>NC_084562.2:27830000-27942500 GCF_033978685.3 Nerophis lumbriciformis
GGGTCGGGTCGGGTCGGGTCGGGCGGTTGAAATAAAAAAAAATTAGATTTTAAATAGATTCAGGCGGGTGGCAGTTAAACCAATTGGGAAATATATATACATAGTTAAATGTTGTTACCCACATACGAAAAACGAGCAGGCACCTGCTGCATATGCCACAACAGAAGAAAAAAAAAGAAAAGAGATGGACACTTTTACGGAGCGGAGAAGGGACGCCTCGCCGGGGTCCGGGACCGAGGCCCCTTCCCCCGAGAGGGCCCCACCGGGAGCCGTAGCTGAGGCGATCCGCGAGAAGGGCCCGACGCACGTCCAGGGTCACCACCGCGCCCACCGTACCGACACCCCGCCTCGTCCGCCTTCACCGCGGCCGGCGTCACGCGCAGCAGGTAAGCAGCTTACCTGCCCGCCACCCCCGTGGCCGGGGGCTCGTAACAGGGGTCACTCCGCGCGCAGTGCGCTCACGAAAGGGGTGGGGCTCACCCTGGTTGATATAGACAGCAGGACGGTGGCCATGGAAGTCGGAACCCGCTAAGGAGTGTGTAACAACCAGTGTTGGGTTAGTTACTGAAAACCAGTAACTAGTTACAGTTACTAGTTACTTTATTTCAAAAGTAACTCAGTTACTAACTCAGTTACTTACACCAAAAAGTAATGCGTTACTGTGAAAAGTAACTATTTAGTTACTTCTTTTTTTCTTCTTTTTTTTTTAAAGCTCCCATTAATGCCCTTTTTACCTTCATTTCAGTACTGTTATTGCACTGGAGAATAATACAATCTGTTGATCAACTTGACATGCATTTTTATTTTCCTTTTAACATAATTAATGAAAAACAGTGCAACATAAAAAGGCATTCCTCCTTTCTTTAAACTTGGACCAATGACCATTAATAAAAAAACAAGTTTAAGTGCAACATAAGAAGAAACATCATCTTCCTTGAAACATAGGTAGTGAAATAAAGGCTGACATGTGGAGTGATGCTGCTGTCTTCCACACTTGGAGCCATGGATTGTAGAATCCTTGTTTTCAGTGGCAGGATCATTGACATAGATGGTGAAGTTTCAGTGCTCAGTAGAGATGGAACACTTTTGAGGGGTTTAAGCACCTGGAGGACCTCATCTGCCACTCTCACATCATCATCAGACAGGGTGACATTTGTCTTCAGGGTGTTGTGGGTCAATGCAGAGTATATAGCTGCCTGCTGCTCCAACATATCATAAATGGAGTTCCACCTCGTTGGGACATCATGTATGAGCTTATGAGTAGGCAGCTTTAGCATTTCTTGCTTTGTCTTAAGCACATGAGCAGCTGTTGTGCTTGGGTGGAAGTAGGAAACCTTCCTGATCCTCCCAAAGAGGCGCTCCATCCTATTGACTGAGATTCCCTTCTGTGATGCCAAATTCACTACATGTGCAAAGCACCTATCTGTGGTCCCAGTCCTGCCTCATTCTCTGTAATTATTAGATTTTTGGCATTATCACGTGTGACTGGGATATCTTTATCTTCCATTCCTCCACCGCTTGTGTCAGTACCTGCGCAAGGTGACTCTCGTAGAGGGGGCGTGTCTTCTCATCTCCCAGTCTGCTGTGATGAAGTGAGGGCTTATAGTTCCCCTGGACGTCCACCCGTCTGTCATGAGCGCAACAGATGGTGCTCGGGATAGTTCATCCACAAATTTTTTCTTCTCCTGCTCATAAAGATCTGGCACAATCTTATTGCTGAAGTGGGTGCGCGACGGGATGTCGTAACGTGGTTCAAGCACGTTCAGCATGTGTTTAAAACCCTCGTTTTGCACAACCGAGTCTGCACTTATAAACACACCGATTCAATGGCGGGGGCGTTCAAGCTCCTCCGTTACTCCGCTCACCATGACCATGCTGTGTGTGGACTGAACGTGACAACAACTTTTTTTTTTTCACTTGTGTGCCTCCCCTCCCCACACCCACACCCAGACACACACATAGACCGCGCCTCTTTTCTTCTCTCCGGCTTGTGACAGAGGAAGATTCAGAAGAACTTCACCGCAGCGCTTCTGTTTCTAGCCGATACTACATCAAAAGTAACGTAAAATAACGCAATAACGCATCATGTAGTAACGGTAACTAAATTACTGAATAAAAAAAAATAACGCGTTAGATTACTAGTTACCGCCGAAACTAACGGCGTTACAGTAACGCGTTACAAAGTAACGCGTTAGTCCCAACACTGGTAACAACCCACCTGCTGAATCAACTAGCCCTGAAAATGGATGGCGCTGGAGCATCGGGCCCATACCCGGCCGTCGCCGGCAGCGAGACGCGCTTGGAGGTGCGCTCAGCGCGGCTCCCATATGATTGCGCACTGGTGTGCGTCTGGGTCGTGACAGCGTGGCACGCGAATGTCTGTGCTGCATTGGATCAGTCTCCTTTCTTTAACAGGCAAAAGCTTTATAACCTCACTAATGCCTTGCATCGTCTATATTAGATATATAACAACGGGCGGGTGCGGGCGGGTGCGGTTCTGATCAAATGTTACATCGGGTGGATGGCGGATGGTTGACGACTTTCTGATGCGGTTGCGGATGAAATAATTGCCTATCCGCGCATCTCTAGCGCACAGCTAGCAATAATAATGATAAACAAATATATTTGTCATTGACATTTGTCTAATCAATCATTGACATTTGTTTAATCAATCATTGACATTTGTCTAAATGATTGCTGTCAACTTCTCTTGAACAACACCGCCCTGCTGTTCTCATTATTTATGTCTTGCAATCAAAATGTATTGATCAGACACAAAAGGTATTGGTCAGGCAACAATCAACAATGTTGACTAGTTGTAATTCGTAAATCATACTAACAATAAATCATATATTTTCCAACAACATTAATTAGTTGTAGCTTGTTAACAAAATGTAAATATTGCATATTTTGAAAAAGTCTGGACAGGCCTAATCTTATACAATAATATTATTATATAATATTATTATATAACAATATTATAATATTATGATGCATTATTATGATATATTATTATAATATAATATTATTAGAACATTGATACAAAGGTGTGTTTGTATTATTGTTGACTTGTAGTGTTTTATGAGCAATGTTGAGCAGAACAATGTTGTTTGTTGACATGATGAGGAGAGTGCAGCTGACCTTCACGCACTTTGATCATCTCGTCCCACTTGGAGCTCCATCACACAATCATCTAGTCCCACTTGGAGCTCCATCACACAATCATCTAGTCCCACTTGGAGCTCCATCACACAATCATGTAGTCCACACACACTTTCATCCAACATGAAAGCAGAAGAATAATTGAAGTCCAACACAAAGAGCAAGAAGATGATGTTCATGCACACTTCAGTGGATTCAAAGTCATATTTCAACTGAAAGCAATAATAATATTTACCTTTGATCTCATGACTCGCTGGTAAATGTCACACTATTCATATTCATGTTGTGACAATAATCATAACACATGACTGAATACATCATGTTTCTTTTGGACTTTTATTGTGAAAAACTGATGTGGTTTTAATATTTCTGTCATTGTTTTTTTGACATTCTTACTTTTTTATTGATTTTTTTTTTCTGTAGATCAACTGGGATTGTTTTAAATGTGCTATATTATAATATAATATCATGTGAAATAATATATAATATAATATAATATCATGTGAAATAACATCTAGGTCTTTATTGTCATTGCACAAGTACAAGGAAACTTTGTTTTCAGCACAAACCTGTTGAAGATGAGACAAACAAACAGTGTACAGGGTTACAAACAAACAGTGTACAGGGTTACAAACAAACAGTGTACAGGGTTACAAACAAACAGTGTACAGGGTTATAAACAAACAGTGTACAGGGTTACAAACAAACAGTGTACAGGGTTACAAACAGTGTACAGGGTTACAAACAAACAGTGTACAGGGTTATAAACAAACAGTGTACATGGTTTTAAGCAAACAGTGTACAGGGTTATAAACAAACAGTGTACAGGGTTACAAACAAACAGTGTACAGGGTTATAAACAAACAGTGTACAGGGTTACAAACAAACAGTGTACAGGGTTACAAACAAACAAACAAACAATGTACAGGGTTACAAACAGTGTACAGGGTAACAAACAAACATTGTACAGGGTTACAAACAAACAGTGTACAGGGTTACAGTGTACAGGGTTACAAACAAACAGTGTACAGGGTTACAAACAAACAGTTTACAGGTTTACAAACAATGTACAGGGTTACAAACAGTGTACAGGGTTACAAACAAACAGTGTACAGGGTTATAAACAAACAGTGTACAGGGTTACAAACAAACAGTGTACAGGGTTACAAACAGTGTACAGGGTTACAAACAAACAGTGTACAGGGTTATAAACAAACAGTGTACATGGTTTTAAGCAAACAGTGTACAGGGTTATAAACAAACAGTGTACAGGGTTACAAACAAACAGTGTACAGGGTTATAAACAAACAGTGTACAGGGTTACAAACAAACAGTGTACAGGGTTACAAACAAACAAACAAACAATGTACAGGGTTACAAACAGTGTACAGGGTAACAAACAAACATTGTACAGGGTTACAAACAAACAGTGTACAGGGTTACAGTGTACAGGGTTACAAACAAACAGTGTACAGGGTTACAAACAAACAGTTTACAGGTTTACAAACAATGTACAGGGTTACAAACAGTGTACAGGGTTACAAACAAACAGTGTACAGGGTTACAAACAAACTGTGTACAGGGTTATAAACAAACAGTGTACAGGGTTACAAACAAACAGTGTACAGGGTTACAAACAAATAAACAGTGTACAGGGTTACAAACAGTGTACAGGGTTACAAACAAACAGTGTACAGGCTTACAAACAAACAGTGTACAGGGTTACAAACAGTGTACAGGGTTACAAACAAACAGTGTACAGGGTTACAAACAAACAGTGTACATGGTTACAAACAAACAGTGTACAGGGTTACAAACAAACAGTGTACAGGGTTACAAGCAAACAGTGTACAGGGTTACAAACAAACAGTGTACAGGGTTACAAACAAACAGTGTACAGGGTTACAAACAAACAGTGTACAGGGTTACAAACAAACAGTGTACAGGGTTACAAACAAACAGTGTACAGGGTTATAAACAAACAGTGTACATGGTTTTAAGCAAACAGTGTACAGGGTTATAAACAAACAGTGTACAGGGTTACAAACAAACAGTGTACAGGGTTACAAACAAATAGTGTACAGGGTTACAAACAAACAGTGTACATGGTTACAAACAGACAGTGTACAGGGTTACAAACAAACAGTGTACATGGTTACAAACAAACAGTGTACAGGGCTACAAACAAACAGTGTACAGGGTTACAAACAAACAGTGTACAGGGTTATAAACAAACAGTGTACAGGGTTACAAACAAACAGTGTACAGGGTTATAAACAAACAGTGTACAGGGTTACAAACAAACAGTGTACAGGGTTATAAACAAACAGTGTACAGGGTTACAAACAAACAGTGTACAGGGTTACAAACAGTGTACATGGTTACAAACAAACAGTGTACAGGGTTACAAACAAACAGTGTACAGGGTTACAAACAAACAGTGTACAGGGTTACAAACAAACAGTGTACATGGTTACAAACAGTTTACACGGTTACAAACAGTGTACAGGGTTACAAACAAACAGTGTACAGGGTTACAAACAAACAGTGTACATGGTTACAAACAGTGTACAGGGTTACAAACAAACAGTGTACAGGGTTACAAACAAACAGTGTACATGGTTATAAACAAACAGTGTACAGGGTTATAAACAAACAGTGTACAGGGTTACAAACAAACTGTGTACAGGGTTATAAACAAACAGTGTACAGGGTTACAAACAAACATTGTACAGGGTTACAAACAAACAAACAGTGTACAGGGTTACAAACAGTGTACAGGGTTACAAATATGAAGTGGAGTGAGTCCCATATGAAGTGGAGTGAATCCTATATGAAGTGGAGTGAGTCCTATATGAAGTAGAGTGAGTCCCATATGAAGTGGAGTGAATCCTATATGATGTGGAGTGAGTCCTATATGAAGTGGAGTGAGTCCTATATGAAGTGGAGTGAGTCCCATATGAAGTGGAGTGAGTCCTATATGAAGTGGAGTGAGTCCTATATGAAGTAGAGTGAGTCCCATATGAAGTGGAGTGACTCCTATATGAAGTGGAGGGTGAGGGTGAGGGTGGGGGTGAGGCTGAGGGTGGGGGTGGGGGTGAGTGTGAGGGTGAGGGTGGGGGTGGGTGGTGAGGGTGAGGGTGAGGGTGAGGGTGAGGCTGAGGCTGAGGGTGGGGGTGGGGATTAGGGTGAGGGTGAGGCTGAGGGTGAGGGTGAGGGTGGGGGTGAGGCTGAGGGTGGGGGTGGGGGTGAGTGTGAGGGTGAGGGTGGGGGTGGGGGTGGGGGTGGGGGTGAGGCTGGGGGTGGGGGTGGGGGTGAGGGTGAGAGTGAGGGTGGGGGTGGGGGTGAGGGGTGGTCCCCCAAGCGTGTATAAATGGAGCGACGCGGTGGAGAGGCGGAGTGTGGAGACGGCACAGGACGCAGAGATGCAGGCTGAGGAGTACAACCTTCGAGGTACATGAACAATCCTAATTCATCATGAGTCACATGACTGTGAGTCCTGATCCCAGGTAAGGAGCTGGTGGACTACATCACCAAGTACCTGAGCACCATCCAGGACCGCAGAGTCATTCCAGACGTGAAACCAGGTTACATGACCGCCCTCATCCCCGAACGTGCGCCCGCAGAGTCCGAGGACTGGGACGCCATCTTTGAGGACTTCCAGAGGGTCGTCATGCCGGGAGTAAGTACCTGCACTGTAGTACTACACTGTACTGTAGTACTACATGCAGTACTGAGTAAGTACCTGCTCTTGTACCCACTGTACTATAGTACTACACTGTACTGTAGTACTACATGCAGTACTGAGTAAGTACCTGCTCTTGTACACACTCTACTGTAGTACTACATGCAGTACTGAGTAAGTACCTGTACTGTAGTACTACACTGTACTGTAGTACTACATGCAGTACTGAGTATGTACCTGCTCTTGTACACACTCTACTGTAGTACTACATGCAGTACTGAGTATGTACCTGCTCTTGTACACACTGTACTGTAGTACTACATGCAGTACTGAGTAAGTACCTGCTCTTGTACACACTGTACTGTAGTACTACATGCAGTACTGAATAAGTACCTGCTCTTGTACACACTCTACTGTAGTACTACATGCAGTACTGAGTAAGTACCTGCTCTTGTACACACTCTACTGTACTACTACATGCAGTACTGAGTAAGCACCTGCTCTTGTACACACTGTACTGTAGTACTACATGCAGTACTGAATAAGTACCTGCTCTTGTACACACTCGACTGTTGTACTACATGCAGTACTACAGTAAAGTGAGTAAGTATCTGCTCTTGTACACACTCTACTGTAGTACTACATGCAGTACTACAGTAAAGTGAGTAAGTACCTGCTCTTGTACACACTCTACTGTAGTACTACATGCAGTACTACAGTAAAGTGAGTAAGTACCTGCTCTTGTACACACTCTACTGTAGTACTACATGCAGTACTACAGTAAAGTGAGTAAGTACCTGCTCTTGTACACACTATACTGTAGTACTACATGCAGTACTACAGTAAAGTGAGTAAGTACCTGCTCCCAGTGCTTTAAATGTAACTTTGATATTAGCTTTCACTATGTAAAAGCGCTTTGAGTCACTAGAGAAAAGCGCTATATAAATATAATTCACTTCACTTCACTTCACTATCCATTATGACATCATACATATATTTACTGTATACAGTACTACTATGACATCATGTATATTTACTGTATACAGTACTACTATGACATCCTATATATTTACTACTATGTCATCATGTATATTACTACTATGACATCATATATATTTACTACTATGACATAATGTATATTTACTACTATGTCATCAAATATACAGTACTATTATGACATCAAATATACAGTACTACTATGACATCATATATACAGTACTACTATGTCATCAAATATACAGTACTACTATGACATCATGTATACAGTACTACTATGACATCATATATACGGTACTTCTGTGACATCATATATACAGTACTACTATGACATCATATATATTTACTACTATGACATAATGTATATTTACTACTATGTCATCAAATATACAGTACTATTATGACATCAAATATACAGTACTACTATGACATCATATATACAGTACTACTATGTCATCAAATATACAGTACTACTATGACATCATGTATACAGTACTACTATGACATCATATATACGGTACTTCTATGACATCATATATACAGTACTACTATGACATCATATATATTTACTACTATGACATAATGTATATTTACTACTATGTCATCAAATATACAGTACTATTATGACATCAAATATACAGTACTACTATGACATCATATATACAGTACTACTATGTCATCAAATATACAGTACTACTATGACATCATGTATACAGTACTACTATGACATCATATATACGGTACTTCTATGACATTATATATACAGTACTACTATGACATCATATATACAGTACTACTATGACATCATATATACAGTACTACTATGACATCATATGTGTTACAGGTGGTTCACTGGCAGAGTCCTCACATGCACGCTTACTACCCCAGTCTGACATCATGTATATTACCACAGTATGACATCATATATACAGTACCACTATGACATCATATATACAGTTCTACTATGACATCATGTATACAGTACTACTATGACATCATATGTGTTACAGGTGGTTCACTGGCAGAGTCCTCACATGCACGCTTACTACCCCAGTCTGACATCATGTATATTACCACACTATGACATCATATATACAGTACCACTATGACATCATATATACAGTACTACTATGACATCATATATACAGTACTACTATGACATCATATGTGTTACAGGTGGTTCACTGGCAGAGTCCTCACATGCACGCTTACTACCCCAGTCTGACATCATGTATATTACCACACTATGACATCATATATACAGTACCACTATGACATCATATATACAGTACTACTATGACATCATGTATACAGTACTACTATGACATCATATGTGTTACAGGTGGTTCACTGGCAGAGTCCTCACATGCACGCTTACTACCCCAGTCTGACATCATGTATATTACCACAGTATGACATCATATATACAGTACCACTATGACATCATATATACAGTACTACTATGACATCATGTATACAGTACTACTATGACATCATATGTGTTACAGGTGGTTCACTGGCAGAGTCCTCACATGCACGCTTACTACCCCAGTCTGACATCATGGCCGTCCTTGTTGGGAGACATGTTGGCAGACGCCATCAACTGTGTGGGCTTCACTTGGGTCAGTACACACATACTAAGTACTATACTTGCATCAGTACACACATACTAAGTACTATACTTGCATCACTACACACATACTAAGTACTATACTTGCATCACTACACACATACTAAGTACTATACTTGCATCACTACACACATACTAAGTACTATACTTGCATCAGTACACACATACTAAGTACTATACTTGCATCACTACACACATACTAAGTACTATACTTGCATCAGTACACACATACTAAGTACTATACTTGCATCAGTACACACATACTAAGTACTATACTTGCATCAGTACACACATACTAAGTACTATACTTGCATCAGTACACACATACTAAGTACTATACTTGCATCAGTACACACATACTAAGTATTATACTTGCATCAGTACACACATACTAAGTACTATACTTGCATCAGTACACACATACTAAGTACTATACTTGCATCAGTACACACATACTAAGTACTATACTTGCATCAGTACACACATACTAAGTACTATACTTGCATCAGTACACACATACTAAGTACTATACTTGCATCAGTACACACATACTAAGTATTATACTTGCATCAGTACACACATACTAAGTACTATACTTACATCAGTACACACATACTAAGTACTATACTTGCATCAGTACACACATACTAAGTACTATACTTACATCAGTACACACATACTAAGTACTATACTTGCATCAGTACACACATACTAAGTACTACACTTGGAT
The DNA here is from genome assembly GCF_033978685.3 of Nerophis lumbriciformis. Lineage (NCBI taxonomy): Eukaryota > Metazoa > Chordata > Actinopteri > Syngnathiformes > Syngnathidae > Nerophis > Nerophis lumbriciformis. The sequence continues at coordinate 27,840,204 of NC_084562.2, forward strand.
CAGTACTCCCATACTAAGTACTATACTACTATACTTGGATCAGTACACAAATACTAAGTACTATACTACTATACTTGGGTCAGTACACACATACTAAGTACTATACTTGCATCAGTACACACATACTAAGTACTATACTTGCATCAGTACACACATGCTAAGTACTACACTTGGATCAGTACTCACATACTAAGTACTATACTTGGATCAGTACACACATACTAAGTACAATACTACTACTACTAAACTTGGATCAGTACACACATACTAAGTACTATACTACTATACTTGGGTCAGTACACACATACTAAGTACAATACTACTACTACTAAACTTGGATCAGTACACACATACTAAGTACTATACTACTATACTTGCATCAGTACACACACATACTAAGTACTATACTACTATACTTGGATCAGTACACACATACTAAGTACTATACTACTATACTTGGGTCAGTACACACATACTAAGTACAATACTACTACTACTAAACTTGGATCAGTACACACATACTAAGTACTATACTACTATACTTGGATCAGTACACACATACTAAGTACTAGACTACTATACTTGCATCAGTACACACACACTAAGTACTATACTTGGGTGAGTACACACATACTCAGTACTATATTTAATACTTTGATGTTTGAACAATATACTGTACAATAATTGGGTGAGTACACACATACTCAGTACTATTATTAATACTTTGATGTTTGCACCATATACAATACTTGGGTGAGTACACACATACTCAGTACTATATTTAATACTTTGATGTTTGAACAATATACTGTACAATAATTGGGTGAGTACACACATACTCAGTACTATTATTAATACTTTGATGTTTGCACAATATACAATACTTGGGTGAGTACACACATACAATATGCAATACTTGTTTACAGAAATATACAATAAAAACGTTAATACTATTCATATAATAAAATGTGCATTTCATTCTTCATTAATGCTAATAATAATGATAAGGCTAATAATAATGCTAATAATAATATGGCTAATAATAAGGCTAATAATAATAATAATAATAAGGCTAATAATAATGCTAATAGTAATAATAATAAGGCTAATAATAATGCTAATAATAATGATAATAAGGCTAATAATAATGCTAATAATAATAATAATAAGGAGAATAATAATACTAATAATAATGATAAGGCTAATAATAATGCTAATAATAATAATAATAATAATATGGCTAATAATAAGGCTAATAATAATAATAATAATAAGGCTAATAATAATGCTAATAGTAATAATAATAAGGCTAATAATAATGCTATTAATAATTATAATAAGGCTAATAATAATGCTAATAATAATAATAATAAGGAGAATAATAATACTAATAATAATGATAAGGCTAATAATAATGCTAATAGTAATAATAATAAGGCTAATAATAATGATAATAAGGTTAATAATAATGCTAATAATAATAATAATAATGATAATAATAATAATAATAATAATGCTAACAATAATAATAATAAGGCTAATAATAATAGAATAGAATGGACTTTATTGTCATTATATTTGCATATAACGAGATTAAGGACTCCAACTTAAGGTGCGGTAGTGGGAACAAATATGGGGTAAAAATAAATAAATAATAAAATAAAATAAATGACACAACAGGCAATAAAGAAAAAACTAACAATTGAAATAAACAGACTACTATCCAATAAAAATAATAAGCAATCCTGTACAACATACAAAACACTATAGAAATACTGGTTGAAAATTGGTTGACAAGACTCTGCAGCATCGCGTGGACATCGGGGGCGGTACCTCTGGATTGGCAGACCGGGGTGGTGGTTCCTCTCTTTAAGAAGGGGAACCGGAGGGTGTGTTCCAACTATCGTGGGATCACACTCCTCAGCCTTCCCGGTAAGGTCTATTCAGGTGTACTGGAGAGGAGGCTACGCCGGATAGTCGAACCTCGGATTCAGGAGGAACAGTGTGGTTTTTGTCCTGGTCGTGGAACTGTGGACCAGCTCTATACTCTCGGCAGGGTCCTTGAGGGTGCATGGGAGTTTGCCCAACCAGTCTACATGTGCTTTGTGGACTTGGAGAAGGCATTCGACCGTGTCCCTCGGGAAGTCCTGTGGGGAGTGCTCAGAGAGTATGGGGTAACGGACTGTCTGATTGTGGCAGTTCGCTCCCTGTATGATCAGTGTCAGAGCTTGGTCCGCATTGCCGGCAGTAAGTCGGACACGTTTCCAATGAGGGTTGGACTCCGCCAAGGCTGCCCTTTGTCACCCATTCTGTTCATAACCTTTATGGACAGAATTTCTAGGCGCAGTCAGGGCGTTGAGGGGATCTGGTTTGGTGGCTGCAGGATTAGGTCTCTGCTATTTGCAGATGATGTGGTCCTGATGGCTTCCTCCGGCCAAGATCTTCAGCTCTCACTGGATCGGTTCGCAGCCGAGTGTGAAGCGACTGGGATGGGAATCAGCACCTCCAAGTCCGAGTCCATGGTTCTCGCCCGGAAAAGGGTGGAGTGCCATCTCCGGGTTGGGGAGGAGATCTTGCCCCAAGTGGAGGAGTTCAAGTACCTCGGAGTCTTGTTCACGAGTGGGGGAAGAGTGGATCGTGAGATCGACAGGCGGATCGGTGCGGCGTCTTCAGTAATGCGGACGCTGTATCGATCCGTTGTGGTGAAGAAGGAGCTGAGCCGGAAGGCAAAGCTCTCGATTTACCGGTCGATCTACGTTTCCATCCTCACCTATGGTCATGAGCTTTGGGTCATGACCGAAAGGACAAGATCACGGGTACAAGCGGCCGAAATGAGTTTCCTCCGCCGAGTGGCGGGGCTCTCCCTTAGAGATAGGGTGAGAAGCTCTGTCATCCGCGGGGAGCTCAAAGTAAAGCCGCTGCTCCTCCACATCGAGAGGAGCCAGATGAGGTGGTTCGGGCATCTGGTCAGGATGCCACCCGAACGCCTCCCTAGGAAGGTGTTTCGGGCACGTCCGACCGGTAGGAGGCCACGGGGAAGACCCAGGACACGCTGGGAAGACTATCTCTCCCGGCTGGCCTGGGAACGCCTCGGGATCCCCCGGGAGGAGCTGGACGAAGTGGCTGGGGAGAGGGAAGTCTGGGCTTCCCTGCTTAGGCTGCTGCCCCCGCGACCCGACCTCGGATAAGCGGAAGAAGATGGATGGATGGATGGATGGATATAGAAATACAAAATACTGTACAATATACAGAACAAGACAAGAGTAAAAAATAACAATCAGTGTGGGATGTATTGCACTGGAAGGGTAATATTAGGGTAGGATATTGTATAGAGGTGAATTATTATTATAAGTTAGAGTTCAAGATATTGACAACTCTGGGGAAGAAGCTGTCTCTGAGCCTGTTAGTTCTGGCTCTGATGCACCTGTAGCGCCTGCCCTATGGTAGCAGGTGGAACAGGTGGAAGCCAGGGTGTGTGCTGTCCTTAGTGATGCTTTTTGCTCTGTTGAGGCAACAGGAGTTGTGTAAATCCTTCAGGGAGGGGAGGGGGCAGCCTATGATTGTTTGTGCAGATTTTATGACCCTCTGAATCGCCTGTTTGTCTGCTTCAGTGCAGCTGGCGTACCACACTGTTATGCAGTACCACACTGTTATGCAGTACCACACTGTTATGCAGTACCATACTGTTATGCAGTACCACACTGTTATGCAGTACCACACTGTTATGCAGTACCACACTGTTATGCAGTACCATACTGTTATGCAGTACCACACTGTTATGCAGTACCATACTGTTATGCAGTACCATACTGTTATGCAGTACGTCAGCAGGCTAATGACAAGGCTAATAAAAATGCTAATGATAATGCTAATGCTAGTGCTAGTGATGATGCTAATAATAATGTTCATGCTAATAATGCTAATGCTAATACTAGTGCTAATATTAATGCTGATAAAAATGCTAATGATGATGTTAATGCTAATAATAAGGCTGATAAAATGCTAATGATGATGCTAATGCTAATAATAATGCTGATGATGATGCTAATGATGATGCTAATGCTAATATTAATGCTGATAAAAATGCTAATGATGATGCTGATAAAAATGCTAATAATGATGCTAATGATGATGTTAATGCTAATAATAATGCTGATGATGATGCTAATGATGATGCTAATGTTAATAACATTGCTGATGATGATGCTAATGATGATGCTAATGCTAATAATAATGCTAATGATGATGTTAATGCTAATAATAAGGCTGATAAAATGCTAATGATGATGCTAATGCTAATAATAATGCTGATGATGATGCTAATGCTAATATTAATGCTGATAAAAATGCTAATGATGATGCTGATAAAAATGCTAATAATGATGCTAATGATGATGTTAATGCTAATAATAATGCTGATGATGATGCTAATGATGATGCTAATGTTAATAACATTGCTGATGATGATGCTAATGATGATGCTAATGCTAATAATAATGCTGATAAAAATGCTAATGATGATGCTAATGCTGATGATGATGCTGATGCTAATGCTAACAAGGTGTCGACACAGGCGTCCAGTCCTGCGTGCACAGAGTTAGAAATGAAGGTCATACTAATGCTAATGCTAACATGTTGACACAGGCGTCCAGTCCTGCGTGCACAGAGTTAGAAATGAAGGTCATGGATTGGCTGTGCAGAGCTTTAGGACTTCCTGACTTCTTCCTCCATCAGCACCGTGACAGCCGAGGGGGCGGAGTCTTGCAGGTAGACCTATCATCTTCTTGTCTTCTTGCTCCTGATTGGCTGACTCTCAGCGTCCAATCAGAGCACTGTGAGTGAGAGCACGCTGGTGGCTCTGCTGGCCGCCAGGAAGGACAAGATCCTGCAGCTGGACCAGGACCAGGACCTGGACCTGGACCTGGACCCCTCCGTCCTCAACTCCACCCTGGTGGCCTACGCCTCTGATCAGGTGCTTAGTAGTCTACTAGTCCCTGGTGGTGAGGAACTGAAGTGTGTGTGCTCCTAGTCCCTGGTGGTGAGTAACTGAAGTGTGTGTGGTCCTAGTCCTGGTGGTGAGGAACTGAAGTGTGTGTGGTCCTAGTCCTGGTGGGGAGGAACTGAAGTGTGTGTGGTCCTAGTCCTGGTGGTGAGGAACTGAAGTGTGTGGTCCTAGTCCCTGGTGGGGAGGAACTGAAGTGTGTGTGGTCCTAGTCCCTGCTGGTGAGGGACTGAAGTGTGTGTGCTCCTAGTCCCTGGTGGTGAGGAACTGAAGTGTGTGTGCTCCTAGTCCCTGATGGTGAGGAACTGAAGTGTGTGTGCTCCTAGTCCCTGGTGGTGGGGACCTGAATGTGTGGTCCTAGTCCTGGTGGTGAGGAACTGAAGTGTGTGTGCTCCTAGTCCCTGATGGTGAGGAACTGAAGTGTGTGTGCTCCTAGTCCCTGGTGATGAAGACCTGAATGTGTGGTCTTAGTCCTGGTGGTGAGGAACTGAAGTGTGTGGTCCTAGTCCCTGGTGGTGAGGAACTGATGTGTGTGTGTGGTCCTAGTCCTGGTGGTGAGGAACTGAAGAGTGTGTGGTCCTAGTCCTGGTGGTGAAGAACTGAAGTGTGTGTGCTCCTAGTCCTGGTGGTGAGGAACTGAAGTGTGTGTGGTCCTAGTCCTGGTGGGGAGGAACTGAAGTGTGTGTTGTCCTAGTCCTGGTGGTGAGGAACTGAAGTGTGTGTGGTCCTAGTCCTGGTGGTGAGGAACTGAAGTGTGTGTGGTCCTAGTCCTGGTGGCGAGGAACTGAAGTGTGTGTGGTCCTAGTCCTGGTGGCGAGGAACTGAAGTGTGTTGTCCTAGTCCTGGTGGTGAGGAACTGAAGTGTGTGTGCTCCTAGTTCCTGGTGGTGAGGAACTGAAGTGTGTGTGCTCCTAGTCCCTGATGGTGAGGAACTGAAGTGTGTGTGCTCCTAGTCCCTGGTGGTGAGGACCTGAATGTGTGGTCCTAGTCCTGGTGGTGAGGAACTGAAGTGTGTGTGCTCCTAGTCCCTGATGGTGAGGAACTGAAGTGGTTGTGCTCCTAGTCCCTGGTGGTGAAGACCTGAATGTGTGGTCTTAGTCCTGGTGGTGAGAAACTGAAGTGTGTGGTCCTAGTCCCTGGTGGTGAGGAACTGATGTGTGTGTGTGGTCCTAGTCCTGGTGGTGAGGAACTGAAGAGTGTGTGGTCCTAGTCCTGGTGGTGAGGAACTGAAGTGTGTGTGCTCCTAGTCCTCGTGGTGAGGAACTGAAGTGTGTGTGGTCCTAGTCCTGGTGGGGAGGAACTGAAGTGTGTGTGATCTTACTCCTGGTGGTGAGGAACTGAAGTGTGTGTGGTCCTAGTCCCTGGTGGTGAGGAACTGAAGTGGGTGTACTCCTCGTCCTGGTGGTGAGGAACTGAAGTGTGTGTGCTCCTAGTCTTGGTGGTGAGGAACTGAAGTGTGTGTGCTCCTAGTCCTGGTGGTGAGAAACTGAAGTGTGTGTGCTCCTAGTCCTGGTGGTGAAGAACTGAAGTGTGTGTGCTCCTAGTCCTGGTGGTGAGGAACTGAAGTGTGTGTGCTCCTAGTCCTGGTGGTGAGGAACTGAAGTGTGTGTGCTCCTAGTCCTGGTGGTGAGGAACTGAAGTGTGTGTGGTCACAGGCGCACTCGTCAGTGGAGAAGGCGGGTCACATTTCGCTGGTGAAGATCCGCTTCCTGCCCACAGACCACTTGCTGGCCCTCAGGGGGGACACGCTGAGACGGGCCGTGCAAGAAGACCGGCGGAGAGGACTACTTCCCTTCCTGGTTTGTAGTCCACCACACCTTCCCAACCAAGACCATGCCACACATGTCCACTGCAGAGGACATAACTCCATGTTGTGTGTCAGCTGTGTGCCACCCTGGGAACCACAGGAGTCTGTGCCTTCGACGCCCTCTCTGAACTGGGACCTGTCTGTAAGTATCTAGTCTTCTAGTCATCTAGTCATCTAGTCTTCTAGTCTTCTAGTATTCATGTAAGTGTGTCAGCTGTGTGCCACCCTGGGAACCACAGGAGTCTGTGCCTTCGACGCCCTCTCTGAACTGGGACCTGTCTGTATGTATCTAGTCTTCTAGTCTTCTAGTCTTCTAGTCATCTAGTCTTCTAGTCTTCTAGTCATCTAGTCTTCTAGTCTTCTAGTCTTCTAGTCATCTAGTCTTCCAGTCATCTAGTCATCTAGACTTCTAGTCTTCTAGTCTTCTAGTCATCTAGTCTTCTAGTCTTCTATTCATCTATTCATCTAGTATTGTAGTCATCTAGTCATCTAGTCACATAGTCCTCATGTAAGTATCTTCATCTAGTCATCTAGTCTTCATGCCACTAATGATGATCCTAGTGTGTAAGTATCTAGTCATCTAATCGTCTATTCAACTAGTCATCGAGTCATCTAGTCACATAGTCTTCATGTAAGTATCTTCATCTAGTCATCTAGTCTTCATGCCACTAATGATGATCCTAGTGTGTAAGTATCTAGTCATCTAATCGTCTATTCAACTAGTCATCGAGTCATCTAGTCACATAGTCCTCATGTAAGTATCTTCATCTAGTCATCTAGTCTTCATGCCACTAATGATGATCCTAGTGTGTAAGTATCTAGTCATCTAATCGTCTATTCAACTAGTCATCGAGTCATCTAGTCACATAGTCCTCATGTAAGTATCTTCATCTAGTCATCTAGTCTTCATGCCACTAATGATGATCCTAGTGTGTAAGTATCTAGTCATCTAATCGTCTATTCAACTAGTCATCGAGTCATCTAGTCACATAGTCCTCATGTAAGTATCTTCATCTAGTCATCTAGTCTTCATGCCACTAATGATGGTCCTAGTGTGTAAGTATCTAGTCATCTAATCATCTATTCATCTAGTCACCTAGTCACCTAGTCACATAGTCTTCATGTAAGTATCTTCATCTAGTCATCTAGTCTTCATGCCACTAATGATGGTCCTAGTGTGTAAGTATCTAGTCATCTATTCATCTAATCATCTATTCATCTATTCATCTAGTCATCTAGTCATCTAGTCACATAGTCTTCATGTAAATATCTTCATCTAGTCATCTAGTCTTCATGCCACTAATGATGGTCACAGTGTGTAAGTATCTAGTCATCTATTCATCTATTCATCTATTCATCTAGTCATCTAGTCATCTAGTCTCATAGTCTTCATGTAAGTATCTTCATTTAGTCATCTCGTCTTCATGTCACTAATCATTGTGGCGGACCCAGAGTGTAAGTATCTAGTCATCTAGTCTTCTAGTCATCTAGTCATCTAGTCACATAGTCTTCATGTAAGTATCTTCATCTAGTCATCTAGTCTTCATGTCACTAATCATCATGACGGACCCAGTGTGTAAGTATCTAGTCATCTAGTCATCTAGTCTTGTAGTCTTCTAGTCCTCTAGTCAACTAGTCTTCTTGTCACCTAGTCTTCATGTAAGTATCTTCATCTAGTCATCTAGTCTTCATGTGACTAACCATCATGATGGACCCAGTGTGTAAGTATCTAGTCATCTAGTCTTCTAATCTTCTAGTCATCTAGTCTTCTTGTCACCTAGTCTTCATGTAAGTATCTTCATTTAGTCATCTAGTCTTCATGTCACTAATCATCGTGGTGGACCCAGTGTGTAAGTATCTAGTCATCTAGTCTTCTAGTCATCTAGTCATCTAGTCACATAGTCTTCATGTAAGTATCTTCATCTAGTCATCTAGTCTTCATGTGACTAACCATCATGATGGACCCAGTGTGTAAGTATCTAGTCATCTAGTCTTCTAATCTTCTAGTCATCTAGTCTTCTTGTCACCTAGTCTTCATGTAAGTATCTTCATCTAGTCATTTAGTCTTCATGTGACTAATCATCATGATGGACCCAGTGTGTGAGTATCTAGTCAACTAGTCATCTAGTCTTCTAGTAATCTAGTCTTCATGTAAGTATCTTCATCTAGTCATCTAGCCTTCGAGTCATCTAGTCTTCATGTAAGTATCTTCATCTAGTCTTCTAGTCTTCTTGTCACCTAGTCTTCATGTAAGTGTCTTCATCTAGTCATATAGTCTTCATGTGACTAATCATCATGGTGGACCCAGTGTGTAAGTATCTAGTCATCTAGTCTTCTTGTCTCCTAGTCTTCATGTTAGAATCTTCATCTCGTCTTCATATGACTAATCATGATGATGATGAGACAGTCTGTAAGTATCTAGTCATCTAGTCATCTAGTCTTCTTGTCCCCTAGTCTTCATGTAAGTATCTTCATCTAGTCTTCATGTGACTAATCATCATGATGATGATACAGTGTGTAAGTATCTAGTCATCTAGTCTTCTTGTCATCTAGTATTCTAGTCTTCTTGTCAGCTAGTATTCTAGTCTTCTTGTCATCTAGTCTTCTTGTCATCTAGTATTCTAGTCTTCTTGTCATCTAGTATTCTAGTCATCTAGTCTTCTTGTCATCTAGTATTCTAGTCTTCTTGTCATCTAGTCTTCTTGTCATCTAGTATTCTAGTCATCTAGTCATCTAGTCTTCTTGTCTCCTAGTCTTCATGTAAGAATCTTCATCTCGTCTTCATATGACTAATCATCATGATGATGAGACAGTCTGTAAGTATCTAGTCATCTAGTCTTTTTGTCTCCTAGTCTTCATGTAAGTATCTTCATCTAGTCTTCATGTGACTAATCATCATCATGATGATACAGTGTGTAAGTATCTAGTCATCTAGTCTTCTTGTCATCTAGTATTCTAGTCTTCTTGTCATCTAGTATTCTAGTCTTCTTGTCATCTAGTCTTCTTGTCATCTAGTATTCTAGTCTTCTTGTCATCTAGTATTCTAGTCATCTAGTCTTCTAGTCTTCTTGTCATCTAGTATTCTAGTCTTCTTGTCAGCTAGTCTCCTTGTCATCTAGTATTCTAGTCTTCTTGTCATCTAGTATTCTAGTCTTCTTGTCATCTAGTCTTCTTGTCATCTAGTATTCTAGTCTTCTTGTCATCTAGTATTCTAGTCTTCTTGTCATCTAGTCTTCTTGTCACCTAGTCTTCATGTAAGTATCTTCATGTAATCTTCATGTGACTAATCATGATGATGATAATGAGACAGTGTGTAAGTATCTAGTCATCTAGTATTCTAGTCTTCTTGTCATCTAGTATTCTAGTCTTCTAGTCATCTAGTCTTCTTGTCATCTAGTCTTCTAGTCTTCATGTAAGTATCTTCATGTAGTCTTCTTGTGACTAATCATGATGATGATGATGATACAGTGTGTAAGTACCTAGTCACTAATCATCATGAAACAGGTGCAGAGGAGGGACTATGGCTCCACGTGGACGCGGCCTATGCAGGCTCCGCCTACTTGTGTCCGGAGCTGCGTTGGTCTCTTGAAGGCATCCAGTTTGCCGACTCCTTCGTCTTCAACCCCTCCAAATGGATGATGGTTCACTTCGACTGCACGGCTTTTTGGTGAATCAAGCTCCTTAAAACCACATCCAGCCTTGGGTTTAGGTCTGTAGTGGTCCAGGACTGTAGTACTCCTATGGAGGGTTGGGTTTAGGACTGTAGTGGTCCTATGGAGCATTGGGTTTAGGTCTGTAGTGGTCCTATGGAGCGTTGGGTTTAGGTCTGTAGTGGTCCTATGGAGGGTTGGGTTTAGGTCTGTAGTGGTCCTATGGAGGGTTGGGTTTGGGTCTGTAGTGGTCCTATGGAGGGTTGGGTTTAGGTCTGTAGGGGTCCTATGGAGGGTTGGGTTTAGGTCTGTAGAAGTCCTATGGAGTGTTGGGTTTAGGTCTGTAGTGGTCCTATGGAGGGTTGGGTTTAGGTCTGTAGTGGTCCTATGGAGGGTTGGGTTTGGGTCTGTAGTGGTCCTATGGAGCGTTGGGTTTAGGTCTGTAGTGGTCCTATGGAGTGTTGGGTTTAGGTCTGTAGTGGTCCTATGGAGGGTTGGGTTTAGGTCCGTAGTGGTCCTATGGAGCGTTGGGTTTAGGTCTGTAGTGGTCCAGGACTGTAGTGGTCCTCTGGAGGGTTGGGTTTAGGTCTGTAGTGGTCCTATGGAGCGTTGGGTTTAGGTCTGTAGTGGTCCTATGGAGCGTTGGGTTTAGGTTTGTAGTGGTCCAGGACTGTAGTGGTCCTATGGAGGGTTAGGTTTAGGACTGTAGTGGTCCTATGGAGCGTTGGGTTTAGGTCTGCAGTGGTCCTATGGAGCATTGGGTTTAGGTCTGTAGTGGTCCTATGGAGCGTTGGGTTTAGGTCTGTAGTGATCCTATGGAGTGTTGGGTTTAGGTCTGTAGTGGTCCTATGGAGTGTTGGGTTTAGGTCTGTAGTGGTCCTATGGAGCGTTGGGTTTAGGTCTGTAATGTTTCTATGGAGCGTTGGGTTTAGGTTTGTAGTGGTCCAGGACTCTAGTGGTCCTATGGAGTGTTGGGTTTATGTCTGTAGTGGTCCAGGACTGTAGTGGTCTTATGGAGCACGCACACACACACACTCTCACTCTCTCTCTCTTGTGTGCGCTATGAACCTCTGTGATCAATGTACAGTTGTGGTCAAAAGTGTACGTACACTTGTAAAGAACATCATCTTGATCTTAGGTTGATCTTAAGATCAACCTAAGATCTATGTAAGATCAATATAAGATCAATGTAAGATCAATTTCAGATCAATAATTATTTTAGGAAGAAGCAGAAGTGCTGAATAAAAATGAGATGATGAACAATGGAGGAGAGATCAAATGTTGATGTTCTTGTTTCAGGGTGAAGGACAAACTGAAGCTCCAGCAGACGTTTAGTGTGGACCCTGTTTACCTTCGTCACGACAACTCCCAAGTAGCTACTGACTTCATGGTACATCATCAACTTACTACTTTATAGTACATCATCAACATCTTACTACTAACTTTGTTTACCTTCGTCACAACAACACCCAAGTAGCTACTGACTTCATGGTACATCATCAACTTACTACTTTGTAGTACATCATCAACATCTTACTACTAACTTTGTTTACCTTCGTCACGACAACTCCCAAGTAGCTACTGACTTCATGGTACATCATCAACTTACTACTTTGTAGTACATCATCAACATCTTACTACTAACTTTGTTTACCTTCGTCACGACAACTCCCAAGTAGCTACTGACTTCATGGTACATCATCAACTTACTATATTATAGTACATCATCAACATCTTACTACTAACTTTGTTAAACCTTCGTCACGACAACTCCCACGTAGCTACTGACTTCATGGTACATCATCAACTTACTACTTTATAGTACATCATCAACATCTTACTACTAACTTTGTTTACCTTCGTCACAACAACACCCAAGTAGCTACTGACTTCATGGTACATCATCAACTTACTACTTTGTAGTACATCATCAACATCTTACTACTAACTTTGTTTACCTTCGTCACGACAACTCCCAAGTAGCTACTGACTTCATGGTACATCATCAACTTACTACTTTGTAGTACATCATCAACATCTTACTACTAACTTTGTTTACCTTCGTCACGACAACTCCCAAGTAGCTACTGACTTCATGGTACATCATCAACTTACTATATTATAGTACATCATCAACATCTTACTACTAACTTTGTTAAACCTTCGTCACGACAACTCCCACGTAGCTACTGACTTCATGGTACATCATCAACTTACTACTTTATAGTACATCATCAACGTCTTACTACTAACTTTGTTTACCTTCGTCACGACAACTCCCAAGTAGCTACTGACTTCATGGTACATCATCAACTTACTACTTTATAGTACATCATCAACATCTTACTACTAACTTTGTTTACCTTCGTCACGACAACTCCCAAGTAGCTACTGACTTCATGGTACATCATCAACTTACTATATTATAGTACATCATCAACATCTTACTACTAACTTTGTTAAACCTTCGTCACGACAACTCCCAAGTAGCTACTGACTTCATGGTACATCATCAACTTATTACTTTATAGTACATCATCAACGTCTTACTACTAACTTTGTTTACCTTCGTCACAACAACACCCAAGTAGCTACTGACTTCATGGTACATCATCAACTTACTACTTTATAATACATCATCAACATCTTACTACTAACTTTGTTTACCTTCGTCACGACAACTCCCAAGTATCTACTGACTTCATGGTACATCATCAACTTACTACTTTATAGTACATCATCAACATCTTACTACTAACTTTGTTTACCTTCGTCACGACAACTCCCAAGTAGCTACTGACTTCATGGTACATCATCAACTTATTACTTTATAGTACATCATCAACGTCTTACTACTAACTTTGTTTACCTTCGTCACAACAACACCCAAGTAGCTACTGACTTCATGGTACATCATCAACTTACTACTTTATAATACATCATCAACATCTTACTACTAACTTTGTTTACCTTCGTCACGACAACTCCCAAGTATCTACTGACTTCATGGTACATCATCAACTTACTACTTTATAGTACATCATCAACATCTTACTACTAGCTTTGTTTACCTTCATCACGACAACTCCCAAGTATCTACTGACTTCATGGTACATCATCAACTTCCTATTTTATAGTACATCATCAACATCTTACTACTAACTTTGTTTACCTTCGTCACGACAACTCCCAAGTAGCTACTGACTTCATGGTACATCATCAACTTACTACTTTATAGTACATCATCAACATCTTACGACTAACTTTGTTTACCTTCGTCACGACAACTCCCAAGTAGCTACTGACTTCATGGTACATCATCAACTTACTATTTTATAGTACATCATCAACATCTTACGACTAACTTTGTTTACCTTCGTCACGACAACTCCCAAGTAGCTACTGACTTCATGGTACATCATCAACTTACTACTTTATAGTACATCATCAACATCTTACGACTAACTTTGTTTACCTTCGTCACGACAACTCCCAAGTAGCTACTGACTTCATGGTACATCATCAACTTACTACTTTATAGTACATCATCAACATCTTACTACTAACTTTATAGTACATCAACATCTTAGTACTAACTTTATAGTACATCATCAACATCTTATTACTAACTTTATAGTACATCATCAACATCTTGCTACTAACTTTATAGTACATCATCAACATCTTACTACTAACTTTATAGTGCATCATTAACATCTTATTTGTATCAACACGAAACTGATGTTCTACTTTTCTCTGAGCAGCATTGGCAAATTCCTCTTAGTCGTCGTTTCCGATCCCTCAAACTTTGGTTTGTCTTGCGCTCGTTTGGACTGAAGAAGCTGCAGGCACACATTAGACACGTACGTTATCTCCTTTATTATTATTATATACTTTACATTATTCTATCATTATTAGTATATACTTTACATTATTCTATCATTATTATATACTTTACATTATTCTATCATTATTATTATATACTCTATATTATTATGTCATTATTATTATATACTCTACATTATTCTATCATTATTATATACTTTACATTATTATGTCATTATTATTATATACATTAAGACTTAATGTTGGATGATGACTGTGCACTGAAGACTTGATGTTGGATGATGACTGTGCACTGAGGACATGATGTTGGATGATGACTGTGCACTGAAGACATGATGTTGGATGATGACTGTGCACTGAGGACATGATGTTGGATGATGACTGTGCACTGAAGACAGGATGTTGGATGATGACTGTGCACTGAAGACTTGATGTTGGATGATGACTGTGCACTGAGGACATGATGTTGGATGATGACTGTGCACTGAGGACATGATGTTGGATGATGACTGTGCACTGAAGACTTGATGTTGGATGATGACTGTGCACTGAGGACATGATGTTGGATGATGACTGTGCACTGAGGACATGATGTTGGATGATGACTGTGCACTGAAGACTTGATGTTGGATGATGACTGTGCACTGAAGACATGATGTTGGATGATGACTGTGCACTGAGGACATGATGTTGGATGATGACTGTGCACTGAAGACAGGATGTTGGATGATGACTGTGCACTGAAGACTTGATGTTGGATGATGACTGTGCACTGAAGACAGGATGTTGGATGATGACTGTGCACTGAGGACATGATGTTGGATGATGACTGTGCACTGAAGACTTGATGTTGGATGATGACTGTGCACTGAGGACATGATGTTGGATGATGACTGTGCACCGAAGACAGGATGTTGGATGATGACTGTGCACCGAAGACAGGATGTTGGATGATGACTGTGCACTGAAGACAGGATGTTGGATGATGACTGTGCACTGAAGACAGGATGTTGGATGATGACTGTGCACTGAAGACTTGATGTTGGATGATGACTGTGCACTGAAGACATGATGTTGGATGATGACTGTGCACTGAAGACTTGATGTTGGATTATGACTCTGCACTGAAGACTTGATGTTGGATGATGACTGTGCACTGAAGACATGATGTTGGATGATGACTGTGCACTGAAGACATGATGTTGGATGATGACTGTGCACTGAGGACATGATGTTGGATGATGACTGTGCACTGAAGACTTGATGTTGGATGATGACTGTGCACTGAAGACATGATGTTGGATGATGACTGTGCACTGAAGACAGGATGTTGGATGATGACTGTGCACTGAGGACATGATGTTGGATGATGACTGTGCACTGAAGACATGATGTTGGATGATGACTGTGCACTGAAGACAGGATGTTGGATGAAGACTGTGCACATACATTCTGTTGGATGATGACTGTGCACAGGAGACATTATGTTGGATGATTTTGCTGAAGAGTCCAGACCTCCTCCTAGACCCGTGTGGTAACCCACAACAGACTTGTGAACCCTCTCAGGTCCAAAATGGAACTTCAGAGCCTAATAATCTGCACGGGTATCCCAATATTTTGTGTATTAAAAGTTTCTGTTCAGTGCCCTGACCTTGGACTCTGGCCTCTTCAGGGCATCGACATGGCGAAGCTCCTGGAGTCCCTGATCAGGAGTGAGCCACACTTCGACATTCCTGCCCAGAGACACCTTGGCCTGGTGGTGTTCTGCCTCAAAGTAAGTCCACCAAGTGTTGTACATGAGCTAATCATTGCTGAGGTGTTCCAAGGTCTCAGACACACCTTGTTCTAAGGCCAGTCAATGAATGTTTGACAGGTGAAGGACACACTGATTACCTCAAGGATCCTTGGACTCATCAAAACTGCCGGTCTTTAACTCCGCTTTCTCTTCTTCCAGGCCGGCAACGCTTTAACCCAGGAACTGCTCCGAAGACTGACCTGTTCCGGGACCATGTACCTCATTCCCGCAGAGGTTCACAGCAAACGCATCCTTCGCTTCACAGTCACCTCCCAGTTCACCACAGCCGACCACATCCGCAGGGACTGGGGGATTATCTCCAAAATAGCTTCTGGTCTCCTAGGTGAGACTGCTAGCCCTGATCAGGTCCAGCTAGGAGCCGGGGTCAAGGCAGATGATGAAGCGACTGAGGAGACCACCCCCAGGATGGACAAAGACCAAGTGGAGCTTTGGATCGACAAGACTTGGAATCGGTCCAGGAGGCCAATGCGCTCTCTGAGCTGCAACAGCGAGCCCTACAGTTACCTCGGTCTTCGGTGTGGTCATGCCTTTGAGAGCAAGCTGAGCCCTCAGGAGGAAGCGGGTGTCCTCTCCACATCAGGGCCAGCAGGAGGGAAGCAAGTCGTGAAGAAGCTGACCAAGTTCTACAGCGTTCCAAGTTTTTGCAACCAGTGGACACCAGGTAGTCGCCACCACCTTTGCTGCCCCCTCAAAGTGTCTCAGGCTCCCAGACCCTCGTCCTGCCGCAGGTTGACCTGCATCCCTCCTTCTAGTCCGAGCGACTCGCCTCCACCAGGAGAAAGCAAACTCCTTTGAAGCGGGTGAAAAGATGACAAAGCAGAAGCTTGAGGAGAAGACTTTATTCCAGACTGAGTTCTTGTTGAAAACTTTATTCCAGACTACGTTCTTGTTGAAAACTTTATTCCAGACTAAGTTCTTGTTAAAAACTTTATCCCAGACTAAGTTCTTGTTAAAAACTTTATTCCAGACTAAGTTCTTGTTAAAAACTTTATTCCAGACTACGTTCTTGTTGAAAACTTTATTCCAGACTAAGTTCTTGTTAAAAACTTTATTCCAGACTACGTTCTTGTTGAAAACTTTATTCCAGACTAAGTTCTTGTTAAAAACTTTATTCCAGACTACGTTCTTGTTGAAAACTTTATTCCAGACTAAGTTCTTGTTAAAAACTTTATTCCAGACTACGTTCTTGTTGAAAACTTTATTCCAGACTAAGTTCTTGTTGAAGACTTTATTCCAGACTAAGTTCTTGTTGAAAACTTTATTCCAGACTAAGTTCTTGTTGAAAACTTTATTCCAGACTAAGTTCTTGTTAAAAACTTTATTCCAGACTACGTTCTTGTTGAAAACTTTATTCCAGACTAAGTTCTTGTTAAAAACTTTATTCCAGACTACGTTCTTGTTGAAAACTTTATTCCAGACTAAGTTCTTGTTAAAAACTTTATTCCAGACTACGTTCTTGTTGAAAACTTTATTCCAGACTAAGTTCTTGTTAAAAACTTTATTCCAGACTATGTTCTTGTTGAAAACTTTATTCCAGACTAAGTTTTTGTTAAAAACTTTATTCCAGACTACGTTCTTGTTGAAAACTTTATTCCAGACTAAGTTCTTGTTAAAAACTTTATTCCAGACTATGTTCTTGTTGAAAACTTTATTCCAGACTAAGTTTTTGTTAAAAACTTTATTCCAGACTACGTTCTTGTTGAAAACTTTATTCCAGACTAAGTTCTTGTTAAAAACTTTATTCCAGACTACGTTCTTGTTGAAAACTTTATTCCAGACTACGTTCTTGTTGAAGACTTTATTCCAGACTAAGTTCTTGTTGAAAACTTTATTCCAGACTAAGTTCTTGTTGAAAACTTTATTCCAGACTAAGTTCTTGTTAAAAACTTTATTCCAGACTACGTTCTTGTTGAAAACTTTATTCCAGACTACGTTCTTGTTGAAAACTTTATTCCAGACTAAGTTCTTGTTAAAAACTTTATTCCAGACTACGTTCTTGTTGAAGACTTTATTCCAGACTAAGTTCTTGTTGAAAACTTTATTCCAGACTAAGTTCTTGTTGCATGGCTGAAAAGTGCTCCTGATTGTGAAATAAAGTGAAGCAGGTTTACAGTTTGATTCTTCCCTCTTGCACGGACTGGAACAAGTCCTGGGTCAGGGGCACGTAGCCCTGCTGGTCCTCCAGGAAGTACAAGGGCTCCTTGATGAGGGCGGGGTTGAAACCTTCCTCCACCAGCCTCACCTTCATCAGCTTGAAGGTCGCCGTCAGCGACATGGCCTCCTGCACAAGGTCATTCATCTCAGAGAGTTCCATCATCTAATTCATTCATTAAGTACATCGTCAGCAGCAGCCAATCATCTAATTCATGAAGTACATCGTTAGCAGCAGCCAATCATCTAATTCATTAACTAAGTACATTGTTAGCAGCAGCCAATCATCTAATTCATGAAGTACATCGTTAGCAGCAGCCAATCATCTAATTCATTAACTAAGTACATCGTCAGCAGCAGCCAATCATCTAATTCATGAAGTACATCGTTAGCAACAGCCAATCGTCTATTTCATTAACTAAGTACATCGTTAGCAGCAGCCAATCATCTAATTCATTAACTAAGTACATCGTTAGCAGCAGCCAATCATCTAATTCATGAAGTACATCGTTAGCAGCAGCCAATCATTTAATTGATCTAACACAACGTGTTTACCTGGATGTGAATAAAGCGAGGTCGGGTGTATGCAGGTGTGTTTACCTGGATGTGAATAAAGCGAGGTCGGGTGTATGCAGGTGTGTTTACCTGGATGTGAATAAAGGGAGGTCGGGTGTATGCAGGTGTGTTTACCTGGATGTGAATAAAGGGAGGTCGGGTGTATGCAGGTGTGTTTACCTGGATGTGAATAAAAGGAGGTCGGGTGTATGCAGGTGTGTTTACCTGGATGTGAATAAAGCGAGGTCGGGTGTATGCAGGTGTGTTTACCTGGATGTGAATAAAGCGAGGTCGGGTGTATGCAGGTGTGTTTACCTGGATGTGAATAAAGGGAGGTCGGGTGTATGCAGGTGTGTTTACCTGCATGTGAATAAAAGGAGGTCGGGTGTATGCAGGTGTGTTTACCTGGATGTGAATAAAGGGAGGTCGGGTGTATGCAGGTGTGTTTACCTGGATGTGAATAAAGGGAGGTCGGGTGTATGCAGGTGTGTTTACCTGGATGTGAATAAAGGGAGGTCGGGTGTATGCAGGTGTGTTTACCTGGATGTGAATAAAGGGAGGTCGGGTGTATGCAGGTGTGTTTACCTGGATGTGAATAAAGCGAGGTCGGGTGTATGCAGGTGTGTTTACCTGGATGTGAATAAAGGGAGGTTGGGTGCATGCAGGTGTGTTTACCTGGATGTGAATGAAGGGTGGTCGGGTGCATGCAGGTGTGTTTACCTGCATGTGAATAAAGGGAGGTTGGGTGCATGCAGGTGTGTTTACCTGGATGTGAATAAAAGGAGGTCGGGTGTATGCAGGTGTGTTTACCTGGATGCGAATAAAGGGAGGTCGGGTGTATGCAGGTGTGTTTACCTGGATGTGAATAAAGGGAGGTCGGGTGTATGCAGGTGTGTTTACCTGGATGTGAATAAAGGGAGGTCGGGTGTATGCAGGTGTGTTTACCTGGATGTGAATAAAGGGAGGTTGGGTGCATGCAGGTGTGTTTACCTGGATGTGAATAAAAGGAGGTCGGGTGTATGCAGGTGTGTTTACCTGGATGCGAATAAAGGGAGGTCGGGTGTATGCAGGTGTGTTTACCTGGATGTGAATAAAGGGAGGTCGGGTGTATGCAGGTGTGTTTACCTGGATGTGAATAAAGGGAGGTCGGGTGTATGCAGGTGTGTTTACCTGGATGTGAATAAAGGGAGGTCGGGTGCATGCAGGTGTGTTTACCTGGATGTGAATAAAGGGAGGTCGGGTGTATGCAGGTGTGTTTACATGGATGTGAATAAAGCGAGGTCGGGTGTATGCAGGTGTGTTTACCTGGATGTGAATAAAGCGAGGTCGGGTGTATGCAGGTGTGTTTACCTGCATGTGAATAAAAGGAGGTCGGGTGTATGCAGGTGTGTTTACCTGGATGTGAATAAAGGGAGGTCGGGTGTATGCAGGTGTGTTTACCTGGATGTGAATAAAGGGAGGTCGGGTGTATGCAGGTGTGTTTACCTGGATGTGAATAAAAGGAGGTCGGGTGTATGCAGGTGTGTTTACCTGGATGTGAATAAAAGGAGGTCGGGTGTATGCAGGTGTGTTTACCTGGATGTGAATAAAGCGAGGTCGGGTGTATGCAGGTGTGTTTACCTGGATGCGAATAAAGCGAGGTCGGGCGTAGCTGGGAAGGTAACTTTTCACATGCTCATACACCAGCTGGCCATCAAAGTCCATGTTGGCCTTCATACTCAACGCTGCCATTCCAATCCTGCCCTCGTGTCCTGCAACATCAACACAGCACACACACAACTATATATATATATATATATATATATATATATATATATATATATATATATATATATATATATATATATATATATATATATATAAAAGCCAGTAAATTAGAATATTTTGAAAAACTTGATTTATTTCAGTAATTGCATTCAAAAGGTGTAACTTGTACATTATATTTATTCATTGCACACAGACTGATGCATTCAAATGTTTATTTCATTTAATTTTGATGATTTGAAGTGGCAACAAATGAAAATCCAAAATTCCGTGTGTCACAAAATTAGAATATTGTGTAAGGGTTAAATTTTGAAGACACCTGGTGCCACAAACTAATCAGCTGATTAACTCAAAACACCTGCAAAGGGCTTTAAATGGTCTCTCAGTCCAGTTCTGAAGCCTACACAAACATGGGGAAGACTTCAGATTTGACAGCTGTCCAAAAGGCAACCATCGACACATTGCACAAGGAGGGAAAGACACAAAAGGTTATTGCTGAAGAGGCTGGCTGTTCTCAGAGCTCTGTGTCCAAACACATTAATGGAGAGGCAAAGGGAAGGAAAAACTGTGGTCAGAAAAAGTGTACAAGCGATAGGGATCACCGCGCCCTGGTCAAGATTGTGAAAAAAAACCCATTCAAAAATGTGGGGGAGATTCAGAAGGAGTGGACAGCTGCTGGAGTCAGTGCTTCAAGATCCACCACCAAGAGACGCTTGAAAGACATGGGTTTCAACTGCCGCATACCTTGTGTCAAGCCACTGTTGACCAAGAAACAGCGCGAAAAGCGTCTCACCTGGGCTAAGGAAAAAAAGAGCTGGACTGCTGTCCAAAGTCATGTTTTCTGACGAAAGCAAATGTTGCATTTCCTTTGGAAATCGAGGTCCCAGAGTCTGGAGGAAGACAGGAGAGGCACAGGATCCACGTTGCCTGAAGTCTAGTGTAAAGTTTCCACCATCAGTGATGGTTTGGGGTGCCATGTCATCTGCTGGTGTCGGTCCACTCTGTTTCCTGAGATCCAGGGTCAACGCAGCCGTCTACCAGCAAGTTTTAGAGCACTTCATGCTTCCTGCTGCTGACCTGCTCTATGGAGATGGAGATTTCAAGTTCCAACAGGACTTGGCGCCTGCACACAGCGCAAAATCTACCCGTGCCTGGTTTACGGACCATGGTATTTCTGTTCTAAATTGGCCCGCCAACTCCCCTGACCTTAGCCCCATAGAAAATCTGTGGGGTATTGTGAAAAGGAAGATGCAGAATGCCAGACCCAAAAACGCAGAAGAGTTGAAGGCCACTATCAGAGCAACCTGGGCTCTCATAACACCTGAGCAGTGCCAGAAACTCATCGACTCCATGCCACGCCGCATTAACGCAGTCATTGAGGCAAAAGGAGCTCCAACCAAGTATTGAGTATTGTACATGCTCATATTTTTCATTTTCATACTTTTCAGTTGGCCAACATTTCTAAAAATCCCTTTTTTGTATTAGCCTTAAGTAATATTCTAATTTTGTGACACACGGAACTTTGGATTTTCATTTGTTGCCACTTCAAATCATCAAAATTAAATGAAATAAACATTTGAATGCATCAGTCTGTGTGCAATGAATAAATATAATGTACAAGTTACACCTTTTGAATGCAATTACTGAAATAAATCAAGTTTTTCAAAATATTCTAATTTACTGGCTTTTACCTGTATATATATATATATATATATTTTTTTTTTTTTTTTTTTTTTTTACCGGGCCGCGGTCCGGTGGTTGGGGACCACTGGTCTAGAGGATGAAGATAATAATGAAGATGATGATGCAATATTACCTGGCACCTTCACACCGTACACGTTAGCTTCCTCGATGCAGTCAATCATCAGCAGGTGGTCTGACACTTCTGTGGTTGCAACATTCTCTCCTTTCCACCTGTAATTATAGTACACTTCCTCTACTTCATCAATATCAACTATAGTACACTTCCTGTACTTCATCAATATCAACTATAGTACACTTCCTGAACTTCATCATTATCAATTATAGTACACTACCTCTACTTCATCAATATCAATTATAGTACACTTCCTGTACTTCATCAATATCAACTATAGTACACTTCCTGTACTTCATCAATATCAACTATAGTACACTTCCTCTACTTCATCAATATCAACTATAGTACACTTCCTGTACTTCATCAATATCAATTATAGTACACTTCCTCTACTTCATCAATATCAACTATAGTACACTTCCTGTACTTCATCAATATCAATTATAGTACACTTCCTCTACTTCATCAATATCAACTATAGTACACTTCCTGTACTTCATCAATATCAACTCTAGTACACTTCCTGTACTTCATCAATATCAATTATAGTACACTTCCTGTACTTCATCAATATCAACTATAGTACACTTCCTGTACTTCATCAATATCAACTATAGTACACTTCCTGTACTTCATCATTATCAATTATAGTACACTACCTCTACTTCATCAATATCAACTATAGTACACTTCCTGTACTTCATCATTATCAATTATAGTACACTTCCTCTACTTCATCAATATCAACTATAGTACACTTCCTCTACTTCATCAATATCAACTATAGTACACTTCCTCTACTTCATCATTATCAATTATAGTACACTACCTCTACTTCATCAATATCAATTATAGTACACTTCCTCTACTTCATCAATATGAACAACATAACTTAGATTGGTCACATCTAGTCTTAGACTTAGATTGGTCACATCTAGTCTTAGACTTAGATTGGTCACATCTAGTCTTAGACTTAGATTGGTCACATCTAGTCTTAGACTTAGATTGATCACATCTAGTCTTAGACTTAGATTGGTCACATCTAGTCTTAGACTTAGATTGGTCACATCTAGTCTTAGACTTAGATTGGTCACATCTAGTCTTAGACTTATTTTGGTCAGATCTAGTCTTAGACTTATTTTGGTCAGATCTAGTCTTAGACTTAGATCGCTCACATCTAGTCTTAGACTTAAATTGGTTACATCTAGTCTTAGACTAAGATTGGTCACATCTAGTCTTAGACTTAGATTGTTCACATCTAGTCTTAGACTTAGATTGGTCACATCTAGTCTTAGACTTAGATTGTTATATTTAGTCTTAGACTTAGCTTGTTACATCTAGTCTTAGACTTAGATTGTTACATCTAGTCTTGGACTTAGATTGGTCACATCTAGTCTTAGACTTAGATTGTTATATTTCGTCTTAGACTTAGATTGTTACATCTAGTCTTAGACTTAGATTGTTATATTTAGTCTTAGACTTAGATTGTTACATCTAGTCTTAGACTTAGATTGTTACATCTAGTCTTGGACTTAGATTGGTCACATCTAGTCTTAGACTTAGATGGGTCACATCTAGTGTTAGACTTAGATTGGTCACATCTAGTCTTAGACTTAGATTGGTCACATCTAGTCTTAGACTTAGATTGGTCACATCTAGTCTTAGACTTAGATCGGTCACATCTAGTCTTAGACTTAGATCGGTCACATCTAGTCTTAGACTTAGATTGTTACATCTAGTCTTAGAATTAGATTGGTCACATCTAGTCTTAGACTTAGATTGATCACATCTAGTCTTAGACTTAGATTGGTCACATCTAGTCTTAGACTTAGATCGCACACATCTAGTCTTAGACTTAGATTGGTTACATCTAGTCTTAGACTTAGATTGATCACATCTAGTCTTAGACTTATTTTGGTCACATCTAGTCTTAGACTTATTTTGGTCAGATCTAGTCTTAGATTTAGATTGGTCACATCTAGTCTTAGACTTAGATCGCTCACATCTAGTCTTAGACTTAAATTGGTTACATCTAGCCTTAGACTTAGATTGGTCACATCTAGTCTTAGACTTAGATTGTTCACATCTAGTCTTAGACTTAGATTGTTCACATCTAGTCTTAGACTTAGATTGGTCACATCTAGTCTTAGACTTAGATTGGTCACATCTAGTCTTCGACTTAGATTGGTCACATCTAGTCTTAGACTTAGATTGGTCACATCTAGTCTTAGACTTATTTTGGTCACATCTAGTCTTAGACTTAGATGGGTCACATCTAGTCTTAGACTTATTTTGGTCACATCTAGTCTTAGACTTAGATTGGTCACATCTAGTCTTAGACTTATTTTGGTCACATCTAGTCTTAGACTTAGATTGGTCACATCTAGTCTTAGACTTATTTTGGTCACATCTAGTCTTAGACTTAGATTGGTCACATCTAGTCTTAGACTTATTTTGGTCACATCTAGTCTTAGACTTAGATTGGTCACATCTAGTCTTAGACTTAGATTGGTCACATCTAGTCTTAGACTTAGATTGGTCACATCTAGTCTTCGACTTAGATTGGTCACATCTAGTCTTAGACTTAGATTGTTCACATCTAGTCTTAGACTTAGATTGGTCACATCTAGTCTTAGACTTAGATTGGTCACATCTAGTCTTAGACTTAGATTGTTATATTTAGTCTTAGACTTAGATTGTTACATCTAGTCTTAGACTTAGATTGTTATATTTAGTCTTAGACTTAGATTGTTACATCTAGTCTTAGACTTAGATTGTTACATCTAGTCTTGGACTTAGATTGGTCACATCTAGTCTTAGACTTAGATGGGTCACATCTAGTGTTAGACTTAGATTGGTCACATCTAGTCTTAGACTTAGATTGGTCACATCTAGTCTTAGACTTAGATTGGTCACATCTAGTCTTAGACTTAGATCGGTCACATCTAGTCTTAGACTTAGATCGGTCACATCTAGTCTTAGACTTAGATTGTTACATCTAGTCTTAGAATTAGATTGGTCACATCTAGTCTTAGACTTAGATTGATCACATCTAGTCTTAGACTTAGATTGGTCACATCTAGTCTTAGACTTAGATCGCACACATCTACCGGTAGTCTTAGACTTAGATTGGTTACATCTAGTCTTAGACTTAGATTGATCACATCTAGTCTTAGACTTATTTTGGTCACATCTAGTCTTAGACTTATTTTGGTCAGATCTAGTCTTAGATTTAGATTGGTCACATCTAGTCTTAGACTTAGATCGCTCACATCTAGTCTTAGACTTAAATTGGTTACATCTAGTCTTAGACTTAGATTGGTCACATCTAGTCTTAGACTTAGATTGTTCACATCTAGTCTTAGACTTAGATTGTTCACATCTAGTCTTAGACTTAGATTGGTCACATCTAGTCTTAGACTTAGATTGGTCACATCTAGTCTTCGACTTAGATTGGTCACATCTAGTCTTAGACTTAGATTGGTCACATCTAGTCTTAGACTTATTTTGGTCACATCTAGTCTTAGACTTAGATTGGTCACATCTAGTCTTAGACTTATTTTGGTCACATCTAGTCTTAGACTTAGATTGGTCACATCTAGTCTTAGACTTATTTTGGTCACATCTAGTCTTAGACTTAGATTGGTCACATCTAGTCTTAGACTTATTTTGGTCACATCTAGTCTTAGACTTAGATTGGTCACATCTAGTCTTAGACTTAGATTGGTCACATCTAGTCTTAGACTTAGATTGGTCACATCTAGTCTTCGACTTAGATTGGTCACATCTAGTCTTAGACTTAGATTGGTCACATCTAGTCTTAGACTTAGATTGTTCACATCTAGTCTTGGACTTAGATTGGTCACATCTAGTCTTAGACTTAGATTGTTATATTTAGTCTTAGACTTAGATTGTTACATCTAGTCTTAGACTTAGATTGTTACATCTAGTCTTGGACTTAGATTGGTCACATCTAGTCTTAGCCTTAGATTGGTCACATCTAGTGTTAGACTTAGATTGGTCACATCTAGTCTTAGACTTAGATTGGTCACATCTAGTCTTAGACTTAGATTGGTCACATCTAGTCTTAGACTTAGATCGGTCACATCTAGTCTTAGACTTAGATTGTTACATCTAGTCTTAGAATTAGATTGGTCACATCTAGTCTTAGACTTAGATTGGTCACATCTAGTCTTAGACTTAGATTGTTACATCTAGTCTTAGAATTAGATTGGTCACATCTAGTCTTAGACTTAGATTGGTCACATCTAGTCTTAGACTTAGATTGGTCACATCTAGTCTTAGACTTAGATCGGTCACATCTAGTCTTAGACTTAGATTGTTACATCTAGTCTTAGACTTAGATTGGTCACATCTAGTCTTAGACTTAGATTGGTCACATCTAGTCTTAGACTTAGATTGGTCACATCTAGTCTTAGACTTAGATCGGTCACATCTAGTCTTAGACTTAGATTGTTACATCTAGTCTTAGAATTAGATTGGTCACATCTAGTCTTAGACTTAGATTGGTCACATCTAGTCTAAGACTTATTTTGGTCACATCTAGTCTTAGACTTAGATTGGTCACATCTAGTCTTAGACTTATTTTGGTCACATCTAGTCTTAGACTTAGATTGGTCACATCTAGTCTTAGACTTAGATCGCTCACATCTAGTCTTAGACTTAGATTGGTCACATCTAGTCTTAGACTTAGATTGGTCACATCTAGTCTTCGACTTAGATTGGTCACATCTAGTCTTAGACTTAGATTGGTCACATCTAGTCTTAGACTTAGATTGGTCACATCTAGTCTTAGACTTAGATTGGTCACATCTAGTCTTAGACTTAGATTGGTCACATCTAGTCTTCGACTTAGATTGGTCACATCTAGTCTTAGACTTAGATTGGTCACATCTAGTCTTAGACTTAGATCGGTCACATCTAGTCTTAGACTTAGATTGGTCACATCTAGTCTTAGACTTAGATCGCTCACATCTAGTCTTAGACTTAGATTGGTCACATCTAGTCTTAGACTTAGATTGTTCACATCTAGTCTTGGACTTAGATTGGTCACATCTAGTCTTAGACTTAGATTGTTATATTTAGTCTTAGACTTAGATTGTTACATCTAGTCTTAGACTTAGATTGTTACATCTAGTCTTGGACTTAGATTGGTCACATCTAGTCTTAGCCTTAGATTGGTCACATCTAGTGTTAGACTTAGATTGGTCACATCTAGTCTTAGACTTAGATTGGTCACATCTAGTCTTAGACTTAGATTGGTCACATCTAGTCTTAGACTTAGATCGGTCACATCTAGTCTTAGACTTAGATCGGTCACATCTAGTCTTAGACTTAGATTGTTACATCTAGTCTTAGAATTAGATTGGTCACATCTAGTCTTAGACTTAGATTGGTCACATCTAGTCTTAGACTTAGATCGGTCACATCTAGTCTTAGACTTAGATCGGTCACATCTAGTCTTAGACTTAGATTGTTACATCTAGTCTTAGAATTAGATTGGTCACATCTAGTCTTAGACTTAGATTGGTCACATCTAGTCTTAGACTTAGATTGTTACATCTAGTCTTAGAATTAGATTGGTCACATCTAGTCTTAGACTTAGATTGGTCACATCTAGTCTTAGACTTAGATTGGTCACATCTAGTCTTAGACTTAGATCGGTCACATCTAGTCTTAGACTTAGATTGTTACATCTAGTCTTAGACTTAGATTGGTCACATCTAGTCTTAGACTTAGATTGGTCACATCTAGTCTTAGACTTAGATTGGTCACATCTAGTCTTAGACTTAGATCGGTCACATCTAGTCTTAGACTTAGATTGTTACATCTAGTCTTAGAATTAGATTGGTCACATCTAGTCTTAGACTTAGATTGGTCACATCTAGTCTAAGACTTATTTTGGTCACATCTAGTCTTAGACTTAGATTGGTCACATCTAGTCTTAGACTTATTTTGGTCACATCTAGTCTTAGACTTAGATTGGTCACATCTAGTCTTAGACTTAGATCGCTCACATCTAGTCTTAGACTTAGATTGGTCACATCTAGTCTTAGACTTAGATTGGTCACATCTAGTCTTCGACTTAGATTGGTCACATCTAGTCTTAGACTTAGATTGGTCACATCTAGTCTTAGACTTAGATTGGTCACATCTAGTCTTAGACTTAGATTGGT
Source organism: Nerophis lumbriciformis (assembly GCF_033978685.3). NCBI lineage: Eukaryota > Metazoa > Chordata > Actinopteri > Syngnathiformes > Syngnathidae > Nerophis > Nerophis lumbriciformis. Next base: position 27,868,811 of record NC_084562.2, read on the forward strand.
CACATCTAGTCTTAGACTTAGATTGGTCACATCTAGTCTTCGACTTAGATTGGTCACATCTAGTCTTAGACTTAGATTGGTCACATCTAGTCTTAGACTTAGATCGGTCACATCTAGTCTTAGACTTAGATTGGTCACATCTAGTCTTAGACTTAGATCGCTCACATCTAGTCTTAGACTTAGATTGGTCACATCTAGTCTTAGACTTAGATTGTTCACATCTAGTCTTGGACTTAGATTGGTCACATCTAGTCTTAGACTTAGATTGTTATATTTAGTCTTAGACTTAGATTGTTACATCTAGTCTTAGACTTAGATTGTTACATCTAGTCTTGGACTTAGATTGGTCACATCTAGTCTTAGCCTTAGATTGGTCACATCTAGTGTTAGACTTAGATTGGTCACATCTAGTCTTAGACTTAGATTGGTCACATCTAGTCTTAGACTTAGATTGGTCACATCTAGTCTTAGACTTAGATCGGTCACATCTAGTCTTAGACTTAGATCGGTCACATCTAGTCTTAGACTTAGATTGTTACATCTAGTCTTAGAATTAGATTGGTCACATCTAGTCTTAGACTTAGATTGGTCACATCTAGTCTTAGACTTAGATCGGTCACATCTAGTCTTAGACTTAGATCGGTCACATCTAGTCTTAGACTTAGATTGTTACATCTAGTCTTAGAATTAGATTGGTCACATCTAGTCTTAGACTTAGATTGGTCACATCTAGTCTTGCGATGGACTGAAGGTTCTGAGACTAAAATGACCTGATGAATAAGAACAATCATAGATATGTTAACATATATTATAAATTAAATATTCTCCAGGATATTTGAAGGTAGAATTATGACCAATGACAAGATGTTTGTTGAAGATCTCAACTATGATACAGTAACAATTATGTGAGAGTCAGGGATGATGTCATGTTATGTGAGAGTCAGGGATGATGTCATGTTATGTGAGAGTCAAGGATGATGTCATGTTATGTGAGAGTCAAGGATGATGTCATGTTATGTGAGAGTCAAGGATGATGTCATGTTATATGAGAGTCAGGGATGATGTCATGTTATGTGAGAGTCAAGGATGATGTCATGTTGTGTGAGAGTCAAGGATGATGTCATGTTTTGTGAGAGTCAGGGATGATGTCATGTTATGTGAGAGTCAAGGATGATGTCATGTTATGTGAGAGTCAAGGATGATGTCATGTTATGTGAGAGTCAAGGATGATGTCATGTTATATGAGAGTCAGGGATGATGTCATGTTGTGTGAGAGTCAAGGATGATGTCATGTTGTGTGAGAGTCAAGGATGATGTCATGTTATGTGAGAGTCAGGGATGATGTCATGTTATGTGAGAGTCAAGGATGATGTCATGTTATGTGAGAGTCAGGGATGATGTCATGTTATGTGAGAGTCAAGGATGATGTCATGTTATGTGAGAGTCAAGGATGATGTCATGTTATGTGAGAGTCAAGGAAGGATGATGTCATGTTATGTGAGAGTCAAGGATGATGTCATGTTATGTGAGAGTCAAGGAAGGATGATATCATGTTATGTGAGAGTCAAGGAAGGATGATGTCATGTTATGTGAGAGTCAAAGAAGGATGATGTCATGTTATGTGAGAGTCAAGGATGATGTCATGTTATGTGAGAGTCAAGGAAGGATGATATCATGTTATGTGAGAGTCAAGGATGATGTCATGTTATGTGAGAGTCAAGGAAGGATGATGTCATGTTATGTGAGAGTCAAGGAAGGATGATGTCATGTTATGTGAGAGTCAAGGATGATGTCATGTTATGTGAGAGTCAAGGAAGGATGATGTCATGTTATATGAGAGTCAAAGAAGGATGATGTCATGTTTTGCGAGAGTCAAAGAAGGATGATGTCATGTTATGTGAGAGTCAAAGAAGGATGATGTCATGTTATGTGAGAGTCATGGAAGGATGATGTCATGTTATGCGAGAGTCAAGGAAGGATGATATCATGTTATGTGAGAGTCAAAGAAGGATGATGTCATGTTATGTGAGAGTCAAAGAAGGATGATGTCATGTTATGTGAGAGTCAAAGAAGGATGATGTCATGTTATGTGAGAGTCAAGGAAGGATGATGTCATGTTATGTGAGAGTCAAGGATGATGTCATGTTATGTGAGAGTCAAAGAAGGATGATGTCATGTTATGTGAGAGTCAAGGAAGGATGATGTCATGTTATGTGAGAGTCAAGGATGATGTCATGTTATGTGAGAGTCAAGGAAGGATGATGTCATGTTATGTGAGAGTCAAAGAAGGATGATGTCATGTTATGCGAGAGTCAAAGAAGGATGATGTCATGTTATGTGAGAGTCAAAGAAGGATGATGTCATGTTATGTGAGAGTCAAAGAAGGATGATGTCATGTTATGTGAGAGTCAAAGAAGGATGATGTCATGTTATGCGAGAGTCAAAGAAGGATGATGTCATGTTATGTGAGAGTCAAAGAAGGATGATGTCATGTTATGTGAGAGTCAAAGAAGGATGATGTCATGTTATGTGAGAGTCAAGGAAGGATGATATCATGTTATGTGAGAGTCAAAGAAGGATGATATCATGTTATGTGAGAGTCAAAGAAGGGTGATTCATGTTATGTGAGAGTCAAAGAAGGATGATGTCATGTTATGTGAGAGTCAAAGAAGGATGATGTCATGTTATGTGAGAGTCAAAGAAGGATGATGTCATGTTATGCGAGAGTCAAAGAAGGATGATGTCATGTTATGTGAGAGTCAAAGAAGGATGATGTCATGTTATGCGAGAGTCAAAGGAGGATGATGTCATGTTATGTGAGAGTCAAAGAAGGATGATGTCATGTTATGCGAGAGTCAAAGAAGGATGATGTCATGTTATGTGAGAGTCAAGGATGATGTCATGTTATGTGAGAGTCAAGGAAGGATGATGTCATGTTATGTGAGAGTCAAAGAAGGATGATGTCATGTTATGTGAGAGTCAAGGAAGGATGATGTCATGTTATGTGAGAGTCAAAGAAGGATGATGTCATGTGATGCGAGAGTCAAAGGAAGGATGATGTCATGTTATGTGAGAGTCAAGGATGATGTCATGTTATGTGAGAGTCAAGGATGATGTCATGTTATGTGAGAGTCAGGGATGATGTCATGTTATGTGAGAGTCAAGGATGATGTCATGTTGTGTGAGAGTCAGGGATGATGTCATGTTATGTGAGAGTCAAGGATGATGTCATGTTATGTGAGAGTCAAGGATGATGTCATGTTATGTGAGAGTCAAGGATGATATCATGTTATGTGAGAGTCCAGGATGATGTCATGTTATGTGAGAGTCAGGGATGATGTCATGTTATGTGAGAGTCAAGGATGCTGGCATGTTATGTGAGAGTCAGGGATGATGTCATGTTATGTGAGAGTCAAGGATGATGTCATGTTATGTGAGAGTCAAGGAAGGATGATGTCATGTTATGTGAGAGTCAAGGATGATATCATGTTATGTGAGAGTCAAAGAAGGATGATGTCATGTTATGCGAGAGTCAAAGAAGGATGATGTCATGTTATGTGAGAGTCAAGGAAGGATGATGTCATGTTTTGTGAGAGTCAAAGAAGGATGATGTCATGTTATGCGAGAGTCAAGGAAGGATGATGTCATGTTATGTGAGAGTCAAGGAAGGATGATGTCATGTTATGTGAGAGTCAAGGAAGGATGATGTCATGTTATGTGAGAGTCAAAGAAGGATGATGTCATGTTATGTGAGAGTCAAAGAAGGATGATGTCATGTTATGCGAGAGTCAAAGAAGGATGATGTCATGTTATGTGAGAGTCAAGGATGATGTCATGTTATGTGAGAGTCAAAGAAGGATGATGTCATGTTATGTGAGAGTCAAGGAAGGATGATGTCATGTTATGTGAGAGTCAAGGATAGAAGGATGATGTCATGTTATGTGAGAGTCAAGGAAGGATGATGTCATGTTATGTGAGAGTCAAGGAAGGATGATGTCATGTTATGTGAGAGTCAAAGAAGGATGATATCATGTTATGTGAGAGTCAAGGAATGATGATGTCATGTTATGTGAGAGTCAAGGATGATGTCATGTTATGTGAGAGTCAAGGAAGGATGATGTCATGTTATGTGAGAGTCAAAGAAGGATGATGTCATGTTATGCGAGAGTCAAAGAAGGATGATGTCATGTTATGTGAGAGTCAAGGAAGGATGATGTCATGTTATGTGAGAGTCAAAGAAGGATGATGTCATGTTATGTGAGAGTCAAAGAAGGATGATGTCATGTTATGCGAGAGTCAAAGAAGGATGATGTCATGTTATGTGAGAGTCAAGGAAGGATGATGTCATGTTATGTGAGAGTCAAAGAAGGATGATGTCATGTTATGTGAGAGTCAAAGAAGGATGATATCATGTTATGTGAGAGTCAAGGAATGATGATGTCATGTTATGTGAGAGTCAAGGATGATGTCATGTTATGTGAGAGTCAAGGAAGGATGATGTCATGTTATGTGAGAGTCAAAGAAGGATGATGTCATGTTATGCGAGAGTCAAAGAAGGATGATGTCATGTTATGTGAGAGTCAAGGAAGGATGATGTCATGTTATGTGAGAGTCAAAGAAGGATGATGTCATGTTATGTGAGAGTCAAAGAAGGATGATGTCATGTTATGCGAGAGTCAAAGAAGGATGATGTCATGTTATGTGAGAGTCAAGGAAGGATGATGTCATGTTATGTGTGATTGAGGGACCTGAAGGTGTCTCCAACTCGGTCCTGGAAGAAGACAAAGCCTTCATGGTCGATCTTCAAGAGGTCTCCAGTGTTGAAGTAAACGTCTCCTTTGACAAAAACGTCTTTCAGCTTCTTCTTGTCGGTCTGATGTTGGTTTTTGGCATAACCACTGAAGGGGGCGCTCTCTGCGATCCTACACACCAGCAGACCGCTCTCTCCTAAATGCAAGCCAGACAGTTTGGTCTTTACACTCACTTCCTGTCCTGGTGCTCTTCTTTGGTCACTGTTTCCTGTTTGGTCTCTACCTTTACTTTCTGTTCCATGTCCTGTCAGCACACCTAGTCCTGGTTTAATTAGTTCCACCTGGTCCCTCCTTCACTGCTGGATCATTTCTGTCACAGGGGGGTGAGTGTTGCTTTGGCGTGACCCAAGGGTGCAGAGAATGCAAGTACAACACAAGTACAGCATCGGTCTCCCGAGGAAGAACCATCCAGCGCTGAAGGAGGGACCAGGTGGAACTAATTAAACCAGGAATAGGTGTGCTGACAGGACACGGAACAGAAAGCAAAGGTAGAGACCAAAGAGGACCAAACAAGAGCACCAGGACAGGAAGTGATTGTAAACACTGACAGAGGATTTGTGTGACTTGTTGGAATATTCCAGGGCTCACCTCTTGGAACTTCCATGCAAAATCCTTTGGAGTCTCGAACCACCTCCTCTTTCTCCGTATCAAACCTGAGGAGAGCATAATTGTACGCCATCTGAAGGAGAAACCACGGAGAACTTATGACCATCAGGACTTCTTCTAAAGGCAGCCTGGATTGAATGAAAAGTGAGTTTTGTAACTTGCTCAAAGTTAGATTTAGTAGAGTGGGAACACTGTTGAACTACTATCATATATATATATCACTAAGACTTAGTGGGAACACTGTTGAAGCTACTATCATATATATATATCTGACTAAGACTTAGTGGGAACACTGTTGAAGCTACTATCATATATATATATCTGACTAAGACTTAGCAAGTGTGTGAGTAAAGAGCTATGATCAAAATGGTGTACATTTCATGGAGAGTCCAGAGCCATTTTGAGAGACAATGAGCTCGCCAAGACGTAGAGGAGGAACCACAGATCCCTTCAACAACAACAAGACTACTAATCACGGCAGACTTGATGAGAGTCAACAAAGACTACTTTGGGGTAAATGATGATCCAGAAACTTCTATTTTTGAGGCTGAGTATAATGAGGATGATCTACAAGACACTAAGCATCATGTAGCAGTATTGCTCAGTGCTAAATACAAACATAATAAAACAACCACTTACTGTACAATGTCTGCTCTCACTGGGATAAAGACTTTTGGCATGTTTACAGGTAAAAGCCAGTAAATTAGAATATTTTGAAAAACTTGATTTATTTCAGTAATTGCATTCAAAAGGTGTAACTTGTACATTATATTTATTCATTGCACACAGACTGATGCATTCAAATGTTTATTTCATTTAATTTTGATGATTTGAAGTGGCAACAAATGAAAATCCAAAATTCCGTGTGTCACAAAATTAGAATATTACTTAAGGCTAATACAAAAAAGGGATTTTTAGAAATGTTGGCCAACTGAAAAGTATGAAAATGAAAAATATGAGCATGTACAATACTCAATACTTGGTTGGAGCTCCTTTTGCCTCAATTACTGCGTTAATGCGGCGTGGCATGGAGTCGATGAGTTTCTGGCACTGCTCAGGTGTTATGAGAGCCCAGGTTGCTCTGATAGTGGCCTTCAACTCTTCTGCGTTTTTGGGTCTGGCATTCTCCATCTTCCTTTTCACAATACCCCACAGATTTTCTATGGGGCTAAGGTCAGGGGAGTTGGCGGGCCAATTTAGAACAGAAATACCATGGTCCGTAAACCAGGCACGGGTAGATTTTGCGCTGTGTGCAGGTGCCAAGTCCTGTTGGAACTTGAAATCTCCATCTCCATAGAGCAGGTCAGCAGCAAGAAGCATGAAGTGCTCTAAAACTTGCTGGTAGACGGCTGTGTTGACCCTGGATCTCAGGAAACAGAGTGGACCGACACCAGCAGATGACATGGCACCCCAAACCATCACTGATGGTGGAAACTTTACACTAGACTTCAGGCAACGTGGATCCTGTGCCTCTCCTGTCTTCCTCCAGACTCTGGGACCTCGATTTCCAAAGGAAATGCAAAATGTGCTTTCGTCAGAAAACATGACTTTGGACCACTCAGCAGCAGTCCAGCTCTTTTTTTCCTTAGCCCAGGTGAGATGCTTTTCGCGCTGTTTCTTGGTCAACAGTGGCTTGACACGAGGTATGCGGCAGTTGAAACCCATGTCTTTCAAGCGTCTCTTGGTGGTGGATCTTGAAGCACTGACTCCAGCAGCTGTCCACTCCTTCTGAATCTCCCCCACATTTTTGAATGGTTTTTTTTTCACAATCTTGACCAGGGCGCGGTGATCCCTATCGCTTGTACACTTTTTCTGACCACAGTTTTTCCTTCCCTTTGCCTCTCCATTAATGTGTTTGGACACAGAGCTCTGAGAACAGCCAGCCTCTTCAGCAATAACCTTTTGTGTCTTTCCCTCCTTGTGCAATGTGTCGATGGTTGCCTTTTGGACAGCTGTCAAATCTGAAGTCTTCCCCATGTTTGTGTAGGCTTCAGAACTGGACTGAGAGACCATTTAAAGCCCTTTGCAGGTGTTTTGAGTTAATCAGCTGATTAGTTTGTGGCACCAGGTGTCTTCAAAATTTAACCCTTACACAATATTCTAATTTTGTGACACACGGAATTTTGGATTTTCATTTGTTGCCACTTCAAATCATCAAAATTAAATGAAATAAACATTTGAATGCATCAGTCTGTGTGCAATGAATAAATATAATGTACAAGTTACACCTTTTGAATGCAATTACTGAAATAAATCAAGTTTTTCAAAATATTCTAATTTACTGGCTTTTACCTGTATATCTTCCCCTTTAAATGAACAATTCATCATCATCCCCACAAAAGGTTAACAAGGAAAAGTCTCCCTGCAGACACTTTGTTCTCATCATCATCATCAGGTATGTCACAGATGAACAACTTCTAGATTTATGGCTAAATCTTCCTGGTATCCAGATGAGAGGCATGATTTGTAATCTAGAATAAGTTTGACAAGACAAGATAGTGAGGGAGCAGTAGGACATCAGAGGGCTATCAATAGTTTGTCTGTGTTAGCACTTATAATAACAACATTGCTAATATTTGGTTAATATTCAGGTCACGACATGTATAAAGAGTATTGTTGGCGGCTTTTGGATGTTATTTAGAGGGTTTGTGGGTAAAATAGAGAGCCCCCATCGACACATTATTCATATCTTTATTGATTTAGAATGCATCAAAAAAGAAAAACATAAGTGTTGATGTTTGCGGTCCCCTCCAAGGTTTCTCATTGCCATCTCATTGGGTTGAGTTTTTCCTTGCCCTCATGTGGGATCTGAGCCCATGTGGCTTGTGCAGCCCTTTGAGACACTCGTGATTTAGGGCTATATAAGTAAACTTTGATTGATTGATTGATTTGTCACAATTACTAATTATATTAAATAAAAACTGCTCATTGGTTTGAGGAACTAGTTTATGGTTGTCATTCACCGCTGTCTCATACACATTAACACACACCTACACTTGTACACACATACACTCGTACACAAATACACTCGTACACAAATACACTTGTACACACACACACTTGTACACACATACACTCATACACATATACACTTGTACAAACATACACTCGTACACAAATACACTCGTACACAAATACACTTGTACACACATACACTTGTACACACATACAATTGTACACACATACACTCATACACACATACACTTGTACACACATACACTCATACACACATACACTCGTACACAAATACACTCGTACACAAATACACTTGTACACACATACACTTGTACACACACACACTTGTACACACATACACTAATACACACATACACTTGTACACACATACACTCGTACACAAATACACTCGTACACAAATACACTCGTACACAAATACACTTGTACACACATACACTTGTACACACATACACTCATACACACATACACTCATACACAAATACACTCGTACACAAATACATTTGTACACACATACACTTGTACACACATACACTCATACACACATACACTTGTACACACATACACTCGTACACAAATACACTCGTACACAAATACACTCGTACACAAATACACTTGTACACACATACACTTGTACACACATACACTCATACACACATACACTTGTACACACATACACTCATACACACATACACTCCTACACAAATACACTCGTACACAAATACATTTGTACACACATACAATTGTACACACATACACTCATACACACATACACTTGTACACACATACACTCATACACACATACACTCGTACACAAATACACTCGTACACAAAAACACTTGTACACGCACACTTGTACACACATACACTCGTACACACATACACGTGTACACACATACACTTGTACACACATACACTTGTACACACATACACTCATACACACAATCTAAGTCTAAGACTAGATGTGAGCGATCTAAGTCTAAGACTAGATGTGGCCAATCTAAGTCTAAGACTAGATGTGACTGATCTAAGTCTCAGACTAGATGTGACCAATCTAAGTCTAAGACTAGATGTGACCGATCTCAGTCTCAGACTAGATGTGACCAATCTAAGTCTAAGACTAGATGTGACCGATCTAAGTCTCAGACTAGATGTGACCAATCTAAGTCTAAGACTAGATGTGACCAGTCTAAGTCTAAGACTAGATGTGACCAGTCTAAGTCTAAGACTAGATTTGACTGATCTAAGTCTAAGACTAGATGTGACCTATCTAAGTCTAAGACTAGATGTGACCAGTCTAAGTCTAAGACTAGATGTGATCAATCTAGGTCTAAGACTAGATGAAACAATCTAAGTTTAAGACTAGATGTGACTGATCTAAGTTTAAGACTAGATGTGACCGATCTAAGTCTAAGACTAGATGTGGCCAATCTAAGTCTAAGACTAGATGTGAGCGATCTAAGTTTAAGACTCGATGTGACCATCTAAGCCTAAGACTAGATGTGACCAATCTAAGTCTAAGACTAGATGGAACAATCTAAGCCTAAGACTAGATGTGACCAATCTAAGTCTAAGACTAGCTGTAACCAAACTAAGTCTAAGACTAGATGTGACCAAGCTAAGTCTAAGACTAGATGTGACTGATCTAAGTCTCAGACTTGATGTGACCAATCTAAGTCTAAGACTAAATGTGACCGATCTAAGTCTCAGACTAGATGTGACCAATCTAAGTCTAAGACTAGATGTGACCAGTCTAAGTCTAAGACTAGATGTGACCAATCTAAGCCTAAGACTAGATGTGACCAATCTAAGTCTAAGACTAGATGGAACTGATCTAAGCCTAAAACTAGATGTAACCAATCTAAGTCTAAGACTAGATGTGACTGATCTAAGTCTGAGACTAGATGTGACCAATCTAAGTCTAAGACTAGATGTGACCGATCTAAGTCTCAGACTAGATGTGACCAATCTAAGTCTAAGACTAGATGTGACCAGTCTAAGTCTAAGACTAGATGTGACCGATCTAAGTCTCAGACTAGATGTGACCAATCTAAGTCTAAGACTAGATGTAACCGATCTAAGTCTAAGACTAGATGTGATGGCTCTAAGTCTAAGACTAGATGTGACCGATGTAAGTCTAAGACTAGATGTGACCTATCTAAGTCTAAGACTAGATGTGATGGATCTAAGTCTAAGGCTAGATGTAACCCATCTACGTGTAAGACTAGATGTGACCTATCTAAGTCTAACACTAGATGTGATGGCTCTAAGTCTAAGACTAGATGTGACCAACCTAAGTCTAAGATGAGTCTAAGAACTGATGAAGTCTACTAGAATGAGAAGATAAAGGTCTTCTAAGACCAACCAAACAGTCCAGTTGTGATGGACTGAAGGTCCTGGGACTACCAAGACCAGATGAATGAGAATCTTTACAGACAAATGAAATCCAATGTTGGCTAACGTTGCTACATGGCCATCATTAGCTAACAAAGCTAATATGTGTGTTGTGTTAAGAGCTGTAAGACATAATGCTAACAACACATTCTTACTTTGTGCAGGAAGTGAACTCGGCCAACGGCTCCGATCTTTCCAGCGTAGTTGACAAAACCGATGTTTCCTTCGGTGGCTCCGTAACATTCAAACACAGCAATGTTCCCAAAGCGCTGAAGAAAGTCCTCCCAGGTGTCCGCTCGCAGTCCGTTTCCCAAAGCTAGTCGCACTTTATGGTCTCGCTCGTTGTCTCTCTGAGGGCGCACAGGAGCCTCAGTCAGGTGGGGGGACCAGACACCTCATTCAGGTTTTACCTTGGGCGTATTGCACAGGTAGCGCATGATCTCGCCGATGTACTGAATGATGGTGACCTCGTACTTCCTGCAGTCGCTCCAGAAGTGGCTGGCAGAAAACTTCTGTCTTAGGACCACGGTGATGCCTGCACTCCAGACACACACAACCTTCAGACTTGAAGAACACACAGTGACCATTAAAGACTTGAAGACCACACATTGACCATTAAAGACTTGAAGACCACACAGTGACCATTAAAGACTTGAAGACCACACAGTGACCATTAAAGACTTGAAGACCACACATTGACCATTAACGACTTGAAGACCACACAGTGACCATTAAAGACTTGAAGACCACACATTGACCATTAAAGACTTGAAGACCACACAGTGACCATTAAAGACTTGAAGACCACACAGTGACCATTAAAGACTTGAAGACCACACAGTGACCATTAAAGACTTGAAGACCACACAGTGACCATTAAAGACTTGAAGACCACACAGTGACCATTAAAGACTCGAAGACCACACAGTGACCATTAAAGACTTTAAGACCACACAGTGACCAATAAAGACTTAAAGACCACACAGTGACCATTAAAGACTTGAAGACCACACATTGACCATTAACGACTTGAAGACCACACAGTGACCATTAAAGACTTGAAGACCACACAGTGACCATTAAAGACTCGAAGACCACACAGTGACCATTAACGACTTGAAGACCACACAGTGACCATTAACGACTTGAAGACCACACAGTGACCATTAAAGACTCGAAGACCACACAGTGACCATTAAAGACTTGAAGACCACACAGTGACCATTAAAGACTTGAAGACCACACAGTGACCATTAACGACTTGAAGACCACACAGTGACCATTAAAGACTTGAAGACCACACAGTGACCATTAAAGACTTGAAGACCACACAGTGACCATTAAAGACTTGAAGGAACAAGAAGTAACTCTTTCTCGTGTAAGGAACAAGAAGTAACTCTTTACTAGCGTAAGGAACAAGAAGTAACTCTTTCTCGTGTAAGGAACAAGAAGTAACTCTTTACTAGTGTAAGGAACAAGAAGTAACTCTACTAGTGTAAGGAACAAGAAGTAACTCTTTCTCGTGTAAGGAACAAGAAGTAACTCTTTACTAGTGTAAGGAACAAGAAGTAACTCTTTACTAGTGTAAGGAACAAGAAGTAACTCTTTACTAGCGTAAGGAACAAGAAGTAACTCTTTCTCGTGTAAGGAACAAGAAGTAACTCTTTACTAGTGTAAGGAACAAGAAGTAACTCTTTACTAGCGTAAGGAACAAGAAGTAACTCTTTCTCGTGTAAGGAACAAGAAGTAACTCTTTACTAGTGTAAGGAACAAGAAGTAACTCTTTACTAGTGTAAGGAACAAGAAGCAACTCTTTCTCGTGTAAGGAACAAGAAGTAACTCTTTACTAGTGTAAGGAACAGGAAGTAACTCTTTATCGTGTAAGGAACAAGAAGTAACTCTTTACTAGTGTAAGGAACAATAAGTAACTCTTTACTAGTGTAAGGAACAGGAAGTAACTCTTTACTAGTGTAAGGAACAAGAAGTAACTCTTTACTAGTGTAAGGAACAAGAAGTAACTCTTTCTCGTGTAAGGAACAAGAAGTAACTCTTTACTAGTGTAAGGAACAAGAAGTAACTCTTTCTCGTGTAAGGAACAAGAAGTAACTTTTTACTAGTGTAAGGAACAAGAAGTAACTCTTTACTAGTGTAAGGAACAAGAAGTAACTCTTTACTAGTGTAAGGAACAAGAAGTAACTCTTTACTAGTGTAAGGAACAAGAAGTAACTCTTTAATAGTGTAAGGAACAAGAAGTAACTCTTTACTAGTGTAAGGAACAAGAAGTAACTCTTTCTCGTGTAAGGAACAAGAAGTAACTCTTTACTAGCGTAAGGAACAAGAAGTAACTCTTTACTAGTGTAAGGAACAAGAAGTAACTCTTTACTAGTGTAAGGAACAAGAAGTAACTCTTTACTAGTGTAAGGAACAAGAAGTAACTCTTTAATAGTGTAAGGAACAAGAAGTAACTCTTTACTAGTGTAAGGAACAAGAAGTAACTCTTTCTCGTGTAAGGAACAAGAAGTAACTCTTTACTAGCGTAAGGAACAAGAAGTAACTCTACTAGTGTAAGGAACAAGAAGTAACTCTTTCTCGTGTAAGGAACAAGAAGTAACTCTTTACTAGTGTAAGGAACAAGAAGTAACTCTTTACTCATGTAAAGAACAGAAAGCATATTTTTATATGTGTAGCAAAGATCTACTTCCTGTTCCTTACACGAGTAAAGAGTTACTTCCTGTTCCTTACAGGAGTAAAGAGTTACTTCCTGTTCCTTACACTAGTAAAGAGTTACTTCCTGTTCCTTACATGAGTAAAGAGTTACTTCCTGTTCCTTACATGAGTAAAGAGTTACTTCCTGTTCCTTACACTAGTAAAGAGTTACTTCTTGTTCCTTACACGAGTAAAGAGTTACTTCCTGTTACTTACACGAGTAAAGAGTTACTTCCTGTTCCTTACACGAGTAAATAGTTACTTCCTGTTACTTACACGAGTAAAGAGATACTTCCTGTTACTTACACAAGTAAAGAGTTACTTCCTGTTACTTACACGAGTAAAGAGTTACTTCCTGTTACTTACACGAGTAAAGAGTTACTTCCTGTTTATTGCATTAACAAAGAACTACTTTTGTCTTTCTTGCACAAATAAAACAATATTTCCTGTTTCTTGCATAATTGTGATTTGTCCTGTGATTTGTCAGTAATTACTTGTTGATGAGTGGTAATTACCCTGGTCTATGGCTCCACACAGTATGTATGACTTGTTGATGAGTGGTAATTACCCTGGTCTATGGCTCCACACAGTATGTATGACTTGTTGATGAGTGGTAATTACCCTGGTCTATGGCTCCACACAGTATGTATGACTTGTTGATGAGTGGTAATTACCCTGGTCTATGGCTCCACACAGTATGTATGACTTGTTGTTGAGTGGTAATTACCCTGGTCTATGGCTCCACACAGTATGTATGACTTGTTGATGAGTGGTAATTACCCTGGTCTATGGCTCCACACAGTATGTATGACTTGTTGAGTGGTAATTACCCTGGTCTATGGCTCCACACAGTCCCATGAGGAAGCCAGCTGTGTGGTAGAGCGGCAGGTAGATGTAGATGACATCATCAGAGCGGACGCCAGCAATGGACTGAAGAAGGCTGGCAAACCAAAGTCTCTTGTGGTTTATGACAGCTGCCTTGGGAAGACCTTCAGGTGACATGACCAACACAATCCTGTTATCCAGGTGTGTGCAGGTAAGAAAAGCCCTTCAGGTGACATGGCCAACAAAAGAGGTGTGTGCAGGTGAGCAGTTGTTACCTGTGGTTCCTGAGGTAAAGATGTAGAGTGCAGGACTGCTGATGTGAACGTTGGCTCTCAGCTCAGGTGACACAGGTGTACCTGAGGCCTGTTGAATCTTGTGTGAGAGATTCTGGATGTTCTTGGAGTCAGGACCTTCACCCACCATGAACACACGGACCCCCTGCTGGTCCAGACTTGGAAGAACTTCCTCTGCTGCCTCTTGGAGGTCTGATGATCAACATGTCATCATTAGGACAGTGTGGTGTTGTACACCATGGAGACACTCAATGCCACTCTAAGATCAAGGATCATATATATATATTGTTGCGTTTCGACCAGTTGTTCGTCCCAGGGAATTCAAGTTGCTGGTCACTCCCAAGCTCTTTTGATGACAAAGAAGCTGAGTAAGAAGGACCACCAGAGACAGAATAGGTATTTTGTCATTTATTTCCAAAGCCTTTGGAAATAAACGTGAGACCAAATCCAGTACAGAAGCGCTCACTAGCGCAGCTAAAATGGTCTAATCTCAAATCAAGGAAAACACATAAGGAACAGATAAGAGAAAGGATTTATTGCTACTCCCCTTGGGCTTGAGGATAACCAGAGAAGGAGAATAATTAATAATAATCAGAATAATTGTATAGAAGTTATCAGAATAATTGTATAGAAGTTATCAGAATAATTGTGTAGAAGTTATCAGAATAATTGTGTAGAAGTTATCAGAATAATTGTACAGAAGTTATCAGAATAATTGTATAGAAGTTATCAGAATAATTGTATAGAAGTTATCAGAATGAATGTGTAAAAGTTATCAGAATAATTGTATAGAAGTTATCAGAATAATTGTATAGAAGTTATCAGAATAATTGTGTAGAAGTTATCAGAATAATTGTATAGAAGTTATCAGAATAATTGTGTAGAAGTTATCAGAATAATTGTGTAGAAGTTATCAGAATAATTGTGTAGAAGTAATCAGAATAATTGTGTAGAAGTTATCAGAATAATTGTGTAAAAGTTATCAGAATAATTGTGTAAAAGTTATCAGAATAATTGTGTAGAAGTTATCAGAATAATTGTGTAGAAGTTATCAGAATAATTGTGTAGAAGTTATCAGAATAATTGTGTAAAAGTTATCAGAATAATTGTGTAGAAGTTATCAGAATAATTGTGTAGAAATTATCAGAATAATTGTGTAGAAGTTATCAGAATAATTGTGTAAAAGTTATCAGAATAATTGTGTAAAAGTTATCAGAATAATTGTATAGAAGTTATCAGAATAATTGTGTAGAAGTTATCAGAATAATTGTGTAGAAGTTATCAGAATAATTGTGTAAAAGTTATCAGAATAATTGTGTAGAAGTTATCAGAATAATTGTATATAATTATCAGAATAATCGTACAGAAGTTATCAGAATAATTGTATAGAAGTTATCAGAATAATTGTATAGAAGTTATCAAAATAATTGTATAGAAGTTATCAGAATAATTGTATAAAAGTTATCAGAATAATTGTATAGAAGTTATCAGAATAATTGTATAGAAGTTATCAGAATAATTGTGTAAAAGTTATCAGAATAATTTTATAGAAGTTATCAGAATAATTGTGTAGAAGTTATCAGAATAATTGTATAGAAGTTATCAAAATAATTGTATAGAAGTTATCAGAATAATTGTATAGAAGTTATCAGAATAATTGTATAGAAGTTATCAGAATAATTGTATAGAAGTTATCAGAATAATTGTGTAGAAGTTATCAGAATAATTGTGTAAAAGTTATCAGAATAATTGTATAGAAGTTATCAGAATAATTGTATAGAAGTTATCAGAATAATTGTATAGAAGTTATCAAAATAATTGTATAGAAGTTATCAGAATAATTGTGTAGAAGTTATCAGAATAATTGTGTAGAAGTTATCAGAATAATTGTATAGAAGTTATCAGAATAATTGTGTAAAAGTTATCAGAATAATTGTGTAGAAGTTATCAGAATAATTGTGTAGAAATTATCAGAATAATTGTGTAAAAGTTATCAGAATAATTGTGTAAAAGTTATCAGAATAATTGTGTAAAAGTTATCAGAATAATTGTATAGAAGTTATCAGAATAATTGTGTAAAAGTTATCAGAATAATTGTGTAGAAGTTATCAGAATAATTGTGTAGAAATTATCAGAATAATTGCATAGAAGTTATCAGAATAATTGTGTAGAAGTTATCAGAATAATTGTGTAGAAGTTATCAGAAGAATTGTATAGAAGTTATCAGAATAATTGTGTAGAAGTTATCAGAATAATTGTGTAAAAGTTATCAGAATAATTGTATAGAAGTTATCAGAATAATTGTGTAAAAGTTATCAGAATAATTGTGTAGAAGTTATCAGAATAATTGTGTAGAAGTTATCAGAATAATTGTGTAAAAGTTATCAGAATAAATGTGTAGAAGTTATCAGAATAATTGTGTAGAAGTTATCAGAATAATTGTGTAAAAGTTATCAGAATAATTGTAAAGAAGTTATCAGAATAATTGTGTAGAAGTTATCAGAATAATTGTATAGAAGTTATCAGAATAATTGTGTAGAAGTTATCAGAATAATTGTATAGAAGTTATCAGAATAATTGTGTAAAAGTTATCAGAATAATTGTATAGAAGTTATCAGAATAATTGTGTAGAAGTTATCAGAATAATTGTGTAAAAGTTATCAGAATAATTGTATATAAATTATCAGAATAATTGCATAGAAGTTATCAGAATAATTGTGTAGAAGTTATCAGAATAATTGTATAGAAGTTATCAGAATAATTGTGTAGAAGTTATCAGAATAATTGTGTAGAAGTTATCAGAATAATTGTATAGAAGTTATCAGAATAATTGTATAGAAGTTATCAGAATAATTGTATAGAAGTTATCAGAATAATTGTGTAAAAGTTATCAGAATAATTGTATAGAAGTTATCAGAATAATTGTATAGAAGTTATCAAAATAATTGTATAGAAGTTATCAGAATAATTGTATAGAAGTTATCAGAATAATTGTGTAGAAGTTATCAGAATAATTGTGTAAAAGTTATCAGAATAATTGTGTAAAAGTTATCAGAATAAATGTGAAGAAGTTATCACACAACTTTGTGTTCCCATGAGTTCAAGCTGCCCTGCGAGAAGACAAAAGCTGTCTTTGATGTTATCAAGCAAAAGGCCTCCCGCTAGCATTTTAGCTACGTAATTAGCATCTTCACTTTGAGGATTTGATCAGTTTTATCAGAATGCGATGCTTGTTCTTTAGCAAGTCTTTCATTGTGATGAGACAGAAAAAGATGCCAGAGTGGGCTTTGATTAGAGCGAAGAGAAGGCACTACCGGGACAGCAGCCGACGAAGGATCTCCTCACACTGCTAGTTTGTGCTAATGCTAACTATGTGAATCCGCTGCTTACAGGTAAAAGCCAGTAAATTAGAATATTTTGAAAAACTTGATTTATTTCAGTAATTGCATTCAAAAGGTGTAACTTGTACATTATATTTATTCATTGCACACAGACTGATGCATTCAAATGTTTATTTCATTTAATTTTGATGATTTGAAGTGGCAACAAATGAAAATCCAAAATTCCGTGTGTCACAAAATTAGAATATTACTTAAGGCTAATACAAAAAAGGGATTTTTAGAAATGTTGGCCAACTGAAAAGTATGAAAATGAAAAATATGAGCATGTACAATACTCAATACTTGGTTGGAGCTTATTTTGCCTCAATTACTGCGTTAATGCGGCGTGGCATGGAGTCGATGAGTTTCTGGCACTGCTCAGGTGTTATGAGAGCCCAGGTTGCTCTGATAGTGGCCTTCAACTCTTCTGCGTTTTTGGGTCTGGCATTCTGCATCTTCCTTTTCACAATACCCCACAGATTTTCTATGGGGCTAAGGTCAGGGGAGTTGGCGGGCCAATTTAGAACAGAAATACCATGGTCCGTAAACCAGGCACGGGTAGATTTTGCGCTGTGTGCAGGCGCCAAGTCCTGTTGGAACTTGAAATCTCCATCTCCATAGAGCAGGTCAGCAGCAGGAAGCATGAAGTGCTCTAAAACTTGCTGGTAGACGGCTGCGTTGACCCTGGATCTCAGGAAACAGAGTGGACCGACACCAGCAGATGACATGGCGCGCCAAACCATCACTGATGGTGGAAACTTTACACTAGACTTCAGGCAACGTGGATCCTGTGCCTCTCCTGTCTTCCTCCAGACTCTGGGACCTCGATTTCCAAAGGAAATGCAAAATTTGCATGGTTGGGTGATGGTTTGGGGTGCCATGTCATCTGCTGGTGTCGGTCCACTCTGTTTCCTGAGATCCAGGGTCAACGCAGCCGTCTACCAGCAAGTTTTAGAGCACTTCATGCTTCCTGCTGCTGACCTGCTCTATGGAGATGGAGATTTCAAGTTCCAACAGGACTTGGCGCCTGCACACAGCGCAAAATCTACCCGTGCCTGGTTTACGGACCATGGTATTTCTGTTCTAAATTGGCCCGCCAACTCCCCTGACCTTAGCCCCATAGAAAATCTGTGGGGTATTGTGAAAAGGAAGATGCAGAATGCCAGACCCAAAAATATTCTAATTTACTGGCTTTTACCTGTATTTATCATTTGAAAACTCCCAGAGTGTTCAACAATGCCAGAGTGGACCTTGATTATAGCAAAGAGAAGGCACTACCGGGACAGCAGCCGACGAAGGATCTATTCCCAAACAGCAGGACAATTGTGGCACAGTGGAGTCCTTACCGGCTCCCACCAGCAGCACTTTGGCGTCGCAGCAGGAGAAACAATGCAGCAGAGATTTGGACCTGATGTTGGAGTTGAGGAGCGCAGAACAACACCCGAGTTTGCTGAGCGCCAACCAGACAAACACAAAGTTTGGCTCGTTGCCCATCAACAATGCCGCACTTTGTCCTTCCTGCAACAAAGTGCTCAACACCCGAGCCACTTTGTTGCTCTCCTGGTCGGCTTGTTGGTAGGTCCAACTTCTGTCCTGGAACCACAGGAACTTCTTGTGCGGGTCTTTGGCCACGTGGTCCAGGAAGGCGTCCAAGATACTGTGGAACCTTTTCTTGCCGCTCAACTTCCTCATCCTGGAGCCCACTCGGAGGGCAGCCATGGTGTACCTGAGGTCGCAGGCCAGGTAGGGCTTGGTGCGGTAGACCCAGGACAAGACCACCAGCAGGCCTGCCAGAGCCGAGAACAAAACCAAGGCAAACATGACCACAAACACACAACTGTTCTTCCTCTCGTGAGAGACTGCATGCAGTTTCTGAAGTCATTTGACACCAAAGTGCTTAGGGGGCGTGGTGTGAAGGGGGCGTGGCTTGAAGGGATTAGGCCAGTTGTTTAAAGTCATATGATTAATTATTCATGTGATTTTAGGACAAACAGACCAAATATGAATGAGGGATTAATTATTGATGTGATTTTAGGACAAACAGACAACATTAAAAGAATGAAAGAAAGCAAGTTGACTTTGTTTGGGCAAGTTAGGATGTTAATGTTCACCTGCCCTGTTCTGGCTGGGATTTGAACCATGAACTCTCCACCACCTCAGCTGACATTGGATACATTTTATGCACACAAGATTAGTACTAGAAATAATTATTACTCACCTGCAGATATATAGTATATATTTATTCAAAGAAGATTATTACTATAAACAATTATTAATACTATAAATAATAATTATTAATATAAATAATTTTTACTCACCTGCAGATGTATAAATATATATTTATTCAAAGAAGATTATTAATATAAATAATTATTACTCACCTGCAGATATATAATATATATGTATTCTAAGAAGAGTATTACTATAAATAATTATTAATACTATAAATAATGATTATTAATATAAATAATTATTACTCACCTGCAGATATATAATATATATTTATTCCAAGAAGATTATTAGTATAAATAATGATTACTCACCTGCAGATATATAATATATATTTATTCCAAGAAGATTATTACTATAAACAATTATTAATACTATAAATAATAATTATTAATATAAATAATTTTTACTCACCTGCAGATGTATAAATATATATTTATTCAAAGAAGATTATTAATATAAATAATTATTACTCACCTGCAGATATATAATATATATTTATTCAAAGAAGATTATTACTATAAACAATTATTAATACTATAAATAATGATTATTAATATAAATAATTATTACTCACCTGCAGATATATAATATATATTTATTCCAAGAAGATTATTAGTATAAATAATGATTACTCACCTGCAGATATATAATATATATTTATTCCAAGAAGATTATTACTATAAATAATGATTACTCACCTGCAGATATATAATATATATTTATTCCAAGAAGATTATTAGTATAAATAATGATTACTCACCTGCACTTGCTGTGTATTTAGGACTCCCCTGCTGGGGGACTGGGCTTGTTTTGTTGCATTTGGCTGTGGTTTTTGTTTGGAGAAGAGATTCTGCTTGGAGTCCTTGGTTGTAGGGGTCGGCCTCCTGGCAGGTGGCCAGACCTGTTCGGGGGGGGGGGATCAGCTGGTTCTCAGTGGACCGTGGGTTTCATGGCTGGATCGCTGGTCTTTTTTATGGATTTGATTGTTTATATTTGTTGTATATAGTGTATGTATATATGTATGTATGTAATTATATTGTTGTATATAGTGTATGTATATATGTATGTATGTAATTATATTGTTGTATATAGTGTATGTATATATGTATGTATGTAATTATATTGTTGTATATAGTGTATGTATATATGTATGTATGTAATTATATTGTTGTATATAGTGTATGTATATATGTATGTGTAATTATATTGTTGTATATAGTGTATGTATATATGTATGTGTGTAATTATATTGTTGTATATAGTGTATGTATATATGTATGTGTGTAATTATATTGTTGTATATAGTGTAAAGTGAAAAGCAGTGAAGTTGTGTAAATGGTAAATAAAAAGAGAATCCAACAAATCCTTTTCAACTTATATTCAATTGAATAGACTGCAAAGACAAGATATTTCATGTTCACACTGAGAAACTTTCTTCTTTTTTGCAAATATTAGCTCATTTGGAATTTAATGGCAGCAACATGTTTCAAAAAAAGTCATTTATACTAGTGTGTTACATGGCCTTTCCTTTGAACAACACTCAGTACATGTTTAAACAAAAACTCGTCAAAACAGCCCAATACTTATAATATGGGCTTTTTAAACATAAGATCATTGTCTCCCAAAACGTTATTAGTTAATGAGGTCATTAGAGACAACAATCTTAACGTCATTGGTCTTAGCGAAACCTGGCTCAAACCAGACGATTTTTTTTGCGCTAAATGAGGCATCTCCTCCTAACTATACGAATGCGCATATTGCCCGTTCCCTTAAAAGGGGGTCGCACTAATATACAATGAAAACTTTAACCTTACCCCTAACCTAAATAATAAATACAAATCGTTTGAGGTGCTTACTATGAGGTCTGTCGCACCGCTGCCTCTCGATATGGCTGGATCCATTATGTTGGATCCACTATGGACTGGACTCTTACTATTATGTTGGATCCACTATGGACTGGACTCTCACAATATTATGTTAGATCCACTATGGACTGGACTCTCTCACTATTATGTTAGATCCACTATGGACTGGACTCTCACACTATTATGTTAGATCCACTATGGACTGGACTCTCACACTATTATGTTAGATCCACTATGGACTGGACTCTCACAATATTATGTTAGATCCACTATGGACTGGACTCTCTCACTATTATGTTAGATCCACTATGGACTGGACTCTCACACTATTATGTTAGATCCACTATGGACTGGACTCTCACTATTATGTTAGATCCACTATGGCCTGGACTCTCACTATTATGTGAGATCCACTATGGCCTGGACTCTCACAATATTATGTTAGATCCACTATGGACTGGACTCTCACACTATTATATTAGATCCACTATGGACTGGACTCTCACACTATTATATTAGATCCACTATGGACTGGACTCTCACAATATTATGTTAGATCCACTATGGACTGGACTCTCACACTATTATGTTAGATCCACTATGGACTGGACTCTCACACTATTATGTTAGATCCACTATGGACTGGACTCTCACACTATTATGTTAGATCCACTATGGACTGGACTCTCACACTATTATGTTAGATCCACTATGGACTGGACTCTCACACTATTATATTAGATCCACTATGGACTGGACTCTCACTATTATGTTAGATCCACTATGGCCTGGACTCTCACTATTATGTGAGATCCACTATGGCCTGGACTCTCACAATATTATGTTAGATCCACTATGGACTGGACTCTCACACTATTATATTAGATCCACTATGGACTGGACTCTCACACTATTATGTTAGATCCACTATGGACTGGACTCTCACGCTATTATGTTAGATCCACTATGGACTGGACTCTCACAATATTATGTTAGATCCACTATGGACTGGACTCTCTCACTATTATGTTAGATCCACTATGGACTGGACTCTCACACTATTATGTTAGATCCACTATGGACTGGACTCTCACTATTATGTTAGATCCACTATGGCCTGGACTCTCACTATTATGTGAGATCCACTATGGCCTGGACTCTCACAATATTATGTTAGATCCACTATGGACTGGACTCTCACACTATTATATTAGATCCACTATGGACTGGACTCTCACAATATTATGTTAGATCCACTATGGACTGGACTCTCACACTATTATGTTAGATCCACTATGGACTGGACTCTCTCACTATTATGTTAGATCCACTATGGACTGGACTCTCACACTATTATGTTAGATCCACTATGGACTGGACTCTCACAATATTATGTTAGATTCACTATGGACTGGACTCTCACACTATTATGTTAGATCCACTATGGACTGGACTCTCACACTATTATATTAGATCCACTATGGACTGGACTCTCACTATTATGTTAGATCCACTATGGCCTGGACTCTCACTATTATGTGAGATCCACTATGGCCTGGACTCTACAATATTATGTTAGATCCACTATGGACTGGACTCTCACACTATTATATTAGATCCACTATGGACTGGACTCTCACACTGTTATGTTAGATCCACTATGGACTGGACTCTCACACTATTATGTTAGATCCACTATGGACTGGACTCTCACAATATTATGTTAGATCCACTATGGACTGGACTCTCTCACTATTATGTTAGATCCACTATGGACTGGACTCTCACACTATTATATTAGATCC
This sequence comes from Nerophis lumbriciformis, assembly GCF_033978685.3. Classification (NCBI taxonomy): domain Eukaryota; kingdom Metazoa; phylum Chordata; class Actinopteri; order Syngnathiformes; family Syngnathidae; genus Nerophis; species Nerophis lumbriciformis. Next base: position 27,892,701 of record NC_084562.2, read on the forward strand.
ACTATGGACTGGACTCTTACTATTATGTTAGATCCACTATGGACTGGACTCTCACACTATTATATTAGATCCACTATGGACTGGACTCTCACTATTATGTTAGATCCACTATGGCCTGGACTCTCACTATTATGTGAGATCCACTATGGCCTGGACTCTCACAATATTATGTTAGATCCACTATGGACTGGACTCTCACACTATTATATTAGATCCACTATGGACTGGACTCTTACTATTATGTTGGATCCACTATGGACTGGACTCTCACAATATTATGTTAGATCCACTATGGACTGGACTCTTACTATTATGTTGGATCCACTATGGACTGGACTCTCACAATATTATGTTAGATCCACTATGGACTGGACTCTCACACTATTATGTTAGATCCACTATGGACTGGACTCTCACACTATTATATTAGATCCACTATGGACTGGACTCTTACTATTATGTTAGATCCACTATGGACTGGACTCTTACTATTATGTTGGATCCACTATGGACTGGACTCTCACAATATTATGTCAGACCCACTCGACATCCATTGCTTTCGGTCTCCCCTAGAGGGGGGGGGGGGGGGGGGGGGGGGGGGGGTTACCCACATATGCGGTCCTCTCCAAGGTTTCTCATAGTCATTCACATCGACGTCCCACTGGGGTGAGTTTTTCCTTGCCCTTATGTGGGCTTTGTACCGAGGATGTCGTTGTGGCTTGTGCAGCCCTTTGAGACACTTGTGATTTAGGGCTATATAAATAAAGATTGATTGATAAAGATTGAAGAACCCTTTAAACAAATCTCATTTCATTGACAACCTGGTCTGGTGAAGAGAAGGTCCTTTTTTTAAAAATAAAATAAAATAAGATAAATAAAAATAAAAAACATTTTCTTGGATAAAAAAGAAAGTAAAACAATATAAAAATAATGACATAAAAAATAGTAATGAATGAAAATGTTCGTGGACCAGCAGCACATACAACCGTGTGTGTATAACTCAGGATTAATGTATATAAATGTATATTATGAAGTATAACTCAGGATTAATGTATATAAATGTATATTATGAAGTATAACTCAGGATTAATGTATATAAATGTATATTATGAAGTATAACTCAGGATTAATGTATATAAATGTATATTATAAAGTATAACACAGGATTAATGTACATATTTGGTCTGAAATAAATAGAAATCTATCTTGGAGGAAAAGTTCAATACTTGTTAATCATTTGTAATAAAAAAAAAGGTGAAAACATGAACTAAGATGATGATTTGTGCTTGTCGCCACCTTGTGGACATTTTCCTAATTACATTTGATCTTCTTCAAATCAACTTGAAAATGACGTCATTTAATACCACGCCCAGAAAATCACTGTCCCAGTTATTGATTGATGTATTTATGTACATGCCTTCAGAACAATAAACATTCAGAAATGTATGATGGAATATATTTATACACATATAGTCAATATATACACTACATTGTATGATGGAATATATTTATACACATATAGTCAATATATACACTACATTGTATGATGGAATATATTTATACACATATAGTCAATATATACACTACATTGTATGATGGAATATATTTATACACATATAGTCAATATATACACTACATTGTATGATGGAATATATTTATACACATATAGTCAATATATACACTACATTGTATGATGGAATATATTTATACACACATAGTCAATATATACACTACATTGTTTTAAGAAGTACATGGAAGTTTTCCAAACATATGTTGTCCATATTGTGTTGTCATCATATATCATATATTATACATCATACATTATACGTCATATGTCATATATTATACATCATATATTGTACGTCATATGTTATATATAATACATCATACATTATACGTCATATGTTATATATAATGTCATATATCATATAGTATATGTCACATGTCATTACAACAACATCACACAAACTCTTCATTGTTAAGGTAATCAATCAAGTGAAAGTAGCAATGATTGTCACACACACACACACACACACACACACACACACACACTAAGTGTGTTAAAGTTAAAGTAGCAATGATAGTCACACACACACACACACACTAGGTGTGGTGAAATGTGTCCTCTGCATTTGACCCATCACCCTTGATCACCCCCTGGGAGGTGAGGGGAGCAGTGAGCAGCAGTGGTGGCTGCGCCCGGGAATCATTTTTGGTGATTTAACCCCCAATTCCAAGCCTTGATGCTGAGTGCCAAGCAGGGAGGTAATGGCTCCCATTTGTATAGTCTTTGGTATGACTCGGTCGGGGTTTGAACTCACAACCTACCCATCTCAGGGCGGACACTCTAACCACTAGGCCACTGTGTAGTTATTATTATTATTAAGACAATTAATGAGACAATTAACAAGGCAATAATTAATAAACAATAACTTACATGCACAACCACGCTGCAAATAATTGCTTATTTCCATTTGCTGCTTGCTATTTTCTACAAGTTTGTTATTGTTTAGTTTCATATTGTTGACATGTTTGTTCTTGTTTAGTTTCATATTGTTGACATGTTTGTTATTGTTTAGTTTCATATTGTTGACATGTTTGTTCTTGTTTAGTTTCATATTGTTGACATGTTTGTTATTGTTTAGTTTCATATTGTTGACATGTTTGTTATTGTTTATAGTTTCATATTGTTGACATGTTTGTTATTGTTTATAGTTTCATATTGTTGACATGTTTGTTATTGTTTATAGTTTCATATTGTTGACATGTTTGTTATTGTTTATAGTTTCATATTGTTGACATGTTTGTTGTTTATAGTTTCATATTGTTGACATGTTTGTTATTGTTTATAGTTTCATATTGTTGACATGTTTGTTCTTGTTTAGTTTCATATTGTTGACATGTTTGTTATTGTTTAGTTTCATATTGTTGACATGTTTGTTATTGTTTATAGTTTCATATTGTTGACATGTTTGTTATTGTTTATAGTTTCATATTGTTGACATGTTTGTTATTGTTTATAGTTTCATATTGTTGACATGTTTGTTATTGTTTATAGTTTCATATTGTTGACATGTTTGTTGTTTATAGTTTCATATTGTTGACATGTTTGTTATTGTTTATAGTTTCATATTGTTGACATGTTTGTTATTGTTTATAGTTTCATATTGTTGACATGTTTGTTGTTTATAGTTTCATATTGTTGACATGTTTGTTATTGTTTAGTTTCATATTGTTGACATGTTTGTTATTGTTTAGTTTCATATTGTTGACATGTTTGTTATTGTTTATAGTTTCATATTGTTGACATGTTTGTTATTGTTTATAGTTTCATATTGTTGACATGTTTGTTGTTTATAGTTTCATATTGTTGACATGTTTGTTATTGTTTATAGTTTCAAATTGTTGACATGTTTGTTATTGTTTATAGTTTCATATTGTTGACATGTTTGTTATTGTTTAGTTTCATATTGTTGACATGATTGTTATTGTTTATAGTTTCATATTGTTGACATGTTTGTTATTGTTTATAGTTTCATATTGTTGACATGTTTGTTATTGTTTATAGTTTCATATTGTTGACATGTTTGTTGTTTATAGTTTCATATTGTTGACATGTTTGTTATTGTTTAGTTTCATATTGTTGACATGTTTGTTATTGTTTAGTTTCATATTGTTGACATGTTTATTGTTTATAGTTTCATATTGTTGACATGTTTGTTATTGTTTATAGTTTCATATTGTTTACATGTTGTTTATAGTTTCATATTGTTGACATGTTTGTTATTGTTTAGTTTCATATTGTTGTTTATAGTTTCATATTGTTGACATGTTTGTTATTGTTTAGTTTCATATTGTTGACATGTTTGTTATTGTTTAGTTTCATATTGTTGACATGTTTGTTGTTTATAGTTTCATATTGTTGACATGTTTGTTATTGTTTAGTTTCATATTGTTGACATGTTTGTTATTGTTTATAGTTTCAAATTGTTGACATGTTTGTTATTGTTTATAGTTTCATATTGTTGACATGTTTGTTATTGTTTAGTTTCATATTGTTGACATGTTTGTTATTGTTTATAGTTTCATATTGTTGACATGTTTGTTATTGTTTAGTTTCATATTGTTGACATGTTTGTTATTGTTTATAGTTTCATATTGTTGACATGTTTGTTATTGTTTATAGTTTCATATTGTTGACATGTTTGTTATTGTTTATAGTTTCATATTGTTGACATGTTTGTTATTGTTTAGTTTCATATTGTTGACATGTTTATTGTTTATAGTTTCATATTGTTGACATGTTTATTGTTTATAGTTTCATATTGTTGACATGTTTGTTATTGTTTATAGTTTCATATTGTTTACATGTTTGTTGTTTATAGTTTCATATTGTTTACATGTTTGTTGTTTATAGTTTCATATTGTTGACATGTTTGTTATTGTTTAGTTTCATATTGTTGACATGTTTGTTATTGATTAGTTTCATATTGTTGACATGTTTGTTATTGTTTATAGTTTCATATTGTTGACATGTTTGTTGTTTATAGTTTCATATTGTTGACATGTTTGTTATTGTTTAGTTTCATATTGTTGACATGTTTGTTATTGTTTAGTTTCATATTGTTGACATGTTTATTGTTTATAGTTTCATATTGTTGACATGTTTGTTTTTGTTTAGTTTCATATTGACATGTTTGTTATTGTTTAGTTTCATATTGTTGACATGTTTGTTATTGTTTAGTTTCATATTGTTGACATGTTTATTTTTTATAGTTTCATATTGTTGACATGTTTGTTATTGTTTATAGTTTCATATTGTTGACATGTTTGTTATTGTTTATAGTTTCATATTGTTGACATGTTTGTTATTGTTTATAGTTTCATATTGTTGACATGTTTGTTATTGTTTAGTTTCATATTGTTGACATGTTTGTTATTGTTTATAGTTTCATATTGTTGACATGTTTGTTATTGTTTATAGTTTCATATTGTTGACATGTTTGTTATTGTTTATAGTTTCATATTGTTGACATGTTTGTTATTGTTTAGTTTCATATTGTTGACATGTTTATTGTTTATAGTTTCATATTGTTGACATGTTTATTGTTTATAGTTTCATATTGTTGACATGTTTGTTATTGTTTAGTTTCATATTGTTGACATGTTTGTTATTGTTTAGTTTCATATTGTTGACATGTTTGTTATTGTTTATAGTTTCATATTGTTGACATGTTTGTTATTGTTTATAGTTTCATATTGTTGACATGTTTGTTATTGTTTATAGTTTCATATTGTTGACATGTTTGTTATTGTTTATAGTTTCATATTGTTGACATGTTTGTTATTGTTTATAGTTTCATATTGTTGACATGTTTGTTATTGTTTATAGTTTCATATTGTTGACATGATTATTGTTTATAGTTTCATATTGTTTACATGTTTGTTGTTTATAGTTTCATATTGTTGACATGTTTGTTATTGTTTAGTTTCATATTGTTGACATGTTTGTTATTGTTTATGGTTTCATATTGTTGACATGTTTGTTATTGTTTATAGTTTCATATTGTTGACATGTTTATTGTTTATAGTTTCATATTGTTGACATGTTTGTTGTTTATAGTTTCATATTGTTGACATGTTTGTTATTGTTTATAGTTTCATATTGTTGACATGTTTGTTATTGTTTATAGTTTCAAATTGTTGACATGTTTGTTATTGTTTATAGTTTCATATTGTTGACATGTTTGTTATTGTTTAGTTTCATATTGTTGACATGTTTGTTATTGTTTATAGTTTCAAATTGTTGACATGTTTGTTATTGTTTAGTTTCATATTGTTGACATGTTTGTTATTGTTTATAGTTTCATATTGTTGACATGTTTGTTATTGTTTATAGTTTCATATTGTTGACATGTTTGTTATTGTTTATAGTTTCATATTGTTGACATGTTTGTTGTTTATAGTTTCATATTGTTGACATGTTTGTTATTGTTTAGTTTCATATTGTTGACATGTTTATTGTTTATAGTTTCATATTGTTGACATGTTTGTTATTGTTTATAGTTTCATATTGACATGTTTGTTATTGTTTAGTTTCATATTGTTGACATGTTTGTTATTGTTTAGTTTCATATTGTTGACATGTTTATTTTTTATAGTTTCATATTGTTGACATGTTTGTTATTGTTTATAGTTTCATATTGTTGACATGTTTGTTATTGTTTAGTTTCATATTGTTGACATGTTTGTTATTGTTTATAGTTTCATATTGTTGACATGTGTGTTATTGTTTATAGTTTCAAATTGTTTACATGTTTGTTATTGTTTATAGTTTAAAATTGTTGACATGTTTGTTATTGTTTATAGTTTCAAATTGTTTACATGTTTGTTATTGTTTATAGTTTCATATTGTTGACATGTTTGTTATTGTTTATAGTTTCATATTGTTGACATGTTTGTTATTGTTTATAGTTTCATATTGTTGACATGTTTGTTATTGTTCATAGTTTCATATTGTTGACATGTTTGTTATTGTTTATAGTTTCATATTGTTGACATGTTTGTTATTGTTTATAGTTTCATATTGTTGACATGTTTGTTGTTTATAGTTTCATATTGTTGACATGTTTGTTATTGTTTAGTTTCATATTGTTGACATGTTTGTTATTGTTTAGTTTCATATTGTTGACATGTTTGTTATTGTTTATAGTTTCATATTGTTGACATGTTTGTTATTGTTTAGTTTCATATTGTTGACATGTTTGTTATTGTTTATAGTTTCATATTGTTGACATGTTTGTTGTTTATAGTTTCATATTGTTGACATGTTTGTTATTGTTTAGTTTCATATTGTTGACATGTTTGTTATTGTTTAGTTTCATATTGTTGACATGTTTATTGTTTATAGTTTCATATTGTTGACATGTTTGTTATTGTTTATAGTTTCATATTGACATGTTTGTTATTGTTTAGTTTCATATTGTTGACATGTTTGTTATTGTTTAGTTTCATATTGTTGACATGTTTATTTTTTATAGTTTCATATTGTTGACATGTTTGTTATTGTTTAGTTTCATATTGTTGACATGTTTGTTATTGTTTATAGTTTCATATTGTTGACATGTTTGTTATTGTTTATAGTTTCAAATTGTTTACATGTTTGTTATTGTTTATAGTTTCATATTGTTGACATGTTTGTTATTGTTTATAGTTTCATATTGTTGACATGTTTGTTATTGTTTATAGTTTCATATTGTTGACATGTTTGTTATTGTTCATAGTTTCATATTGTTGACATGTTTGTTATTGTTTATAGTTTCATATTGTTGACATGTTTGTTATTGTTTAGTTTCATATTGTTGACATGTTTGTTATTGTTTAGTTTCATATTGTTGACATGTTTGTTATTGTTTATAGTTTCATATTGTTGACATGTTTGTTATTGTTTAGTTTCATATTGTTGACATGTTTGTTATTGTTTATAGTTTCATATTGTTGACATGTTTGTTGTTTATAGTTTCATATTGTTGACATGTTTGTTATTGTTTAGTTTCATATTGTTAACATGTTTGTTATTGTTTAGTTTCATATTGTTGACATGTTTAGTGTTTATAGTTTCATATTGTTGACATGTTTGTTATTGTTTATAGTTTCATATTGACATGTTTGTTATTGTTTAGTTTCATATTGTTGACATGTTTGTTATTGTTTAGTTTCATATTGTTGACATGTTTGTTATTGTTTAGTTTCATATTGTTGACATGTTTGTTATTGTTTATAGTTTCATATTGTTGACATGTTTGTTATTGTTTATAGTTTCATATAGTTGACATGTTTGTTATTGTTCATAGTTTCATATTGTTGACATGTTTGTTATTGTTCATAGTTTCATATTGTTGACATGTTTGTTATTGTTTATAGTTTCATATTGTTGACATGTTTGTTATTGTTTATAGTTTCATATTGTTGACATGTTTGTTATTGTTTAGTTTCATATTGTTGACATGTTTGTTATTGTTTATAGTTTCATATTGTTGACATGTTTGTTATTGTTTATAGTTTCATATTGTTGACATGTTTGTTATTGTTTATAGTTTCATATTGTTGACATGTTTGTTATTGTTTATAGTATCATATTGTTGACATGTTTGTTATTGTTTATAGTTTGATAAGTCCTGATATGATGGCGGTGTAGACGTGATGAGTGAGAGGAACAAAACTCTTGTGCTTGTCATCCAGGATGAACAATGGATCAGAGACACGACTTGGATCATAGTTCTGCTCCACCAGCTGCACCTTCACCTGCTTGAAGGTCCCCGTCACCTCCACCTCCTCCTGAAATATCACATTCATAATGACATCATCATATTTCATCATCGACTCCACCAGGCCTTATTTTGAGTTTTGATTGATTGAGACTTGTATTAGTAGATTGCACAGTACAGTACATATTCCCTACAATTGGTAGGATATGTAGAGTGAGCAGAGAACATAGAGAGTTCAGATAGCATAAGAACAAGTGACTACATTTCATTATTTACAATCAGGGGAGGTGGGATGTGGTGGGGGGAGGGTGTTAGTTTAGGGTTGAAGTTGCCTGGAGGTGTTCTTTTAGTGCGGTTTTGAAGGAGGATAGAGATGCCCTTTCTTTTATACCTGTTGGGAGTGCATTCCACATTGATGTACATACTAATAGTACACACTATTTTATACTTTGTACACACTAATAGCACACATTATTTTACACTTTGTACATACTAATAGTACACACTATTTTATACTTTGTACACACTAATAGCACACATTATTTTACACTTTGTACATACTAATAGTACACACTATTTTATACTTTGTACACACTAATAGCACACATTAACATATTAATAGCACACACTATTTTATACTTTGTACATACTAATAGTACACACTATTTTATACTTTGTACACACTAATAGCACACATTATTTTACACTTTGTACATACTAATAGTACACACTATTTTATACTTTGTACACACTAATAGCACACATTATTTTACACTTTGTACATACTAATAGTACACACTATTTTATACTTTGTACACACTAATAGCACACATTAACATATTAATAGCACACACTATTTTATACTTTGTACATACTAATAGTACACACTATTTTATACTTTGTACATACTAATAGTACACACTATTTTATACTTTGTACACACTAATAGCACACATTAACATATTAATAGCACACACTATTTTATACTATGTACATACTAATAGTACACACTATTTTACACTTTGTACATACTAATAGTACACACTATTTTACACTTTGTACACACTAATAGCACACATTATTTTACACTTTGTACATACTAATAGTACACACTATTTTATACTTTGTACACACTAATAGCACACATTAACATATTAATAGCACACACTATTTTATACTATGTACATACTAATAGTACACACTATTTTATACTTTGTACATACTAATAGTACATACTATTTTATACTTTGTACACACTAATAGCACACATTATTTTACACTTTGTACATACTAATAGTACACACTATTTTATACTTTGTACACACTAATAGCACACATTATTTTACACTTTGTACATACTAATAGTACACACTATTTTATACTTTGTACACACTAATAGCACACATTAACATATTAATAGCACACACTATTTTATACTATGTACATACTAATATTACACACTATTTTATACTTTGTACATACTAATAGTACACACTATTTTATACTTTGTACACACTAATAGCACACATTATTTTACACTTTGTACATACTAATAGTACACACTATTTTATACTTTGTACACACTAATAGCACACATTATTTTACACTTTGTACATACTAATAGTACACACTATTTTATACTTTGTACACACTAATAGCACACATTAACATATTAATAGCACACTATTTTATACTTTGTACATACTAATAGTACACACTATTTTATACTTTGTACATACTAATAGTACACACTATTTTATACTTTGTACATACTAACAGTACACACTATTTTATACTTTGTACATACTAATAGTACACACTATTTTATACTTTGTGCATACTAATAGTACACACTATTTTATATTTTGCTCAGACTAATTGCACACATTATTTTACACTTTGTACATACTAATAGTACACACTATTTTATACTTTGGACATACTAATAGTACACACTATTTTATACTTTGTACATACTAATAGTACACACTATTTTATACTTTGTACATACTAATAGTACACACTATTTTATACTTTGTACATACTAATAGTACACACTATTTTATACTTTGTACACACTAATAGCACACATTATTTTACACTTTGTACATACTAATAGCACACATTAACATATTAATAGCACACACTATTTTATACTCTGTACATACTAATAGTACACACTATTTTATACTTTGTACATACTAATAGTACACACTATTTTATACTTTGTACACACTAATAGCACACATTATTTTACACTTTGTACATACTAATAGTACACACTATTTTATACTTTGTACACACTAATAGCACACATTATTTTACACTTTGTACATACTAATAGTACACACTATTTTATACTTTGTACACACTAATAGCACACATTAACATGTTAATAGCACACACTATTTTATACTTTGTACATACTAATAGTACACACTATTTTATACTTTGTACATACTAATAGTACACACTATTTTATACTTTGTACACACTAATAGCACACATTATTTTACACTTTGTACATACTAATAGTACACACTATTTTATACTTTGTACACACTAATAGCACACATTAACATGTTAATAGCACACACTATTTTATACTTTGTACATACTAATAGTACACACTATTTTATACTTTGTACATACTAATAGTACACACTATTTTATACTTTGTACATACTAATAGTACACACTATTTTATACTTTGTACATACTAATAGTACACACTATTTTATACTTTGTACATACTAATAGTACACACTATTTTATATTTTGTACAGACTAATAGCACACATTATTTTACACTTTGTACATACTAATAGTACACACTATTTTATACATTGTACATACTAATAGTACACACTATTTTATACTTTGTACATACTAATAGTACACACTATTTTATACTTTGTACACACTAACAGCACACATTATTTTACACTTTGTACATACTAATAGTACACACTATTTTATACTTTCTACACACTAATAGCACACATTAACATATTAATAGCACACACTATTTTATACTATGTACATACTAATAGTACACACTATTTTATACTTTGTACATACTAATAGTACACACTATTTTATACTTTGTACACACTAATAGCACACATTATTTTACACTTTGTACATACTAATAGTACACACTATTTTATACTTTGTACACACTAATAGCACACATTAACATGTTAATAGCACACACTATTTTATACTTTGTACATACTAATAGTACACACTATTTTATACTTTGTACATACTAATAGTACACACTAATTTATACTTTGTACATACTAATAGTACACACTATTTTATACTTTGTACACACTAATAGCACACATTAACATGTTAATAGCACACACTATTTTATACTTTGTACATACTAATAGTACACACTAATTTATACTTTGTACATACTAATAGTACACACTATTTTATACTTTGTACACACTAATAGCACACATTAACATGTTAATAGCACACACTATTTTATACTTTGTACATACTAATAGTACACACTATTTTATACTTTGTACATACTAACAGTACACACTATTTTATACTTTGTACATACTAATAGTACACACTATTTTATACTTTGTGCATACTAATAGTACACACTATTTTATATTTTGCTCAGACTAATTGCACACATTATTTTACACTTTGTACATACTAATAGTACACACTATTTTATACTTTGGACATACTAATAGTACACACTATTTTATACTTTGTACATACTAATAGTACACACTATTTTATACTTTGTACATACTAATAGTACACACTATTTTATACTTTGTACATACTAATAGTACACACTATTTTATACTTTGTACACACTAATAGCACACATTATTTTACACTTTGTACATACTAATAGTACACACTATTTTATACTTTGTACACACTAATAGCACACATTAACATATTAATAGCACACACTATTTTATACTCTGTACATACTAATAGTACACACTATTTTATACTTTGTACATACTAATAGTACACACTATTTTATACTTTGTACACACTAATAGCACACATTATTTTACACTTTGTACATACTAATAGTACACACTATTTTATACTTTGTACACACTAATAGCACACATTATTTTACACTTTGTACATACTAATAGTACACACTATTTTATACTTTGTACACACTAATAGCACACATTAACATGTTAATAGCACACACTATTTTATACTTTGTACATACTAATAGTACACACTATTTTATACTTTGTACATACTAATAGTACACACTATTTTATACTTTGTACACACTAATAGCACACATTATTTTACACTTTGTACATACTAATAGTACACACTATTTTATACTTTGTACACACTAATAGCACACATTAACATGTTAATAGCACACACTATTTTATACTTTGTACATACTAATAGTACACACTATTTTATACTTTGTACATACTAATAGTACACACTATTTTATACTTTGTACATACTAATAGTACACACTATTTTATACTTTGTACATACTAATAGTACACACTATTTTATACTTTGTACATACTAATAGTACACACTATTTTATATTTTGTACAGACTAATAGCACACATTATTTTACACTTTGTACATACTAATAGTACACACTATTTTATACATTGTACATACTAATAGTACACACTATTTTATACTTTGTACATACTAATAGTACACACTATTTTATACTTTGTACACACTAACAGCACACATTATTTTACACTTTGTACATACTAATAGTACACACTATTTTATACTTTCTACACACTAATAGCACACATTAACATATTAATAGCACACACTATTTTATACTATGTACATACTAATAGTACACACTATTTTATACTTTGTACATACTAATAGTACACACTATTTTATACTTTGTACACACTAATAGCACACATTATTTTACACTTTGTACATACTAATAGTACACACTATTTTATACTTTGTACACACTAATAGCACACATTAACATGTTAATAGCACACACTATTTTATACTTTGTACATACTAATAGTACACACTATTTTATACTTTGTACATACTAATAGTACACACTAATTTATACTTTGTACATACTAATAGTACACACTATTTTATACTTTGTACACACTAATAGCACACATTAACATGTTAATAGCACACACTATTTTATACTTTGTACATACTAATAGTACACACTATTTTATACTTTGTACATACTAATAGTACACACTATTTTATACTTTGTACATACTAATAGTACACACTATTTTATACTTTGTACATACTAATAGTACACACTATTTTATACTTTGTACATACTAATAGTACACACTATTTTATATTTTGTACAGACTAATAGCACACATTATTTTACACTTTGTACATACAAATAGTACACACTATTTTATACTTTGTACATACTAATAGTACACACTATTTTATACTTTGTACATACTAATAGTACACACTATTTTATACTTTGTACACACTAATAGCACACATTATTTTACACTTTGTACATACTAATAGTACACACTATTTTATACTTTCTACACACTAATAGCACACATTAACATGTTAATAGCACACACTATTATATACTTTGTACATACTAATAGTACACACTATTTTATACTTTGTACATACTAATAGTACACACTATTTTATACTTTGAACATACTAATAGTACACACTATTTTATACTTTGTACATACTAATAGTACACACTATTTTATACTTTGTACATACTAATAGTACACACTATTTTATACTTTGTACATACTAATAGTACACACTATTTTATACTTTGTACATACTAATAGTACACACTATTTTATACTTTGTACATACTAATAGTACACACTATTTTATATTTTGTACAGACTAATAGCACACATTATTTTACACTTTGTACATACAAATAGTACACACTATTTTATACTTTGTACATACTAATAGTACACACTATTTTATACTTTGTACATACTAATAGTACACACTATTTTATACTTTGTACACACTAATAGCACACATTATTTTACACTTTGTACATACTAATAGTACACACTATTTTATACTTTCTACACACTAATAGCACACATTAACATGTTAATAGCACACACTATTTTATACTTTGTACATACTAATAGTACACACTATTTTATACTTTGTACATACTAATAGTACACACTATTTTATACTTTGTACATACTAATAGTACACACTATTTTATACTTTGTACATACTAATAGTACACACTATTTTATACTTTGTACATACTAATAGTACACACTATTTTATACTTTGTACACACTAATAGCACACATTATTTTACACTTTGTACATACTAATAGTACACACTATTTTATACTTTGTACACACTAATAGCACACATTATGTTACACTTTGTACATGCCAATAGTACACACTATTTTATACTTTGTACATAATAGTAGCACACTTTATTTTACACTTTGTAATAGTACACACTATTTTATACTTTGTACACACTAATAGTACACACTATTCTATACTTTGTACACACTAATAGTACACACTATTCTATACTTTGTACACACTAATACTACACACTATTCTATACTTTGTACACACTAATACTATACACTATTTTATACTTTGTACACTATAATAGTACATACTATGTTGTACTTTATACACACTAATAGTACACACTATTCTATACTTTGTACACACTATTTTATACAGTGTCTGCTATATAGGATGGAGGCCCTTAGTGCTGCTTTGCATTACTTGACAAAATGAAAAAATAAAAACAATACATGTTCAAAATAAATGAAAAAATAATGAATACATATAAATAATAATAACAAACATGAAAATAATACATGTACAAAAATAATGCGTGTAATATTTTGGAAAAAGAATCTTACCTTAATTCTCAAAAAGCGTGGCCGAGCGTAGGCTGGTAGATGATTCACCACATGGTTATAAACTTCACTTCCAGCAAATTGTCTATCTTTCTTCACCGTGACACAAGCCATTCCTATACGTCCTTCATGTCCTAAACAACAACATATGTGTGTTATTGTCACGTATGAACATGTCCTAAACAACAACATATGTCTGTTATTGTCACGTATGAACATGTCCTATTAACACCTATGAATGTGTGTTATTGTCACGTATGAACATGTCCTAAACAACAACATATGTCTGTTATTGTCACGTATGAACATGTCCTATTAACACCTATGAATGTGTGTTATTGTCACGTATGAACATGTCCTAATAACATGTATGACTGTGTGTTATTGTCACATATGAACATGTCCTATTAACATGTATGAACGTGTGTTATTGTCACGTATGAACATGTCCTAATAACATGTATGAACGTGTGTTATTGTCACGTATGAACATGTCCTATTAACACGTATGAACGTGTGTTATTGTCACGTATTAACATGTCCTATTAACATGTATGAACGTGTGTTATATGTCACGTATGAACATGTCCTATTAACATGTATGAACGTGTGTTATTGTCACGTATGAACATGTCCTAATAACATGTATGAACGTGTGTTATTGTCACGTATGAACATGTCCTATCAACATGTATGAACGTGTGTTATTGTCACATATGAACATGTCCTATTAACACCTATGACTGTGTTGATCACTCTTTTTTGCCACTTGTGCCAGCTTTTTTGAAACATGTTGCAGCCGTCAAATTCCAAATG
Organism: Nerophis lumbriciformis; assembly: GCF_033978685.3. Classification (NCBI taxonomy): domain Eukaryota; kingdom Metazoa; phylum Chordata; class Actinopteri; order Syngnathiformes; family Syngnathidae; genus Nerophis; species Nerophis lumbriciformis. Next base: position 27,908,717 of record NC_084562.2, read on the forward strand.
AGCTAATATTTGCAAAAAAAAGAAGAAAGTTTCTCAGTGTGAACATGAAATATCTTGTCTTTGCAGTCTATTCAATTGAATATAAGTTGAAAAGGATTTGTTGTATTCTCTTTTTATTTAACCATTTACACAACGTCACTGCTTTTGGGGTGTGTACATAAAAAAAAAATCGATATATTGCCCAGGCCTAAAACAAATAAACAAATAAACAAACCTGGTACTTGAACTCCATAAACGTTTGCTTCTTTGAGACAATCACAAAGTGTCAGAATGTCAGAAACTTCTGTTGTTGCAACATTTTCACCTTTCCACCTAAAACATATTCATCATTACTGCTCAACAACAACAACCACATACATACTGTTATTATCATTAGTACTACATTGTTACATAGTGATAATATCACGTTATTATCATTAGTACTACATTGTTACATAGTGATAATATCACGTTATTATCATTAGTACTACATTGTTACATAGTGATAATATCATGTTATTATCATTAGTACTACATTGTTACATAGTGATAATAACACGTTATTATCATTAGTACTACATTGTTACATAGTGATAATATCACGTTATTATCATTAGTACTACATTGTTACATAGTGATAATATCACGTTATTATCATTAGTACTACATTGTTACATAGTGATAATATCACGTTATTATCATTAGTACTACATTGTTACATAGTGATAATATCACGTTATTATCATTAGTACTACATTGTTACATAGTGATAATATCACGTTATTATCATTAGTACTACATTGTTACATAGTGATAATATCACGTTATTATCATTAGTACTACATTGTTACATAGTGATAATATCATGTTATTATCATTAGTACTACATTGTTACATAGTGATAATATCACGTTATTATCATTAGTACTACATTGTTACATAGTGATAATATCACGTTATTATCATTAGTACTACATTGTTACATAGTGATAATATCATGTTATTATCATTAGTACTACATTGTTACATAGTGATAATATCACGTTATTATCATTAGTACTACATTGTTACATAGTGATAATATCACGTTATTATCATTAGTACTACATTGTTATATAGTGATAATATCATGTTATTATCATTAGTACTACATTGTTATATAGTGATAATATCATGTTATCATCATTAGTACTACATTGTTACATAGTGATAATATCACGTTATTATCATTAGTACTACATTGTTACATAGTGATAATATCATGTTATTATCATAAGTACTACATTGTTACATGGTGATAATATCACGTTATTATCATTAGTACTACATTGCTACATAGTGATAATATCACGTTATTATCATTAGTACTACATTGTTACATAGTGATAATATCACGTTATTATCATTAGTACTACATTGTTACATAGTGATAATATCACGTTATTATCATTAGTACTACATTGTTACATAGTGATAATATCACGTTATTATCATTAGTACTACATTGTTACATAGTGATAATATCACGTTATTATCATTAGTACTACATTGTTACATAGTGATAATATCATGCTATTATCATTAGTACTACATTGTTACATAGTGATAATATCACGTTATTATCATTAGTACTACATTGTTACATAGTGATAATATCATGTTATTATCATTAGTACTACATTGTTACATAGTGATAATATCACGTTATTATCATTAGTACTACATTGTTACATAGTGATAATATCACGTTATTATCATTAGTACTACATTGTTACATAGTGATAATATCATGTTATTATCATTAGTACTACATTGTTACATAGTGATAATATCACGTTATTATCATTAGTACTACATTGTTACATAGTGATAATATCACGTTATTATCATTAGTACTACATTGTTATATAGTGATAATATCATGTTATTATCATTAGTACTACATTGTTATATAGTGATAATATCATGTTATCATCATTAGTACTACATTGTTACATAGTGATAATATCACGTTATTATCATTAGTACTACATTGTTACATAGTGATAATATCATGTTATTATCATAAGTACTACATTGTTACATGGTGATAATATCACGTTATTATCATTAGTACTACATTGCTACATAGTGATAATATCACGTTATTATCATTAGTACTACATTGTTACATAGTGATAATATCACGTTATTATCATTAGTACTACATTGTTACATAGTGATAATATCACGTTATTATCATTAGTACTACATTGTTACATAGTGATAATATCACGTTATTATCATTAGTACTACATTGTTATATAGTGATAATAACATGTAAACAACATGTACTATTTGATGACATCATCACTGTAGTTCTTTGCTTAGTCACACTACAAGTCTCTTTCCTTTGTTGTCTAAAAGTGTAAACTAATAAGAATACTAATGAGAATACTACTACTACTATTAAGAAGAAGTAGATGAATATAATGAGTACATAGTAGATGAATATAATGAGTACATAGTAGATGAATATAATGAGTACATAGTAGATGAATATAATGAGTACATAGTAGATGAATATAACGAGTACATAGTAGATGAATATAATGAGTACATAGTAGATGAATATAATGAGTACATAGTAGATGAATATAATGAGTACATAGTAGATGAATATAATGAGTACATAGTAGATGAATATAATGAGTACATAGTAGATGAATATAATGAGTACATAGTAGATGAATATAATGAGTACATAGTAGATGAATATAATGAGTACATAGTAGATGAATATAATGAGTACATAGTAGAGTGAGTATAACGAGTACATAGTAGATGAATATAACGAGTACATAGTAGAGTGAGTACCTGAAGGTGTCACCAACACGGTCTTGAAAGTAGATGAAGTGTTCTTGGTCGATCATCATGAGGTCTCCACTGTTGAAGTAAACGTCGCCTTTCTTCAAAACATTGTGCACTTTCTTTTTCTCCGTCTGTTCTTGGTTGTGCACGTAGCCCACGAAAGGAGACGTGTTTGTGATCTTGGACACCAGCAGTCCCGTCTCCCCTTTCACACAAAAATATTGTAAATGAGCATGTTAGCAGGTTAGCACGCTAGCATGTTAACAAATGAGCATGTTAGCATGCTAGCATGTCAACAAATGAGCATGTTAGCATGTTAGCACGATAGCATGTCAACAATTGAGCATGTTAGCACGTTAGCACGCTAGCATGTCAACAAATGAGCATGTTAGCATGCTAGCATGTCAACAAATGAGCATGTTAGCACGTTAGCACGCTAGCATGTCAACAAATGAGCATGTTAGCAAGATAGCATGTCAACAAATGAGCATGTTAGCATGCTAGCACACTAGCATGTCAACAAATGAGCATGTTAGCACGCTGGCATATCAACAAATGAGCATGTTAGCAAGATAGCATGTCAACAAATGAGCATGTTAGCAAGATAGCATGTCAACAAATGAGCATGTTAGCATGCTAGCACGATAGCATGTCAACAAATGAGCATGTTAGCACGATAGCATGTCAACAAATGAGCATGTTAGCACATCAGCATGCTAGCATGTCAACAAATGAGCATGTTAGCAAGATAGCATGTCAACAAATGAGCATGTTAGCAAGATAGCATTTCAACAAATGAGCATGTTAGCATGATAGCATGTCAACAAATGAGCATGTTAGCATGTTAGCACGATAGCATGTCAACAAATGAGCATGTTAGCACATTAGCATGCTAGCATGTCAACAAATGAGCATGTTAGCACGCTAGCATGTCAACAAATGAGCATGTTAGCATGCTAGCACACTAGCATGTCAACAAATGAGCATGTTAGCACGTTAGCACGCTAGCATGTCAACAAATGAGCATGTTAGCATGCTAGCACACTAGCATGTCAACAAATGAGCATGTTAGCACGCTAGCATGTCAACAAATGAGCATGTTAGCATGCTAGCATGTCAACAAATGAGCATGTTAGCATGTTAGCACGATAGCATGTCAACAAATGAGCATGTTAGCATGCTAGCATGTCAACAAATGAGCATGTTAGCATGTTAGCACGATAGCATGTCAACAAATGAGCATGTTAGCATGCTAGCATGTCAACAAATGAGCATGTTAGCATGTTAGCACGATAGCATGTCAACAAATGAGCATGTTAGCATGCTAGCATGTCAACAAATGAGCATGTTAGCATGTTAGCACGATAGCATGTCAACAAATGAGCATGTTAGCACGTTAGCACGCTAGCATGTCAACAAATGAGCATGTTAGCACGCTAGCATGTCAACAAATGAGCATGTTAGCATGTTAGCACGCTAGCATGTCAACAAATGAGCATGTTAGCAAGATAGCATGTCAACAAATGAGCATGTTAGCATGCTAGCATGTCAACAAATGAGCATGTTAGCATGTTAGCACGATAGCATGTCAACAAATGAGCATGTTAGCACGTTAGCACGCTAGCATGTCAACAAATGAGCATGTTAGCACGCTAGCATGTCAACAAATGAGCATGTTAGCACGCTAGCATGTCAACAAATGAGCATGTTAGCATGCTAGCACACTAGCATGTCAACAAATGAGCATGTTAGCACGCTGGCATATCAACAAATGAGCATGTTAGCGTGCTAACACGCTAACATGTCAACAAATGAGCACGCTAGCATGTTAGCATGGTTGTGCGGGGGAAGGTGTGTGGCTAACCTCTGGGTGCTAGAATGCAGAGACCATCAGAACCTCTCAAGGGTTCCTCCTTCTCAGGGTGGAACCTTATGAGACTGTAAGGAAACAACATCTGCACAGAGCACATGTCATCAAGCTGCTAGCTAGTTTTACCCTGTGCAGAGAGTGAACCCTCCCAATGTAGTTGTGTGTTTTACCCTGTGCAGAAAGTGAACCCTCCCAATGTAGTTGTGTGTTTTACCCTGTGCAGAGAGTGAACCCTCCCAATGTAGTTGTGTGTTTTACCCTGTGCAGAAAGTGAACCCTCCCAATGTTGTTGTTTTACCCTGTGCAGAAAGTGAACCCTCCCAATGTTGTTGTGTGTTTTACCCTGTGCAGAAAGTGCACCCTCCCAATGTAGTTGTGTGTTTTACCCTGTGCAGAGAGTGAACCCTCCCAATGTAGTTGTGTGTTTTACCCTGTGCAGAAAGTGAACCCTCCCAATGTAGTTGTGTGTTTTACCCTGTGCAGAGAGTGAACCCTCCCAATGTAGTTGTGTGTTTTACCCTGTGCAGAGAGTGAACCCTCCCAATGTAGTTGTGTGTTTTACCCTGTGCAGAGAGTGAACCCTCCCAATGTTGTGTGTTTTACCCTGTGCAGAGAGTGAACCCTCCCAATGTAGTTGTGTGTTTTACCCTGTGTAGAAAGTGAACCCTCCCAATGTAGTTGTGTGTTTTACCCTGTGCAGAGAGTGCACCCTCCCAATGTAGTTGTGTGTTTTACCCTGTGCAGAGAGTGAACCCTCCCAATGTAGTTGTGTGTTTTACCCTGTGCAGAAAGTGAACCCTCCCAATGTAGTTGTGTGTTTTACCCTGTGCAGAAAGTGAACCCTCCCAATGTAGTTGTGTGTTTTACCCTGTGCAGAAAGTGCACCCTCCCAATGTAGTTGTGTGTTTTACCCTGTGCAGAAAGTGAACCCTCCCAATGTTGTTGTGTGTTTTACCCTGTGCAGAAAGTGAACCCTCCCAATGTAGTTGTGTGTTTTACCCTGTGCAGAGAGTGAACCCTCCCAATGTTGTTGTGTGTTTTACCCTGTGCAGAGAGTGAACCCTCCCAATGTAGTTGTGTGTTTTACCCTGTGCAGAGAGTGAACCCTCCCAATGTAGTTGTGTGTTTTACCCTGTGCAGAAAGTGAACCCTCCCAATGTTGTTGTGTGTTTTACCCTGTGTAGAAAGTGAACCCTCCCAATGTAGTTGTGTGTTTTACCCTGTGCAGAGAGTGAACCCTCCCAATGTAGTTGTGTGTTTTACCCTGTGCAGAGAGTGAACCCTCCCAATGTAGTTGTGTGTTTTACCCTGTGCAGAGTGTGAACCCTCCCAATGTAGTTGTGTGTTTTACCCTGTGCAGAGAGTGAACCCTCCCAATGTAGTTGTGTGTTTTACCCTGTGCAGAGAGTGAACCCTCCCAATGTTGTTGTGTGTTTTACCCTGTGCAGAGAGTGAACCCTCCCAATGTAGTTGTGTGTTTTACCCTGTGCAGAGAGTGAACCCTCCCAATGTTGTTGTGTGTTTTACCCTGTGCAGAGAGTGAACCCTCCCAATGTAGTTGTGTGTTTTACCCTGTGCAGAGAGTGAACCCTCCCAATGTAGTTGTGTGTTTTACCCTGTGCAGAGAGTGAACCCTCCCAATGTAGTTGTGTGTTTTACCCTGTGCAGAGAGTGAACCCTCCCAATGTAGTTGTGTGTTTTACCCTGTGCAGAGAGTGAACCCTCCCAATGTAGTTGTGTGTTTTACCCTGTGCAGAGAGTGAACCCTCCCAATGTAGTTGTGTGTTTTACCCTGTGCAGAGAGTGCACCCTCCCAATGTAGTTGTGTGTTTTACCCTGTGCAGAGAGTGAACCCTCCCAATGTAGTTGTGTGTTTTACCCTGTGCAGAGAGTGAACCCTCCCAATGTAGTTGTGTGTTTTACCCTGTGCAGGGAGTGCACCCTCCCAATGTAGTTGTGTGTTTTACCCTGTGCAGAAAGTGGACCCTCCCAATGTAGTTGTGTGTTTTACCCTGTGCAGAAAGTGAACCCTCCCAATGTAGTTGTGTGTTTTACCCTGTGCAGAGAGTGAACCCTCCCAATGTAGTTGTGTGTTTTACCCTGTGCAGAAAGTGGACCCTCCCAATGTAGTTGTGTGTTTTACCCTGTGCAGAAAGTGAACCCTCCCAATGTAGTTGTGTGTTTTACCCTGTGCAGAGAGTGAACCCTCCCAATGTAGTTGTGTGTTTTACCCTGTGCAGAGAGTGAACCCTCCCAATGTAGTTGTGTGTTTTACCCTGTGCAGAGAGTGAACCCTCCCAATGTAGTTGTGTGTTTTACCCTGTGCAGAGAGTGAACCCTCCCAATGTAGTTGTGTGTTTTACCCTGTGCAGAGAGTGAACCCTCCCAATGTAGTTGTGTGTTTTACCCTGTGCAGAAAGTGAACCCTCCCAATGTAGTTGTGTGTTTTACCCTGTGCAGAGAGTGAACCCTCCCAATGTAGTTGTGTGTTTTACCCTGTGCAGAAAGTGGACCCTCCCAATGTAGTTGTGTGTTTTACCCTGTGCAGAAAGTGAACCCTCCCAATGTAGTTGTGTGTTTTACCCTGTGCAGAGAGTGAACCCTCCCAATGTAGTTGTGTGTTTTACCCTGTGCAGAGAGTGAACCCTCCCAATGTAGTTGTGTGTTTTACCCTGTGCAGAGAGTGAACCCTCCCAATGTAGTTGTGTGTTTTACCCTGTGCAGAGAGTGAACCCTCCCAATGTAGTTGTGTGTTTTACCCTGTGCAGAAAGTGGACCCTCCCAATGTAGTTGTGTGTTTTACCCTGTGCAGAAAGTGAACCCTCCCAATGGCTCCTATCTTGCCGGCGTAGTTGATGAAGCCGATGTTCCCCTCGGTGGAAGCGTAGAACTCTTTGATGTGAATATCTCCAAAGCGCTTGAGAAATTCTCGCCATATTTCTGCTCGGACGCCATTCCCAATAGCGAGACGGACTTTGTGCTGCCGGTCGTCTTCTCTCTGCGGACAAAGACAGGACTGGGACCAGAAGGACTGGGACCGGGTTCACAAAGTCTGATGGTCTAGACCTCTGAGGTCTTCACACTCTGGGAAAATAATTACTCCATTCCAAAAACTCATTCATAATATTCAGGCATCAGACACACATAGTCCATGCCTTGGTCTACAACATAGTCCATGCCTTGGTCTACAACATAGTCCATGCCTTGGTCTACAACATAGTCCATGCCTTGGTCTACAACATAGTCCATGCCTGGGGCTACAACAAAGTCCACGCCTTGGTCTACAACATAGTCCATGCCTGGGTCTACAACATAGTCCATGCCTGGGTCTACAACATAGTCCATGCCTGGGTCTACAACATAGTCCATGCCTGGGACTACAACATAGTCCATGCCTGGGTCTACAACATAGTCCATGCCTGGGTCTACAACATAGTCCATGCCTTGGTCTACAACATAGTCCATGCCTGGGTCTACAACATAGTCCATGCCTTGGACTACAACATAGTCCATGCCTTGGTCTACAGTTATGTGAGCGACACAGACGACTACAACAAGTTATGTGAGCGACACAGACGACTACAAGTTATGTGAGTGACAGACAGAAAGCTATGTGAGTGACACAGACGACTACAACAAGAAGTTATGTGAGTGACACAGACGACTACAAGTTATGTGAGTGACAGACAGAAAGCTATGTGAGTGACACAGACGACTACAACAAGATATGTGAGTGACAGACAGAAAGCTATGTGAGTGACACAGACGACTACAACAAGTTATGTGAGTGACACAGACGACTACAACAAGTTATGTGAGTGGCACAGATGACTACAACAAGTTATATGAGTGACACAGACGACTACAAGTTATGTGAGTGACAGACAGAAAGTTATGTGAGTGACGCAGACGACTACAAGTTATGTGAGCGACACAGACGACTACAACAAGTTATGTGAGTGACACAGACGACTACAACAAGTTATATGAGTGACACAGACGACTACAAGTTATGTGAGTGACAGACAGAAAGTTATGTGAGTGACGCAGACGACTACAACAAGTTATGTGAGTGACACAGACGACTACAAGTTATGTGAGTGACAGACAGAAAGCTATGTGAGTGACACAGACGACTACAACAAGTTATGTGAGCGACACAGACGACTACAAGTTATGTGAGTGACAGACAGAAAGCTATGTGAGTGACACAGACGACTATAACAAGTTATGTGAGTGACACAGACGACTACAACAAGTTATGTGAGTGACAGACGACTACAACAAGTTATGTGAGCGACACAGACGACTACAAGTTATGTGAGCGACACAAACGACTACAACAAGTTATGTGAGTGACAAAGACGACTACAAGAAGTTATGTGAGCGACACAGACGACTACAACAAGTTATGTGAGTGACAGACAGAAAGCTATGTGAGTGACACAGACGACTACAACAAGTTATGTGAGTGACACAGACGACTACAACAAGTTATGTGAGTGACACAGACAACTACAAGTTATGTGAGCGACACAGACGACCACAACAAGTTATGTGAGTGACACAGACGACTACAAGAAGTTATGTGAGCGACACAGACGACTACAAGTTATGTGAGTGACAGACAGAAAGCTATGTGAGTGACACAGACGACTACAACAAGTTATGTGAGCGACACAGACGACTACAAGTTATGTTAGTGACAGACAGAAAGCTATGTGAGTGACACAGACGACTACAACAAGTTACGTGAGTGACACAGACGACTACAACAAGTTATGTGAGCGACACAGACGACTACAACAAGTTATGTGAGTGACACAGACGACTACAACAAGTTATGTGAGCGACACAGACGACTACAACAAGTTATGTGAGCGACACAGACGACTACAACAAGTTATGTGAGCGACACAGACGACCACAACAAGTTATGTGAGTGACACAGACGACTACAAGAAGTTATGTGAGCGACACAGACGACTACAAGTTATGTGAGTGACAGACAGAAAGCTATGTGAGTGACACAGACGACTACAACAAGTTATGTGAGCGACACAGACGACTACAAGTTATGTTAGTGACAGACAGAAAGCTATGTGAGTGACACAGACGACTACAACAAGTTACGTGAGTGACACAGACGACTACAACAAGTTATGTGAGCGACACAGACGACTACAACAAGTTATGTGAGTGACACAGACGACTACAACAAGTTATGTGAGCGACACAGACGACTACAACAAGTTATGTGAGCGACACAGACGACTACAACAAGTTATGTGAGTGACACAGACGACTACAACAAGTTATGTGAGTGACACAGACGACTACAACAAGTTATGTGAGTGACACAGATGACTAAAAGTTATGTGAGTGACAGACAGAAAGTTATGTGAGTGACGCAGACGACTACAACAAGTTATGCGAGCGACACAGACGACTACAACAAGTTATGTGAGTGGCACAGACGACTACAACAAGTTATATGAGTGACACAGACGACTACAACAAGTTATGTGAGTGGCACAGACGACTACAACAAGTTATGTGAGTGACACAGACGACTACAAGTTATGTGAGTGACAGACAGAAAGTTATGTGAGTGACGCAGACGACTACAACAAGTTATGTGAGCGACAGACGACTACAACAAGTTATGTGAGTGACACAGACGACTACAACAAGTTATGTGAGTGACACAGACGACTACAACAAGTTATGTGAGTGACACAGACGACTACAACAAGTTATGTGAGCGACACAGACGACTACAACAAGTTATGTGAGTGACACAGACGACTACAACAAGCTATGTGAGTGACACAGACGACTACAACAAGTTATCTGAGTGACACAGACGACTACAACAAGTTATGTGAGTGACACAGACGACTACAACAAGTTATGTGAGTGACACAGACGACTACAACAAGTTATGTGAGTGACACAGACGACTACAACAAGTTATGTGAGCGACACAGACGACTACAACAAGTTATGTGAGCGACACAGACGACTACAACAAGTTATGTGAGTGACACAGACGACTACAACAAGTTATGTGAGTGACACAGACGACTACAACAAGTTATGTGAGTGACACAGACGACTACAACAAGCTATGTGAGTGACACAGACGACTACAACAAGTTATGTGAGTGACACAGACGACTACAACAAGTTATGTGAGTGACACAGACGACTACAACAAGTTATGTGAGTGACACAGACGACTACAACCTGATATTGAAGCATTTCTATTTTGGTGGACTTGCTGTGATGCATTGTGGGTAAGTGACCATTTGGAAACTCATCTCCAACTTCTTCTGGGAAAGACTGCATGCTCCACACACTATCCTGTGTGTGTGTGTGTGTGTGTGTGTGTGTGTGTGTGTGTGTGTGTTCGCAGTCATTGGATCCCACAGGGTAGTATAAACAGGTGTGTGTGAGCATGTGTGTGAGTGTGAGTGTGTGCATGTGTGTGTGAGTGTGATCGCAGTCATTGGATCCCACAGGGTAGTATAAACAGGTGTGTGTGAGCATGTGTGTGAGTGTGAGTGTGTGCATGTGTGTGTGAGTGTGATCGCAGTCATTGGATCCTACAGGGTAGTATAAACAAGTTTGTGTGTGCGTTAGAGATGCGCGGATAGGCAATTTATTTCATCCGCAACCGCGTCAGAAAGTCGTCAACCATCCGCCATCCACCCGATGTAACGTTTGATCAGAACTGCACCCGCCCGCCATCCGCCCGCACCCGCCCGAAGTTTTATTTACGGAGGCAATAATTGAGCATGGATTTCCAATCGCACTGGCTGATCACATGGGACAGTTAAATGTTTGTAATGCAACCTTTAAAAATCATTACGCGGTGATCGCGGTCCCAAAAATAAACTTTTCTTGCATGATAATGTCCAGAAAAATTCGCTTTATATTACTATAGAGTCCTTTTAACGAATGAGTTTGATGGTTTATCACAAACCTTAAATGAAAGAAGTCCTTTGTTCTCCTGCACCTTGCATGCGCTTTGACCTTGCTTCGTGTTTGGTGCGCAATCCTGTCGGCTGTATTTCACAGCACGACATACTGTTAAAAGTGTTTATACTATTTATGCTTTCAAGTCCAAGTTGAAGAAATCTTGTTAAATGTTGACAGCATAACTACCAAAATACAGAAGTATGTCCTTAATATTTTTGCAGTGCTATTTCTGTTGAAAAGTTCAAATGATTACATTAGAGATGTGATGTGCCACTTTTCAAGTGTCTGATGGCTTAAATTAATTTTCATTAATTTTTCATATTTTGATTTCTTTTGAAAGGCTTACAAAAGAACTACATTTGAATTGTAATTCCATGCTATTGACAGGACTATTAATTTTAATGAAGTTAGCTTACCATGTTTACAGTATGATAATTGTGATAGAAATGTGAATTTTAGGCACAGAATATTTTTTACAATTGAACAAGGCAGTAGATTATACAAGCTTGGACAGAAAGTTAATAATGACACCAATTTTTTTTTTAATGGAATTGTTTAGTACTGTTTTACCATTTGTTTACTGTAAAAAGTGTTTATACTTTCAATTAACAAATTGAAGTCTTGTGAAAGGTTGACAGGATAACTGGCATTAACTGTCAAAATAATTTCAAACTATTGAAGTTAGCTTACAGAATAAACATGCCAATCAACCCATATGATTTTTGCTGTAATATTTTTGTTTTGAAAAGTCACTGTGACTGATAGAAAAGTGATGGTTTTAGCAACATTTTAACCTGTCTGAATGCTAATAATCATTTTGCGTCGGGGGGCGAAGCCCTGAACCCTCCACCAGGACTTTGTCCTGGACCTACCGGGGCCTGCGGCCCTTGGACCCTGGCTACTAGGTTTTTCTGATTTCAAAAGTTGGCAGGTATGGTGAGGTTATAAAGCTTTTGCCTGTTAAAGAAAGGAGACTGATCCAATGCAGCACAGACATTCGCTTGCCACGCTGTCACGACCCAGACGCACACCAGTGCGCAATCATATGGGAGCCGCGCTGAGCGCACCTCCAAGCGCGTCTCGCTGCCGGCGACGGCCAGGTATGGGCCCAACGCTCCAGCGCCATCCATTTTCAGGGCTAGTTGATTCGGCAGGTGGGTTGTTACACACTCCTTAGCGGGTTCCAACTTCCATGGCCACCGTCCTGCTCTCTATATCAACCAGGGTGAGCCCCACCCCTTTCGTGAGCGCACTGCGCGCGGAGTGACCCCTGTTACGCGCCCCCGGCAACAGGGGTGGCGGGCAGGTAAGCTGCGCGGGCGGAGCGCGCGGAGTGACCCATGTTACGAGCCCCCGGCCACGGGGGTGGCGGGCAGGTAAGCTGCTTACCTGCTGCGCGTGACGCCGGCCGCGGCGAAGGCGGACGAGGCGGGGTGTCGGTGCGGTGGGCGCGGTAGTGACCCTGGACGTGCGTCGGGCCCTTCTCGCGGATCGCCTCAGCTACGGCTCCCGGTGGGGCCCTCTCGGGGGAAGGGGCCTCGGTCCCGGACCCCGGCGAGGCGTCCCTTCTCCGCTCCGTAAAAGTGTCCATCTCTTTTCTTTTTTTTTCTTCTGTTGTGGCATATGCTGCAGGTGCCTGCTCGTTTTTCGTATGTGGGTAACAACATTTAACTATGTATATATATTTCCCAATTGGTTTAACTGCCACCCGCAAAAAAAAAAAAAAAAAAAAAATCTAATTAATCCGCCCGACCCGACCCGCGCGCGGATAAAATCTTTTTTTTTTTTAATTTCATCCGCCCGATCCGCGGATAATCCGCGGACTCCGCGGTTGTGCCCGCAAACCGCGCATCTCTAGTGTGAGTGTACCTGAGGTGTGTTACACAGGTAGCGCATGACCTCTCCTATGTACTGTGTGTGTGTGTGTGTGTGTGTGTGTGTGTGTGTGTGTGTGTGTGTGTGTGTGTGTGTGTGTGTGTGTGTGTGTGTGTGTGCGTGTGCGTGTGTGTGTGTGTGTGTGTGTACCTGAGGTGTGTTACACAGGTAGCGCATGACCTCTCCTATGTACTGTGTGTGTGTGTGTGTGTGTGTGTGTGTGTGTGTGTGTGTACCTGAGGTGTGTTACACAGGTAGCGCATGACCTCCCCTATGTACTGTGTGTGTGTGTGTGTGTGTGTGTGTGCGTGTGTGTGTGTGTGTGTGTGTGTGTGTGTGTGTGCGTGTGTGTGTGTGTGTGTGTGTACCTGAGGTGTGTTACACAGGTAGCGCATGACCTCTCCTATGTACTGTGTGTGTGTGTGTGTGTGTGTGTGTGTGTGTGTGTGTGTGTGTGTGTGTGTGTGTGTACCTGAGGTGTGTTACACAGGTAGCGCATGACCTCTCCTATGTACTGTGTGTGTGTGTGTGTGTGTGTGTGTGTGTGTGTGTGTGTGTGTGTGTGTGTGTGTGTGTGTGTGTGTGTGTGTGTGTACCTGAGGTGTGTTACACAGGTAGCGCATGACCTCCCCTATGTACTGCATCACAGTCACGTTGTACTTCCTGCAGTCGTCCCAGAAGTGAGAGGATGAAAACTTCCTCTTCAGGACGATTGTAGATCCTAAAATATCATAAAATATGATTTAATTCATCATGAACTTGTAAATACTTTTAATATTATATTGTAGTATTACTATTTATAGTTGGTCAAAGTATATTATGAACAGTTTGTATATCAAGTAGTAGTATTACTATTGATAGTTAGTAAAGTATATTATGAATAGTTTATATATCAAGTTGTAGTATTACATAGATTATTGTAATATTTAATTATCTGTATATAATTATTGTAATATTTAATTATCTGTATATAATTATTGTAATATTTATTTACCTGTATATAATTATTGTAATATTTAATTATCTGTATATAATTATTGCAATATTTATTTACCTGTATTTAATATTGTAATATTTATTTACCTGTGTATAATTATTGTAATATTTATTTATTTGTGTTCCTTATACACACAGCATAATAATAGTGTACGTTGAAGCACAGTACGTCTGACTATGGTCGTCGTAATGCTGGACAATCCATCAAGGACGTGAGATCCTACCAAAGTCGTACTAAAACATTTTGACAGATTTTTGAGCGCCGTGTGTGATGTTCTATATTCTCAATGAAACATCAACGTTTTGGTCTTGCTTGCTTACGGGTACTTGCTAGTGTCATTTATTGACAAGGCATCAACCTGCAGTCCACACCTGTCTCTTATGTGTGACACGGTCTACCAAATCAAATTGCTTCCAGGTCAATGATCACAAGCAGAATGATTCATGACAAAAACAAGCCGAATGAATACGTACATAAGGCGCATCCTCCATTTTGGAGAAAATGCAAGTCTTTAAGTGTGTCTTATCGTCCCACAAATACGGTACTAGTCCGTGTTAAACGTCATAACTATAAACTATAATAAACTGTACATACATATACGTGAGGTCAGGAAAAAACACAGAGGCTATTTCATCCCTACAGGTTTCTCTGCTCTTCAGGGGATTTTATTCGAGCAGGGAAACCTGCGAAATAGGCTTGAAGGGATGATATAGCCTTTGTGTATATATAAATAATACATACAATATCATACGGGAGGGCGTGAGATGAGAAATAATATCAATAAAGTAATATAGCAGAATGCCCACATAGGTACGTCCGTCAAAGTGTGACATCACAGCGTACACAGGATGAAGAAGTTGATCTGATTTGACAATTATCGAACTTTAGTCAGGAAGATTGATCTCATTATGCAAATGAGCCGATGACATCATCAAGCCTGAAGTGTTGCCTAAAAAGAACTCAGCTGGAATAAGTGATTATGGGATTGTTGTTGACCTTTGACCTAGGCTTACTTAGCTGTGGACTAAAGACCTGCACTCACAATGATCTGTTCGCTCACAAAAGACTCTTTCAGCACACTTTAAGAAGCTTTAGCAGTTCTTCTAAATTCTCCATAGGAAGGAAACAAAAAGAATTCCACGTTCTGTACTCCTACTTTAGTGGAGTTCTGTACTCCTACTTTAGTGGAGTTCTGTACTCCTACTTTAGTGGACAGAGGTGTGGAGGCAGGTATGATGTTCTTGCTGTTCCTCGCCAGACAAGACATTAGCAGCTTGTCATGAGTAGATTTAAACTACATCCTCACCTGTCAATGAAGTACCGTATTTTTCGGAGTGTAAGTCACACCGGAGTATAAGTTGCACCTGCCGAAAATGTATAATAAAGAAGGAAAAAAACATATATAAGTCGCACTGGAGCCCGGCCAAACTATGAAAAAAAACTGCGACTTATAGTCAGAAAAATATGGTACTTATACAGTACTTCTAAGTACATGTACACAAGTACATCCTCACCTGTGTCAATTAAGTACCTTAACAGTACTTGTAAGTACATGTACATAAGTACATCCTCACCTGTGTCAATGGAGTCAATGAAGTACTTATACAGTACTTGTAAGTACATGTACATAAGTACATCCTCACCCGTGTCAATGGAGCCAATGAAGCCGATGATGAATCCAGCTGTGTGGTACAAAGGTAAGTTCAAGTAGATGACATCATCCGACACAACGCCGTTTGATGATAAGACCGCCAACGCCTTGAGGAGACGATTCTGATTGACCATCGCTGCTTTAGGCAGACCTGCATCAACATAAACATCAACATAAGTATCAACATCAACATGAGTATCAACATAAGTATCAACGTCAACATAAAAATCAACATAAACATCAACATAAGTATCAACATAAGTATCAACATCAACATGAGTATCAACATAAGTATCAACATCAACATAAGTATCAACATCAACATAAACATCAACATAAGTATCAACATAAGTATCAACATAAGTATCAACATCAACATAAACATCAACATAAGTATCAACATCAACATAAACATCAACATAAGTATCAGCATAAGTATCAACATCAACATAAACATCAACATAAGTATCAACATCCATTTAAGTATCAACATCAACATAAGTATCAACGTAAGTATCAACATCAACATAAACATCAACATAAGTATCAACATAAGTATCAACATCAACATAAGTATCAGCATAAGTATCAACATCAACAACAACATAAGTATCAACATCCATTTAAGTATCAACATCAACATAGGTATCAACATCAACATAAGTATCAACATAAACATAAGTATCAACATCAACATAAACATCAACATAAGTATCAACATAAGTATCAACATCAACATAAACATCAACATAAGTATCAGCATAAGTATCAACATCAACAACAACATAAGTATCAACATCCATTTAAGTATCAACATCAACATAGGTATCAACATCAACATAAGTATCAACATAAACATAAGTATCAACATCAACATCAACATAAGCATCAACATCAACATAAACATCAACATAAGTATCAGCATTAACATAAATACCAACATAAACATCAACAAAAACATCAACATAAGTATCAACATAAGTATCAACATCAACATAAACATCAACATAAACATCAACATAAGTATCAACATCAACATGAGTATCAACATAAGTATCAACATAAGTATCAACATAAGCATCAACATAAGTATCAACATAAATATCAACATAAACATCAACATAAGTATCAACATAAGTATCAACATCAACATAAACATCAACATAAGTATCAGCATAAGTATCAACATCAACATAAACATCAACATAAGTATCAACATCCATTTAAGTATCAACATCAACATAAGTATCAACGTAAGTATCAACATCAACATAAACATCAACATAAGTATCAACATAAGTATCAACATCAACATAAACATCAACATAAGTATCAGCATAAGTATCAACATCAACAACAACATAAGTATCAACATCCATTTAAGTATCAACATCAACATAGGTATCAACATCAACATAAGTATCAACATAAACATAAGTATCAACATCAACATAAGTATCAACATCAACATAAACATCAACATAAGTATCAAAATTAACATAAACATCAACATAAGTATCAGCATTAACATAAATATCAACATAAACATCAACAAAAACATCAACATAAGTATCAACATAAGTATCAACATCAACATAAACATCAACATAAACATCAACATAAGTATCAACATAAGTATCAACATCAACATAAACATCAACATAAGTATCAACATCAACATAAACATCAACATAAGTATCAGCATAAGTATCAACATCAACATAAACATCAACATAAGTATCAACATCCATTTAAGTATCAACATCAACATAAGTATCAACGTAAGTATCAACATCAACATAAACATCAACATAAGTATCAACATAAGTATCAACATCAACATCAACATAAGTATCAGCATAAGTATCAACATCAACAACAACATAAGTATCAACATCCATTTAAGTATCAACATCAACATAGGTATCAACATCAACATAAGTATCAACATCAACATAAGTATCAACATCAACATAAACATCAACATATGTATCAACATCAACATAAACATCAACATAAGTATCAGCATTAACATAAATATCAACATAAACATCAACATAAGTATCAACACTAACATCAGTATCACCATCAACACAAGTATCAACATCAACATAAGTATCAACATCAACATAAGAATCAACATAAACATCAACATAAGTATCAACATCAACATAAGTACCAACCAACATAAGTATCAGCATCAACATGAACATCAATATCAACATAAACATAAGAATCAACAAAAACATAAGTATCAACATAAACATCAACAAAACTATCAACGTCAACATAAGTATCAACATAAACATCAACATAAGTATCAACATAATCAACATCAACATAAGTATCATCAACATAAGTAGTTCCAGATGTGTAAATACAGTTAACATACCTGTAGTTCCAGATGTGTAAATACAGTTAACATACCTGTAGTTCCACATGTGTAAATACAGTTTAACATACCTGTAGTTCCAGATGTGTAAATACAGTTAACATACCTGTAGTTCCAGATGTGTAAATACAGTTTAACATACCTGTAGTTCCTGATGTGTAAATACAGTTTAACATACCTGTAGTTCCACATGTGTAAATACAGTTAACATACCTGTAGTTCCAGATGTGTAAATACAGTTAACATACCTGTAGTTCCACATGTGTAAATACAGTTAATGTACCTGTAGTTCCAGATGTGTAAATACAGTTAACATACTTGTAGTTCCAGATGTGTAAATACAGTTAACATACCTGTAGTTCCAGATGTGTAAATACAGTTTAACATACCTGTAGTTCCAGATGTGTAAATACAGTTAACATACCTGTAGTTCCAGATGTGTAAATACAGTTTAACATACCTGTAGTTCCTGATGTGTAAATACAGTTTAACATACCTGTAGTTCCACATGTGTAAATACAGTTAACATACCTGTAGTTCCAGATGTGTAAATACAGTTAACATACCTGTAGTTCCACATGTGTAAATACAGTTAATGTACCTGTAGTTCCAGATGTGTAAATACAGTTAACATACTTGTAGTTCCAGATGTGTAAATACAGTTAACATACCTGTAGTTCCAGATGTGTAAATACAGTTAACGTACCTGTAGTTCCAGATGTGTAAATACAGTTAACATACCTGTAGTTCCAGATGTGTAAATACAGTTAACGTACCTGTAGTTCCAGATGTGTAAATACAGTTAACATACTTGTAGTTCCAGATGTGTAAATACAGTTAACATACCTGTAGTTCCTGATGTGTAAATACAGTTAACATACCTGTAGTTCCAGATGTGTAAATACAGTTAACGTACCTGTAGTTCCAGATGTGTAAATACAGTTAACATACCTGTAGTTCCAGATGTGTAAATACAGTTAATGTACCTGTAGTTCCAGATGTGTAAATACAGTTAACATACCTGTAGTTCCAGATGTGTAAATACAGTTAACGTACCTGTAGTTCCAGATGTGTAAATACAGTTAACATACCTGTAGTTCCACATGTGTAAATACAGTTAACATACCTGTAGTTCCAGATGTGTAAATACAGTTTAACATACCTGTAGTTCCAGATGTGTAAATACAGTTTAACATACCTGTAGTTCCAGATGTGTAAATACAGTTAACATACTTGTAGTTCCAGATGTGTAAATACAGTTAACATACCTGTAGTTCCACATGTGTAAATACAGTTAACATACCTGTAGTTCCAGATGTGTAAATACAGTTAACATACTTGTAGTTCCAGATGTGTAAATACAGTTAACATACCTGTAGTTCCAGATGTGTAAATACAGTTTAACATACCTGTAGTTCCAGATGTGTAAATATAGTTAACATACCTGTAGTTCCAGATGTGTAAATACAGTTAACATACCTGTAGTTCCAGATGTGTAAATACAGTTAACATAACTGTAGTTCCAGATGTGTAAATACAGTTTAACATACCTGTAGTTCCAGATGTGTAAATACAGTTAACATACCTGTAGTTCCAGATGTGTAAATACAGTTAACATACTTGTAGTTCCAGATGTGTAAATACAGTTAACATACCTGTAGTTCCAGATGTGTAAATACAGTTTAACATACCTGTAGTTCCAGATGTGTAAATACAGTTAACATACCTGTAGTTCCAGATGTATAAATACAGTTTAACATACCTGTAGTTCCAGATGTGTAAATACAGTTAACGTACCTGTAGTTCCAGATGTGTAGATGTACACAGCAGGACTTTTGAAGGTGATGTTGGATCTGAGCGAGCGAGGAAGAGGAGAGTCTGATGCTCGCTCCACCTGATCAGAGAAGTTCTCCAGTCCAGGTGTGTCACAGTGTTGCATCATCAGCAGCACGAGCACACCTTGCTCCTGAAGTGTTGCGAGAACTTCTTCCACTGCGTCTTGCAGCTCTGCAACAACAATTATTACTCATAGTATTCTCTAGCATTGTAGCGCTACAACAATTATTACTCATAGTATTCTCTAGCATTGTAGCGCCACAACAATTATTACTCATAGTATTCTCTAGCATTGTAACGCTACAACAATTATTACTCATAGTATTCTCCAGCATTGTAGCGCCACAACAATTATTACTCATAGTATTCTCTAGCATTGTAGCGCCACAACAATTATTACTCATATTATTCTCTAGCATTGTAACGCTACAACAATTATTACTCATATTATTCTCTAGCATTGTAGCGCTACAACAATTATTACTCATAGTATTCTCTAGCATTGTAGCGCCACAACAATTATTACTCATATT
The DNA here is from genome assembly GCF_033978685.3 of Nerophis lumbriciformis. Classification (NCBI taxonomy): domain Eukaryota; kingdom Metazoa; phylum Chordata; class Actinopteri; order Syngnathiformes; family Syngnathidae; genus Nerophis; species Nerophis lumbriciformis. Next base: position 27,929,684 of record NC_084562.2, read on the forward strand.
ATTCTCTAGCATTGTAACACTACAACAATTATTACTCACATTATTCTCTAGCATTGTAACGCTACAACAATTATTACTCATAGTATTCTCTAGCATTGTAGCGCTACAACAATTATTACTCATATTATTCTCTAGCATTGTAGCGCTACAACAATTATTACTCATATTATTCTCTAGCATTGTAGCGCTACAACAATTATTACTCATAGTATTCTCTAGCATTGTAACGCTACAACAATTATTACTCATATTACTCTCTAGCATTGTAGCGCTACAACAATTATTACTCATAGTATTCTCTAGCATTGTAACGCTACAACAATTATTACTCATAGTATTCTCTAGCATTGTAGCGCTACAACAATTATTACTTATAGTATTCTCTAGCATTGTAGCGCTACAACAATTATTACTCATATTATTCTCTAGCATTGTAACGCTACAACAATTATTACTCATAGTATTCTCTAGCATTGTAGCGCTACAACAATTATTACTCATAGTATTCTCTAGCACTGTAACGCTACAACATTTATTACTCATATTATTCTCTAGCATTGTAGCGCCACAATTGTTACTCATAGTATTCCCTAGCATTGTAGCGCTACAACAATTATTACTCATAGTATTCTCTAGCATTGTAACGCTACAACAATTATTACTCATAGTATTCTCTAGCATTGTAGCGCTACAACAATTATTACTCATATTATTCTCTAGCATTGTAGCGCCACAACAATTATTACTCATAGTATTCCCTAGCATTGTAGCGCTACAACAATTATTACTCATAGTATTCTCTAGCATTGTAACGCTACAACAATTATTACTCATAGTATTCTCTAGCATTGTAGCGCTACAACAATTATTACTCATAGTATTCTCTAGCATTGTAACGCTACAACAATTATTACTCATATTACTCTCTAGCATTGTAGCGCTAGAACAATTATTACTCATATTATTCTCTAGCATTGTAACGCTACAACAATTATTACTCATATTATTCTCTAGCATTGTAGCGCTACAACAATTATTACTCATAGTATTCTCTAGCATTGTAACGCTACAACAATTATTACTCATAGTATTCTCTAGCATTGTAGCGCTACAACAATTATTACTTATAGTATTCTCTAGCATTGTAGCGCTACAACAATTATTACTCATATTATTCTCTAGCATTGTAACGCTACAACAATTATTACTCATAGTATTCTCTAGCATTGTAACGCTACAACAATTATTACTCATAGTATTCTCTAGCATTGTAGCGCTACAACAATTATTACTCATATTATTCTCTAGCATTGTACGCCACAACAATTATTACTCATATTATTCTCTAGCATGGTAGCGCTACAACAATTATTACTCATATTATTCTCTAGCATTGTAACGCTACAACAATTATTACTCATATTATTCTCTAGCATTGTAACGCTACAACAATTATTACTCATAGTATTCTCTAGCATTGTAGCGCCACAACAATTATTACTCATATTATTCTCTAGCATTGTAGCGCCACAACAATTATTACTCATATTATTCTCTAGCATTGTAGCGCCACAACAATTATTACTCATAGTATTCTCTAGCATTGTAGCGCTACAACAATTATTACTCATATTATTCTCTAGCATTGTAACGCTACAACAATTATTACTCATATTATTCTCTAGCATTGTAGCGCTACAACAATTATTACTCATATTATTCTCTAGCATTGTAGCGCTACAACAATTATTACTCATATTATTCTCTAGCATTGTAGCGCCACAACAATTATTACTCATAATATTCTCTAGCATTGTAACACTACAACAATTATTACTCATATTATTCTCTAGGATTGTAACGCCACAACAATTATTACTCATAGTATTCTCTAGCATTGTAGCGCCACAACAATTATTACTCATATTATTCTCTAGCATTGTAGCGCTACAACAATTATTACTCATATTATTCTCTAGCATTGTAGCGCTACAACAATTATTACTCATATTATTCTCTAGCATTGTAGCGCTACAACAATTATTACTCATAGTATTCTCTAGCATTGTAGCGCTACAACAATTATTACTCATAGTATTCTCTAGCATTGTAGCGCTACAACAATTATTACTCATAGTATTCTCTAGCATTGTAACGCTACAACAATTATTACTCATATTATTCTCTAGCATTGTAACGCTACAACAATTATTACTCATATTATTCTCTAGCATTGTAGCGCTACAACAATTATTACTCATAGTATTCTCTAGCATTGTAACGCTACAACAATTATTACTCATAGTATTCTCTAGCATTGTAGCGCTACAACAATTATTACTTATAGTATTCTCTAGCATTGTAGCGCTACAACAATTATTACTCATATTATTCTCTAGCATTGTAACGCTACAACAATTATTACTCATAGTATTCTCTAGCATTGTAACGCTACAACAATTATTACTCATAGTATTCTCTAGCATTGTAGCGCTACAACAATTATTACTCATATTATTCTCTAGCATTGTAACGCCACAACAATTATTACTCATATTATTCTCTAGCATGGTAGCGCTACAACAATTATTACTCATATTATTCTCTAGCATTGTAACGCTACAACAATTATTACTCATATTATTCTCTAGCATTGTAACGCTACAACAATTATTACTCATAGTATTCTCTAGCATTGTAGCGCCACAATAATTATTACTCATATTATTCTCTAGCATTGTAGCGCCACAACAATTATTACTCATAGTATTCTCTAGCATTGTAGCGCTACAACAATTATTACTCATATTATTCTCTAGCATTGTAACGCTACAACAATTATTACTCATATTATTCTCTAGCATTGTAGCGCTACAACAATTATTACTCATATTATTCTCTAGCATTGTAGCGCTACAACAATTATTACTCATATTATTCTCCAGCATTGTAGCGCCACAACAATTATTACTCATAATATTCTCTAGCATTGTAACACTACAACAATTATTACTCATATTATTCTCTAGGATTGTAACGCCACAACAATTATTACTCATAGTATTCTCTAGCATTGTAGCGCCACAACAATTATTACTCATATTATTCTCTAGCATTGTAGCGCTACAACAATTATTACTCATATTATTCTCTAGCATTGTAGCGCTACAACAATTATTACTCATATTATTCTCTAGCATTGTAGCGCTACAACAATTATTACTCATAGTATTCTCTAGCATTGTAGCGCTACAACAATTATTACTCATAGTATTCTCTAGCATTGTAGCGCTACAACAATTATTACTCATATTATTCTCTAGCATTGTAACGCTACAACAATTATTACTCATATTATTCTCTAGCATTGTAACGCTACAACAATTATTACTCATATTATTCTCTAGCATTGTAACACTACAACAATTATTACTCATATTATTCTCTAGCATTGTAATGCTACAACAATTATTACTCATAGTACTCTCTCATAGTACTCTCTAGCATTGTAGCGCCACAACAATTATTACTCATATTATTCTCTAGCATTGTAGCGCTACAATTATTACTCATATTATTCTCTAGCATTGTAGCGCTACAACAATTATTACTCATATTATTCTCTAGCATTGTAACGCTACAACAATTATTACTCATATTATTCTCTAGCATTGTAGCGCTACAATTATTACTCATATTATTCTCTAGCATTGTAGCGCTACAACAATTATTACTCATATTATTCTCTAGCATTGTAACGCTACAACAATTATTACTCATAGTATTCTCTAGCATTGTAGCGCCACAACAATTATTACTCATATTATTCTCTAGCATTGTAGCGCTACAACAATTATTACTCATATTATTCTCTAGCATTGTAGCGCTACAACAATTATTACTCATATTATTCTCTAGCATTGTAACGCCACAACAATTATTACTCATATTATTCTCTAGCATTGTAACGCTACAACAATTATTACTCATAATATTCTCTAGCATTGTAGCGCCACAACAATTATTACTCATATTATTCTCTAGCATTGTAGCGCTGCAACAATTATTACTCATATTATTCTCTAGCATTGTAACGCTACAACAATTATTACTCATAGTATTCTCTAGCATTGTAACGCTACAACAATTATTACTCATAGTATTCTCTAGCATTGTAGCGGCACAACAATTATTACTCATATTATTCTCTAGCATTGTAGCGCTACAACAATTATTACTCATATTATTCTCTAGCATTGTAGCGCTACAACAATTACTCATATTATTCTCTAGCATTGTAGCGCTACAACAATTATTACTCATATTATTCTCTAGCATTGTAACACTACAACAATTATTACTCATATTATTCTCTAGCATTGTAGCGCTACAACAATTATTACTCATAGTATTCTCTAGCATTGTAGCGCCACAACAATTATTACAACAATTATTACTCATATTATTCTCTAGCATTGTAGCGCTACAACAATTATTACTCATATCATTCTCTAGCATTGTAACGCTACAACAATTATTACTCATAGTATTCTCTAGCATTGTAGCGCTACAACAATTATTACTCATAGTATTCTCTAGCATTGTAGCGCTACAACAATTATTACTCATAGTATTCTCTAGCATTGTAGCGCCACAACAATTATTACTCATAGTATTCTCTAGCATTGTAACGCTACAACAATTATTACTCATATTATTCTCTAGCATTGTAGCGCTACAACAATTATTACTCATAGTATTCTCTAGCATTGTATCGCTACAACAATTATTACTCATAGTATTCTCTAGCATTGTAGCGCTACAACAATTATTACTCATATTATTCTCTAGCATTGTAACGCTACAACAATTATTACTCATATTATTCTCTAGCATTGTAACGCTACAACAATTATTACTCATAGTATTCGCTAGCATTGTAGCGCTACAACAATTATTACTCATATTATTCTCTAGCATTGTAACGCTACAACAATTACTCATAGTATTCTCTAGCATTGTAGCGCCACAACAATTATTACTCATATTATTCTCTAGCATTGTAACACTACAATTATTACTCATATTATTCTCTAGCATTGTAACACTACAACAATTATTACTCATATTATTCTCTAGCATTGTAACGCTACAACAATTATTACTCATATTATTCTCTAGCATTGTAGCGCTACAACAATTATTACTCATAGTATTCTCTAGCATTGTAGCGCTACAACAATTATTACTCATAGTATTCTCTAGCATTGTAGCGCTACAACAATTATTACTCATAGTATTCTCTAGCATTGTAACGCTACAACATTTATTAGTCATATTATTCTCTAGCATTGTAGCGCCACAACAATTATTACTCATAGTATTCTCTAGCATTGTAGCGCCACAACAATTATTACTCATATTATTCTCTAGCATTGTAGCGCCACAACAATTATTACTCATAGTATTCTCTAGCATTGTAGCGCTACAACAATTATTACTCATATTATTCTCTAGCATTGTAGCGCTACAACAATTATTACTCATAGTATTCTCTAGCATTGTAACGCTACAACAATTATTACTCATATTATTCTCTAGCATTGTAGCGCTACAACAATTATTACTCATAGTATTCTCTAGCATTGTAGCGCTACAACAATTATTACTCATAGTATTCTCTAGCATTGTAGCGCTACAACAATTATTACTCATATTATTCTCTAGCATTGTAACGCTACAACAATTATTACTCATATTATTCTCTAGCATTGTAACGCTACAACAATTATTACTCATAGTATTCGCTAGCATTGTAGCGCTACAACAATTATTACTCATATTATTCTCTAGCATTGTAACGCTACAACAATTACTCATAGTATTCTCTAGCATTGTAGCGCCACAACAATTATTACTCATATTATTCTCTAGCATTGTAACACTACAATTATTACTCATATTATTCTCTAGCATTGTAACACTACAACAATTATTACTCATATTATTCTCTAGCATTGTAACGCTACAACAATTATTACTCATATTATTCTCTAGCATTGTAACGCTACAACAATTATTACTCATATTATTCTCTAGCATTGTAGCGCTACAACAATTATTACTCATAGTATTCTCTAGCATTGTAGCGCTACAACAATTATTACTCATAGTATTCTCTAGCATTGTAGCGCTACAACAATTATTACTCATATTATTCTCTAGCATTGTAACGCTACAACAATTATTACTCATATTATTCTCTAGCATTGTAACGCTACAACAATTATTACTCATAGTATTCGCTAGCATTGTAGCGCTACAACAATTATTACTCATATTATTCTCTAGCATTGTAACGCTACAACAATTACTCATAGTATTCTCTAGCATTGTAGCGCCACAACAATTATTACTCATATTATTCTCTAGCATTGTAACACTACAATTATTACTCATATTATTCTCTAGCATTGTAACACTACAACAATTATTACTCATATTATTCTCTAGCATTGTAACGCTACAACAATTATTACTCATATTATTCTCTAGCATTGTAGCGCTACAACAATTATTACTCATAGTATTCTCTAGCATTGTAGCGCTACAACAATTATTACTCATAGTATTCTCTAGCATTGTAGCGCTACAACAATTATTACTCATAGTATTCTCTAGCATTGTAACGCTACAACATTTATTAGTCATATTATTCTCTAGCATTGTAGCGCCACAACAATTATTACTCATAGTATTCTCTAGCATTGTAGCGCCACAACAATTATTACTCATATTATTCTCTAGCATTGTAGCGCCACAACAATTATTACTCATAGTATTCTCTAGCATTGTAGCGCTACAACAATTATTACTCATATTATTCTCTAGCATTGTAGCGCTACAACAATTATTACTCATAGTATTCTCTAGCATTGTAACGCTACAACAATTATTACTCATATTATTCTCTAGCATTGTAGCGCTACAACAATTATTACTCATAGTATTCTCTAGCATTGTAGCGCTACAACAATTATTACTCATAGTATTCTCTAGCATTGTAGCGCTACAACAATTATTACTCATATTATTCTCTAGCATTGTAGCGCCACAACAATTATTACTCATAGTATTCTCTAGCATTGTAGCGCTACAACAATTATTACTCATATTATTCTCTAGCATTGTAGCGCTACAACAATTATTACTCATAGTATTCTCTAGCATTGTAACGCTACAACAATTATTACTCATATTATTCTCTAGCATTGTAGCGCTACAACAATTATTACTCATAGTATTCTCTAGCATTGTAGCGCTACAACAATTATTACTCATAGTATTCTCTAGCATTGTAGCGCTACAACAATTATTACTCATATTATTCTCTAGCATTGTAACGCTACAACAATTATTACTCATATTATTCTCTAGCATTGTAACGCTACAACAATTATTACTCATAGTATTCGCTAGCATTGTAGCGCTACAACAATTATTACTCATATTATTCTCTAGCATTGTAACGCTACAACAATTACTCATAGTATTCTCTAGCATTGTAGCGCCACAACAATTATTACTCATATTATTCTCTAGCATTGTAACACTACAATTATTACTCATATTATTCTCTAGCATTGTAACACTACAACAATTATTACTCATATTATTCTCTAGCATTGTAACGCTACAACAATTATTACTCATATTATTCTCTAGCATTGTAGCGCTACAACAATTATTACTCATAGTATTCTCTAGCATTGTAGCGCTACAACAATTATTACTCATAGTATTCTCTAGCATTGTAGCGCTACAACAATTATTACTCATAGTATTCTCTAGCATTGTAACGCTACAACATTTATTAGTCATATTATTCTCTAGCATTGTAGCGCCACAACAATTATTACTCATAGTATTCTCTAGCATTGTAGCGCCACAACAATTATTACTCATATTATTCTCTAGCATTGTAGCGCCACAACAATTATTACTCATAGTATTCTCTAGCATTGTAGCGCTACAACAATTATTACTCATAGTATTCTCTAGCATTGTAACACTACAACAATTATTACTCATATTATTCTCTAGCATTGTAACGCTACAACAATTATTACTCATATTATTCTCTAGCATTGTAACGCTACAACAATTATTACTCATATTATTCTCTGGCATTGTAACGCTACAACAATTATTACTCATAGTAGATGAGTACTAAATTGAGAGCTTAGCCTTCCGGCTCAGCTCTTTTTTTCATCAACGGATCGATACAGCGTCCGCATTACTGAAGACGCCTCACCGATCCGCCTGTGGATCTCACGATCCACTCTTCCCTCACTCCTGAACAAGACCCCGAGGTACATGAACTACAAGACCCCGAGGTACATGAACTCCTCCACTTGGGGCAAGATCTCTTCACCAACCCGGAGATGGCACTCCACTCTTTTCCGGGACAGAAGCATGGACTCGGACTGGGAAGTGCAGATTCTCATCCCAGTCGCTTCACACTCGGCTGCGAACCGATTTAGTGAGAGCTGAAGATCCTGGCCAGTTGAAGCCATCAGGACCACATCATCTGCAAAAAGCAGAGACTTAATCCTGCAGCCACCAAACCAGATCCCCTCAACTCCCTGACTGCGCCTAGAACTTCTGTCCATAAAAGTTGTAAACAGAATCTGTAACAGACGGCAGCTCTGGCGGAGTCCAACACTCACTGGAAGCGGGTTCTTAGATTACCACGACAGCCACAGCTCCGATCGGCCGCCTTGACAATAGAGGTACGGAACACGGTCCACTCTGACTCAATGCGGACCAAGCTCCGACACTGAACATACAGGGAACGGACCGCCAGAATCAGGCAGTCAGAGACCCCATACTCTCTGAGCACTCTCCACAGGACCTCCCGAGGGACCGGTCAAATGCCTTCTTCAAGTCCACAAAAGACATGTAGACTTGTTGGGCAAACTCCCATGTTCCCTCGAGGATCCTGCTGAGAGTATAGAGATGGTCCACAGTTCCACGACCAGGAAAAAAAACACACTGCTCCTCCTGAATTTGAGGTTCGAGTATCCTGTGTAGCCTCCTCTCTAGTACACCTTAATAGACCTTACTGGGAAGGCTGAGGAGTGTGATCCCACAATAGTTGCAACACATCCGCCGGTTCCCCTTCCTAAAGAGAGGAACCACCACCCTGGTCTGCCAATCCAGAGGCACCACCCCCAATGTCTAAGCAATGTTGCAGAGTCTTGTTAAGCAAGACATCCAGAGCCTTAAGGAACTCTGGGAGGATCTCATTCACCCCTGGAGCCCTGCCTCAGATGAGCTTTTTAACTACCTCGACAACTTCAGCTCCAGAAATAGGTGAGTCCACCACAGAGTCCTCATAGGAAGACGTGTAGGTGGGATTGAGAAGGTCATCGAAGTATTCCCTCCACCGATCCACAACATCCCAGGTCGAGTATCAACATAAGCAGTGCACTGCTTCTCCTTCCTAAGGCGGCAGATGGTGGTCCAGAATCGTCATTTTCCATGGCTTCCCCAAACTCCTCCCACGTCCGAGTTTTTCCCTTCGCAACCGTCGAAGCCGTACACCACTTGGCCAGTCGGTACCTGTCCGCTGCCTCCGGAGTACCACGAGCCAAAAGGACCCAATAGGACTCCTTCTTCAGCTTGATGGCATCCCTCACTGCTGGTGGAGGGTTCTTAGATTACCACCACGACAGGTGGTGGTAATCGCCCGCCTCGACAATAGAGGTACGGAACATGGTCCACCTTGACTCAACGTCCAGCGCCTTCCATGCGACATGTTCACGAAACTCTCTGACAGACATTTCCAGCAGACCCTCACTATGCATTTGGGCCTGCCAGGTCTGTCCGGCATCTTCCCCCACCATCGGAGCCAACTCACCACCAGGTGGTGATCGGTAGAAAGCTCCGCCCCCCCTCTTCACCCGAGTGTCTAAAACATAAAACTGCAAATCTGATGACACAACCACAAATTAGATTATCGACCACAGAAAACACATTTTGATCTTTTAGCTAGCATGTGCTAACGTTAGCCTGTTAGCAAGTCACAAGTGACTGTAAAATGTTATGAAAATATGTCATTTATAATCAATAAATTCCTACTTTGCAGAAATGCATTCAACAGGGTCAGGCATGGAACCAATTAATAGCAAGACATGAGGGATTACTTTATTCAATTCCAAAAATGTGAATTTTATCTTTGCAGAGATGCTAATGTGATATAACTAATAAATCCTATTAATAATCATACTTGCAGAGATGCTAATGTGATATTACTAATAAATCACATTAATAATCATACTTGCAGAGATGCTAATGTGATATTCCTAATAAATCACATTAATAATCATACTTGCAGAGATGCTAATGTGATATTACTAATAAATCACATTAATAATCATACTTGCAGAGATGCTAATGTGATATTACTAATAAATCCTATTAATAATCATACTTGCAGAGATGCTAATGTGATATTACTAATAAATCACATTAATAATCATACTTGCAGAGATGCTAATGTGATATTACTAATAAATCACATTAATAATCATACTTGCAGAGATGCTAATGTGATATTACTAATAAATCACATTAATAATCATACTTGCAGAGATGCTAATGTGATATTACTAATAAATCCTATTAATAATCATACTTGCAGAGATGCTAATGTGATATTCCTAATAAATCACATTAATAATCATACTTGCAGAGATGCTAATGTGATATAACTAATAAATCCTATTAATAATCATACTTGCAGAGATGCTAATGTGATATTCCTAATAAATCCTATTAATAATCATACTTGCAGAGATGCTAATGTGATATTCCTAATAAATCACATTAATAATCATACTTGCAGAGATGCTAATGTGATATTCCTAATAAATCACATTAATAATCATACTTGCAGAGATACTAATGTGATATTACTAATAAATCACATTAATAATCATACTTGCAGAGATGCTAATGTGATATTACTAATAAATCCTATTAATAATCATACTTGCAGAGATGCTAATGTGATATTACTAATAAATCACATTAATAATCATACTTGCAGAGATGCTAATGTGATATTCCTAATAAATCACATTAATAATCATACTTGCAGAGATGCTAATGTGATATTACTAATGAATCCTATTAATAATCATACTTGCAGAGATGCTAATGTGATATTCCTAATAAATCACATTAATAATCATACTTGCAGAGATGCTAATGTGATATTACTAATACATCCTATTAATAATCATACTTGCAGAGATGCTAATGTGATATTCCTAATAAATCACATTAATAATCATACTTGCAGAGATGCTAATGTGATATTCCTAATAAATCACATTAATAATCATACTTGCAGAGATGCTAATGTGATATTACTAATGAATCCTATTAATAATCATACTTGCAGAGATGCTAATGTGATATTCCTAATAAATCACATTAATAATCATACTTGCAGAGATGCTAATGTGATATTACTAATAAATCCTATTAATAATCATACTTGCAGAGATGCTAATGTGATATTCCTAATAAATCACATTAATAATCATACTTGCAGAGATGCTAATGTGATATTACTAATAAATCCTATTAATAATCATACTTGCAGAGATGCTAATGTGATATAACTAATAAATCCTATTAATAATCATACTTGCAGAGATGCTAATGTGATATTCCTAATAAATCCTATTAATAATCATACTTGCAGAGATGCTAATGTGATATTCCTAATAAATCACATTAATAATCATACTTGCAGAGATGCTAATGTGATATTCCTAATAAATCACATTAATAATCATACTTGCAGAGATGCTAATGTGATATTACTAATAAATCACATTAATAATCATACTTGCAGAGATGCTAATGTGATATTACTAATAAATCCTATTAATAATCATACTTGCAGAGATGCTAATGTGATATTACTAATAAATCACATTAATAATCATACTTGCAGAGATGCTAATGTGATATTCCTAATAAATCACATTAATAATCATACTTGCAGAGATGCTAATGTGATATTACTAATGAATCCTATTAATAATCATACTTGCAGAGATGCTAATGTGATATTCCTAATAAATCACATTAATAATCATACTTGCAGAGATGCTAATGTGATATTACTAATAAATCCTATTAATAATCATACTTGCAGAGATGCTAATGTGATATTCCTAATAAATCACATTAATAATCATACTTGCAGAGATGCTAATGTGATATTACTAATAAATCCTATTAATAATCATACTTGCAGAGATGCTAATGTGATATTCCTAATAAATCATATTAATAATCATACTTGCAGAGATGCTAATGTGATATTCCTAATAAATCACATTAATAATCATACTTGCAGAGATGCTAATGTGATATTACTAATAAATCCTATTAATAATCATACTTGTAGAGAACCTAATGTGATATTACTAATAAATCATATTAATAATCATACTTGTAGAGATACTAAAGTCCATCCATCCATTTTCTACCGCTTATCCCTATCGGGTTCACGGGGGGTGCTGGAGCATATCTCAGCTACAATCAGGCGGAAGGCGAGGTACACCCTGGACAAGGAAGGCGGGGTACACCCTGGACAAGTCACCACCTCATCACAGGGCCAACACAGATAGACAGACAACATTCACACACTAGGGACTATTTAGTGTTGCCAATCAACCTATCCCCAGGTGCATGCCTTTGGAGGTGATATTGATAATAAATCCTATTAATAATC
>NC_084562.2:27945000-28030000 GCF_033978685.3 Nerophis lumbriciformis
TACCGTGATGACGGACTGGCAGTGTGTCGCGCCTCGCCAAGGAGCAGCGAGAATACCAAGAAGCGCATATGCCAAATTTTCAAAGAGAACGGCCTACGGATCACGATTGAAGCCAACAAGCAAATCGTCAACTTCCTTGACGTCACTTTCAACCTGAGAAATAACAGCTACCAACCATTCACGAAACCCAACACAACACTCCAATACGTGCACCATGACAGCAACCACCCACCCACCACCACGAAAAGAATACCTACCGGAATTAATAAAAGGCTATCGATGCTGTCATCTAGCAAAGCTGAATTTGACCAAGCAACCCCCCCGTACCAAAAAGCCCTTGATGAAAGCGGATACAATTTCACCCTCACCTATGAACCCACGCCAGGAAACCAGCCAAAAAAGAACAGAAAACGAAACGACATCATCTGGTACAACCCCCCATACAGCAAAAACGTCTCAACTAACATTGGACACAAATTCCTCAATCTGATTGACAAACACTTTCCCAAAGACAACACCCTAAGAAAAGTATTCAACAAGAACAACATTAAATTGAGCTACAGCTATATGAACAATATACGACAAATTATCTCAAACCACAACAAAACAATTGCAAATGAGCCGTTGGCCCCCAGACAGAGCGACTCCAAAACCAACAAAGACTGCAACTGTCGAAAGAAACCTGATTGCCCTCTCAACGGGGGGTGCTTACAAACATCAGTTGTCTACCAATCTAAGGTAACACGCAAGGACATTAACACATCCGACACATATGTAGGATTAACCGAGGGAGAGTTTAAAACCAGATGGAACAATCACAAGGCTTCTTTCAGGAACCAAAACCTGCGGAATACCACAGAACTCAGCAAACACATTTGGGACCTCAAAGACAATAATGTTGAATATTCAATAACATGGCAAATTCTTGCATCCAGCACACCTTACAATAGTGGTAATAAAAGATGCAACCTATGCTTGAAAGAGAAACTGTTTATTATTTACCGTCCAGACCTGTCATCCCTCAACAAGCGCAGCGAAATTGTAACAGCATGCCGCCACAGACGGAAACACCTCCTAGGTAACACATGAGCCAATCACCACGCCCCTACGCCAGCCTGTACCCACCCACTCTGTGCCCTATATAAACCATGGTATGTGAATGCTCCCATTAAAATCTCCTGATGATTGAGGGAACCCCCCCTCATGAAACAGGCCTGTAGAGATGAAATAGTCTTGTGATTTTTTTCCCACACATATATATATATATATATATATATATATATATATATATATATATATATATATATATATATATATATATATGTATGTATATATCCTACCAAGTCAGTCCTACACTGTTTCAATATCCATTTCTCTGTTCTTAATTGTTGTTGACTGAAGTGTTGATATCAACCAAACCCTCCTCATCCCACCCCCCGGATTGTAAATAATGTAAATAATTCAATGTATATACTCTGATGATTATCTTATGTGATGACTGTATTATGAAGATAGTATATATCTGTATCATGAATCAATTTAAGTGGACCCCGACTTAAAGAAGTGTAAAAACTTATTGGGGTGTTACCATTTAGTGGTCAATTGTACGGAATATGTACTTCACTGTGCAACCTACTAATAAAAGTCTCAATCAATCAATCAAAGAGATGAAGAAGAATAGATGATGATGATGATGGTAAGTACGGTGGCCGAGCAGCAGTTGAAGCAGTGCAGCACAGAATAGAATAGAAAATAGAATATAATAGAATAGATAATAGAATAGAAGATGGTACCTGCATCAGCTATAAGTACAGTGGCTGAGCAGCAGTTGAAGCAGTGCAGCATAGAATAGAATAGATCAGGGGTGCTCATTACGTCGATCGCGAGCTACCAGTCGATCTCGGAGGGTGTGTCAGTCGATCACCAGCCAGGCATTAAAAAAATAGTCCTAAAAATGAGCAATCATAAATCTTCACTATGACGTCACTTTCGTCACTTGATTGACATTCACGGCACCCGAGGGTCTTCTGAGATGACGCCGGCTGCTGCCAGCTCATTAAAATTACCGACTGGAAGGCGAGAAACACTTTATTTCAACAGACTCTGGCGCCGTACCTGTCGTCAAAACTCCAAAGACCGACTGCACAGTTGCACAGTTGCGCTAACAAAACAAGAGTCTCAGAAAGCTGGCGTGCACAAGCTAGCAAGCTACGGAGTTTGCCGACAATGTATTTCTTGTAAAGTGTATACAAAGGAGTACGGAAGCTGGACAAATAAGATGCCAAAAAGCAACCACTTTCATGTGGTATTGGACAGAAAGGAGGACTTTTTTCTCTTCCATTCGAAAATGCGGACGTTTTTAGCACCACTGTCTGATTCCAATCAATGCAAGTCATCAGAATCAGGTAATACACCAACTTATATTCTTGTCTTCATGAAAGAAAGGAATCTATATGTGTTAAACATGCTTGTATTATCTTTAAACACCTTAACTTGTTAACAATATCAACTATATGTGTTAAACATGCTTGCATTATCTTTAAACACCTTTAACTTATTAACAATATTAACTATATGTATTAAACATACTTGTATTATCATTAAACACCTTTAACTTGTTAACAATATTAACAATATGTATTAAACATACTTGTATTATCATGAAACACCTTTAATTTATTAACAATATTAACTATGTGTTAAACATGATTGCATTATCATTAAACACCTTTAAATTATTAACAATATTAACTATCGGCGTGGCGCAGTGGAAGAATGGCCGTGCGCGGCCCGAGGGTCCCTGGTTCAATCCCCACCTAGTACCAACCTCGTCATGTCCGTTGTGTCCTGAGCAAGACACTTCACCCTTGCTCCTGATGGGTGCTGGTTAGCGCCTTGCATGGCAGCTCCCTCCATCAGTGTGTGAATGTGTGTGTGAATGGGTAAATGTGGAAGTAGTGTCAAAGCGCTTTGAGTACCTTGAAGGTAGAAAAGCGCTATACAAGTACCGTATTTTCCGCACCATAAGCCGCCCTGGGTTATAAGCCGCGCCTTCAATGAACGGCATATTTCAAAACTTTGTCCACCTATAAGCCGCCCCGTGTTATAAGCCGCATCTAACTGCGCTAAAGGAATGTCAAAAAAACAGTCAGATAGGTCAGTCAAACTTTAATAATATATTAAAAACCAGCGTGATGTGGGCGCGCATGGAGTCGTATATCAACATGGACGGAGCTGCGTGAAAAAAGCCACCCGGCCTCTTCGCGTAAACTTACCTTAACCACTCGCTCATCTTTTCTTCATCCATCCATCCCTTCGAGTTAGCTTTTATGATGACGCCGGCTGGAAAGGTCTCTTTTGGCAAGGTCTTCCTTTTGAATATCACCATGGGTGGAAGTTTCTGGCCATTAGCATGGCAAGCTAGAACCACAGTGAAGGATGACTTCTCATTCCCTGTGGTGCGAATATTCACCGTACGTGCTCCCGTTGTATCCACAGTGCGGTTCACAGGAATATCAAAAGTCAGTGGAACCTCGTCCATGTTGATAATGTTCTCTGGCCGGATCTTTTTTTCAGCTATCTTGTTTTTACAATATGCACGGAAAGTAGCCAGCTTTTCTTGAAAGTCTTTAGGCAGTTGCTGTGAAATAGTAGTCCGTGTGCGGATGGAGAGATTGCGTCTTTTCATGAACCGGAAACCTGTCGCTTAGTAGGAGCCATTTTGTGGTCTTTACAGATGTAAACACACAAAGGAAATGAAACGTAATATCCGCGCGCTTCTTCTTCTTCTACGGGGGCGGGTGGTTGCTTACAGTAGAAGAAGAAGCGCTTCCTCTTCTATGGGGGCGGGTGCTTACCTTGGCGGTTGCTTGCGTAGAAGAAGAAGCACTTCCTCTTCTACGGGGAAAAAAGATGGCGGCTGTTTACCGTAGTTGCGAGACCGAAACTTTATGAAAATGAATCTTAATATTAATCCATATATAAAGCGCACCGGGTTATAAGCCGCACTGTCAGCTTTTGAGTAAATTTGTGGTTTTTAGGTGCGGCTAATAGTGCGGAAAATACGGTACAACCCATTTATCATTATGTATTTATATGTGTTAAACATGCTTGCATTATCATTAAACACCTTTAACTTATTAACAAAAACATATATTTCATAAATAAGTAAATATAAATGATATATATGAATGAGGTAGATCTCCCACGACTTGATCAATTGAAAAGTAGCTCGCCTGCAGAAAAAGTGTGAGCACCCCTGGAATAGATAATAGAATAGAATAGAATAGAATAGATAATAGAATAGAATAGAATAGAATAGAATAGAATAGAAGATGGTACCTGCAGCTGCTATAAGTACGGTGGCCGAGCAGCAGTTGAAGCAGTGCAGCAGAGACTTGCTGCGGATGTTGTGGTTGAGCAGCGCTACAGGTGAGCCCAGCTTGGCCAAGGCCAGCCAGGTGAACAGGAAGTCGGGCTCGTTGGCCATGAAAAGAGCCACCGTGTCACCGGAAGTGTACCGGGAGTGAGCCCGCAGCGCGTTGGCGATCTTGTTGCTCCTGTGGTCCGCCGCCGAGTAGGTGAAAGTTTCATGTTGGAAGCGCAGGAAGACTTTGTGAGGATGTTTGTGGCGCTGCTCCAAGAAACGATCCAGCACGAAGAACAAAGGTTTTCTTCTTCTTCTCCTCACGAACCTCCACACGAGCTTCAGCAGCTCCACGCAGTACCAACAGTCCGCCGCCAAGTACGGGAACACACTTTTGGACACGCTGACCAAGGCAACGATGATGAAAGTTGCGAGAAAAGTTGATGTCCAATAGTTCCACATGATCTTTGTTGACTTCTGACCACACAATCTTTCTTAGCTTCTGTTCTGACAACACGATCTTTGTTGCCTTCTGACTACACAATCTTTCTTAGCTTCTGTTCTGACCACACGATCTTTGTTAGCTTCTGACCACACAATCTTTCTTAGCTTCTGTTCTGACCACACAATCTTTGTTGCCTTCTGACTACACAATCTTTGTTAGCTTCTGTTCTGACCACACAATCTTTGTTGCCTTCTGACCACACAATCTTTGTTAGCTTCTGTTCTGACCACACAATCTTTGTTAACTTCTGACCACACAATCTTTGTTAACTTCTGTTCTGACCACACAATCTTTGTTAGCTTCTGACCACACAATCCCTCAAGAATCAAGATGGACCTCACCCTTTTCAGCAGCTAGGGGAGGGACTCTGTCTGGGGGCGGGGCTTCATATGCTAATACGTTGCCTGGGGGCGGGGCTTCTGCTGTCTCAAATATTATTTTTATTTTTTCTGCTGTCTCAAATATTAAAGAATGTTTTGTCAGGGGGCGGGGCTTCTGCTGGTTTCAAATATTAATAATGTTTTTGTCAGGGGGCGGGGACTCTGTCTGGGGGCGGGGCTTCATATGCTAATACGTTGCCTGGGGGCGGGGCTTCTGCTGTCTCAAATATTATTTTTATTTTAATTTTTTCTGCTGTCTCAAATATTAAATAATGTTTTGTCAGGGGGCGGGGCTTCTGCTGGTTTCAAATATTAATAATGTTTTTGTCAGGGGGCGGGGCTTCTGCTGGTTTCAAATATTAATAATGTTTTTGTCAGGGGGCGGGGACTCTGTCAGGGGGCGGGGCTTCATATGCTAATACATTCCCTGGGGGCGGGGCTTCTGCTGTCTCAAATATTATTTTTATTTTATTTTTTTTCTGCTGTCTCAAATATTAAAGAATGTTTTGTCAGGGGGCGGGGCTTCTGCTAGTGTCAAATATTAATAATGTTTTTGTCAGGGGGCGGGGCTTCTGCTGGTTTCAACTATTAATAATGTTTTTGTCAGGGGGCGGGGACTCTGTCTGGGGGCGGGGCTTCATATGCTAATACATTCCCTGAGGGCGGGGCTTCTGCTGTCTCAAATATTATTTTTATTTTATTTTTTTTCTGCTGTCTCAAATATTAAAGAATGTTTTGTCAGGGGGCGGGGCTTCTGCTGGTGTCAAATATTAATAATGTTTTTGTCAGGGGGCGGGGCTTCTGCTGGTGTCAAATATTAGTAATGTTTTTGTCAGGGGGCGGGGCTTCTGCTGGTTTCAAATATTAATAATGTTTTTGTCAGGGGGCGGGGCTTCTGCTGGTGTCAAATATTAATAATGTTTTTGTCAGGGGGCGGGGCTTCTGCTGGTGTCAAATATTAATAATGTTTTTGTCAGGGGGCGGGGCTTCTGCTGGTTTCAAATATTAATAATGTTTTTGTCAGGGGGCGGGGCTTCTGCTGGTGTCAAATATTAATAATGTTTTTGTCAGGGGGCGGGGCTTCTGCTGGTGTCAAATATTAATAATGTTTTTGTCAGGGGGCGGGGCTTCTGCTGGTGTCAAATATTAGTAATGTTTTTGTCAGGGGGCGGGGCTTCTGCTGGTTTCAAATATTAATAATGTTTTTGTCAGGGGGCGGGGCTTCTGCTGGTGTCAAATATTAATAATGTTTTTGTCAGGGGGCGGGGCTTCTGCTGGTGTCAAATATTAATAATGTTTTTGTCAGGGGGCGGGGCTTCTGCTGGTGTCAAATATTAATAATGTTTTTGTCAGGGGGCGGGGCTTCTGCTGGTGTCAAATATTAATAATGTTTTTGTCAGGGGGCGGGGCTTCTGCTGGTGTCAAATATTAATAATGTTTTTGTCAGGGGGCGGGGCTTCTGCTGGTTTCAAATATTAATAATGTTTTTGTCAGGGGGCGGGGCTTCTGCTGGTGTCAAATATTAATAATGTTTTCGTCAGGGGGCGGGGCTTCTGTTGGTTTCAAATATTAATAATGTTTTTGTCAGGGGGCGGGGCTTCTGCTGGTGTCAAATATTAATAATGTTTTCGTCAGGGGGCGGGGCTTCTGTTGGTTTCAAATATTGTCCATCCATTTTCTACCGCTTATTCCCTTTCGGGGTCGCGGGGGGCGCTGGAGCCTATCTCAGCTACAATCGGGCGGAAGGCGGGGTACACCCTGGACAAGTCGCCACCTCATCGCAGGTTTCGAATATTAATAATGTTTTTGTCAGGGGGCGGGGCTTCTGCTAGTGTCAAATATTAATAATGTTTTTGTCAGGGGGCGGGGCTTCTGCTGGTTTCAAATATTAATAATGTTTTTGTCAGGGGGCGGGGCTTCTGCTGGTGTCAAATATTAATAATGTTTTTGTCAGGGGGCGGGGCTTCTGCTGGTTTCAAATATCAATAATGTTTTTGTCAGGGGGCGGGGCTTCTGCTAGTGTCAAATATTAATAATGTTTTTGTCAGGGGGCGGGGCTTCTGCTGGTGTCAAATATTAATAATGTTTTTGTCAGGGGGCGGGGCTTCTGCTAGTGTCAAATATTAATAATGTTTTAGTCAGGGGGCGGGGCTTCTGCTGGTGTCAAATATTAATAATGTTTTTGTCAGGGGGCGGGGCTTCTGCTGGTGTCAAATATTAATAATGTTTTTGTCAGGGGGCGGGGCTTCTGCTGGTGTCAAATATTAATAATGTTTTTGTCAGGGGGCGGGGCTTCTGCTGGTGTCAAATATTAATAATGTTTTTGTCAGGGGGCGGGGCTTCTGCTGGTTTCAAATATTAATAATGTTTTTGTCAGGGAGCGGGGCTTCTGCTGGTGTCAAATATTAATAATGTTTTTGTCAGGGGGCGGGGCTTCTGCTAGTGTCAAATATTAATAATGTTTTAGTCAGGGGGCGGGGCTTCTGCTAGTGTCAAATATTAATAATGTTTTCGTCAGGGGGCGGGGCTTCTGTTGGTTTCAAATATTATCCATCCATTTTCTACCGCTTATTCCCTTTTGGGGTCGCGGGGGGCGCTGGAGCCTATCTCAGCTACAATCGGGCGGAAGGCGGGGTACACCCTGGACAAGTCGCCACCTCATCGCAGGTTTCGAATATTAATAATGTTTTGGTCAGGGGGCGGGCTTCTGCTAGTGTCAAATATTAATAATGTTTTTGTCAGGGGGCGGGGCTTCTGCTGGTGTCAAATATTAATAATGTTTTTGTCAGGGGGCGGGGCTTCTGCTAGTGTCAAATATTAATAATGTTTTTGTCAGGGGGCGGGGCTTCTGCTAGTGTCAAATATTAATAATGTTTTTGTCAGGGGGCGGGGCTTCTGCTGGTGTCAAATATTAATAATGTTTTTGTCAGGGGGCGGGGCTTCTGCTGGTGTCAAATATTAATAATGTTTTTGTCAGGGGGCGGGGCTTCTGCTGGTGTCAAATATTAATAATGTTTTTGTCAGGGGGCGGGGCTTCTGCTGGTGTCAAATATTAATAATGTTTTTGTCAGGGGGCGGGGCTTCTGCTGGTGTCAAATATTAATAATGTTTTTGTCAGGGGGCGGGGCTTCTGCTGGTGTCAAATATTAATAATGTTTTTGTCAGGGGGCGGGGCTTCTGCTAGTGTCAAATATTAATAATGTTTTTGTCAGGGGGCGGGGCTTCTGCTGGTGTCAAATATTAATAATGTTTTTGTCAGGGGGCGGGGCTTCTGCTGGTGTCAAATATTAATAATGTTTTTGTCAGGGGGCGGGGCTTCTGCTAGTGTCAAATATTAATAATGTTTTTGTCAGGGGGCGGGGCTTCTGCTGCTGTCAAATATTAATAATGTTTTCGTCAGGGGGCGGGGCTTCTGCTAGTGTCAAATATTAATAATGTTTTTGTCAGGGGGCGGGGCTTCTGCTGGTGTCAAATATTAATAATGTTTTTGTCAGGGGGCGGGGCTTCTGCTGGTGTCAAATATTAATAATGTTTTTGTCAGGGGCCGGGGCTTCTGCTGGTGTCAAATATTAATAATGTTTTTGTCAGGGGGCGGGGCTTCTGCTGGTGTCAAATATTAATAATGTTTTTGTCAGGGGGCGGGGCTTCTGCTGGTTTCAAATATTAATAATGTTTTTGTCAGGGGGCGGGGCTTCTGCTAGTGTCAAATATTAATAATGTTTTTGTCAGGGGGCGGGGCTTCTGCTGGTTTCAAATATTAATAATGTTTTTGTCAGGGGGCGGGGCTTCTGCTAGTGTCAAATATTAATAATGTTTTTGTCAGGGGGCGGGGCTTCTGCTGGTGTCAAATATTAACAATGTTTTTGTCAGGGGGCGGGGCTTCTGCTGGTTTCAAATATTAATAATGTTTTTGTCAGGGGGCGGGGCTTCTGCTGGTTTCAAATATTAATAATGTTTTCGTCAGGGGGCGGGGCTTCTGCTGGTGTCAAATATTAATAATGTTTTCGTCAGGGGGCGGGGCTTCTGTTGGTTTTAAATATTATCCATCCATTTTCTACCGCTTATTCCCTTTTGGGGTCGCGGGGGGCGCTGGAGCCTATCTCAGCTACAATCGGGCGGAAGGCGGGGTACACCCTGGACAAGTCGCCACCTCATCGCAGGTTTCGAATATTAATAATGTTTTTGTCAGGGGGCGGGGCTTCTGCTGGTGTCAAATATTAATAATGTTTTTGTCAGGGGGCGGGGCTTCTGCTGGTGTCAAATATTAATAATGTTTTTGTCAGGGGGCGGGGCTTCTGCTGGTGTCAAATATTAATAATGTTTTTGTCAGGGGGTGGGGCTTCTGCTGGTGTCAAATATTAATAATGTTTTCATCAGGGGGCGGGGCTTCTGCTGGTTTCAAATATTAATAATGTTTTTGTCAGGGGGCGGGGCTTCTGCTGGTGTCAAATATTAATAATGTTTTTGTCAGGGGGTGGGGCTTCTGCTGGTGTCAAATATTAATAATGTTTTTGTCAGGGGGTGGGGCTTCTGCTGGTGTCAAATATTAATAATGTTTTCATCAGGGGGCGGGGCTTCTGCTGGTTTCAAATATTAATAATGTTTTTGTCAGGGGGCGGGGCTTCTGCTGGTGTCAAATATTAATAATGTTTTTGTCAGGGGGTGGGGCTTCTGCTGGTGTCAAATATTAATAATGTTTTCGTCAGGGGGCGGGGCTTCTGCTGGTTTCAAATATTAATAATGTTTTTGTCAGGGGGCGGGGCTTCTGCTGGTGTCAAATATTAATAATATTTTGTCAGGGGGCGGGGCTTCTGCTGGTGTCAAATATTAATAATGTTTTCGTCAGGGGGCGGGGCTTCTGTTGGTTTCAAATATTATCCATCCATTTTTCTACCGCTTATTCCCTTTTGGGGTCGCGGGGGGCGCTGGAGCCTATCTCAGCTACAATCGGGCGGAAGGCGGGGTACACCCTGGACAAGTCGCCACCTCATCGCAGGTTTCGAATATTAATAATGTTTTTGTCAGGGGGCGGGGCTTCTGCTGGTGTCAAATATCCTTCTATCCATGGAACTGGTTGGAAAGCTAAGAGCTGTGGCTACTTCCAATCTGTTTTTGTGTGCACTTTCTAGATGTCTTGCCAGCTTGGCATAAAGCTTACTGCCATACAAGCAATAATGTCTTTTGTTGTAAACTCTTTTTCCGTGTTTTTTAATGGGAGCACAAACAACTACGGTGCCAATTGTTTCCTGACTTGAGCAGTATTCTTCTGTTCCAGTGACATCAGGTGTTATGTCCAAGTCCATGTGGTCTACTGTACATCTGTCTTTCATCTAAAATGTGTGAAACAAAATCAATGTGAGGTTTTTAAAATGTCCATCATAACTATACATATAACTTCTTAAAAATCCTTATAGACAACCAATTAGCATTCAATTAGAGCTACTTTGACTAGAAACCAGTCCAAATGACAATAAAAAAGACAAAGTTGTCATGTCTGTGTAATCATGTTTTGTTCTAAGTCATGTTTTGTTTAGTTTCTGACTTTTCACTCCCTTGTCTTGTTTGCATGATTACCCATTAGTTTCACCTGTTCCACGTTTGGACTCATTGTGCACTCTTGTTTCTCACCATAGCAACCATTAGTTTTCACCTGTCACGTCACGCACCTGTTTCACGTTTTGAGTCACGCACCTGCTTTCACTAATGATGTCCATAGTATTTAAGTTCATTCATTTTCTGTTGTTCGTCCTGACGACCTCACACCACATTTATGCTCTGTCCATTGTTTCATGTCCATGTTCACGCTGCTCCTTTTTTTGTCCATGCCAAGTAAGTTTTCTTTATTCAAGCCATAGTTTGCAAGTTTTGTTTAATTGTTCATAGTTTATTCCCCGCCACTGTGCGCACCTTTTGTTTGATCCTTTTTTTTGTATTTATAGTTAATAAATAAATCATGTACCTTAATTCCCGTCTCGCACGAGCCAACTTTCCGATGCATCCTGGAAAAGCACACACCCCGGACCAAGTCTTGACAAAAGTGATTCACAAGCTTTTTTTGAGCAAGGCTCATGTTCTTAATTAAATGCACCCGTTGGAAAAGGTTCGCTTCGCTGCTAATTTTTTTTGGTTTAACTTGGTCATAAACACACGAATCTTCTACAAATGATAGTCAATAACCTCCATTTGTAAGAAAGATGTGCTTACCTTTTCATTTAAACAACTTGTTTCCGTGTCTCGACGGCCCAAATGGAGAGCACCTTCCTGCACTGCACTCACACTGCCCTCCTGTGGAGACACTGCCTTCCTGTGGAGACACTGCCTTCCTGTGGAGACACTGCCTTCCTGTGGAGACACTGCCTTCGTGTGGAGACACTGCCTTCCTGTGGAGACACTGCCTTCCTGTGGAGACACTGCCCTCCTGTGTAGACACTGCCTTCCTGTGGAGACACTGCCTTCCTGTGGAGACACTGCCTTCGTGTGCAGCGCCAGGTGTGAATTGTTCAAGTCATCAATGAATGGATCAGAATGGATCTGACTATTATTTAAAAGGTTTCCCTTTAGGGGACCTGTTTTTTGTCCCCATACCGTCAAAGGTCCCCTAAAGCAGCGTTTCTCAAAGTGTGGGGCGCGCCCCACTGGTGGGGAATAGAAACATGACGGGAGGAAATTTCACTTTACATTTTTTTTTTTTATTATTATATTCTTAGATTATTTTTTTTACTATGCTTTCATTTTCTATACACACTGTAAATCACTTTGTGATTCTGTCTGTGAAATCCGCTATATAAATAAATGGAAATTACCGGTACTTATTTTTACTGTAGGCTTTATATTTCTCGGTAGGAGCGAAAGTTTGACAGACATAGCAACAGTAACTAATGGGGGCGGGGCTAAGCGGAACAAACTTTCGCGCGGATGGGTAGCAGGCTAATGTGTGGATCACAATTACACAAATATATACATTTGTGACTCGCACCTCAAAGGTCGTCGAGCCAGAGCCAGCGCCTGCAGAGAAACAAAAATGTGACGGGCACACACTGTGTCATTCACCGGGAAGCACTCGCGTCAAGGCAGCTCAGCCCCGAACTCAATGAGGTTTTAACATGTTGTGAGCGCGGTAAATTTGATCAAAACACGACCACTGAAAGCGCGACTGTTCTCTGGACTGTGTGAGGAAATGGGAGCTGATCATACAACCGTGCTGTTTCACAGTGAAGCAAGGTGGCTCTCCTGGGGGAAAGTGCTGTCACTTGCGCTGTCTTGCCAAATGCATAGCTCCTCCTTTTTTTTTTGCAAACATTGCAAAGTGGCACTTTTATTGTATTTATTATTGAACTTGATGCAAGTTATTTGATTTATTATTGAACTTGATGCAAGTTATAACACTTTTTTTATTTATTATTGAACTTGATGCAAGTTATAACACTTTTGTTTTATTTATTATTGAACTTGATGCAAGTTATAACACTTTTTTTTATTTATTATTGAACTTGATGCAAGTTATAACACTTTTTTTGATTTATTATTGAACTTTATGCAAGTTATAACACTTTTGTTTTATTTATTATTGAACTTGATGCAAGTTATTTGATTTATTATTGAACTTGATGCAAGTTATAACACTTTTATTTGATTTATTATTGAACTTGATGCAAGTTATAACACTTTTTTTTATTATTGAACTTGATGCAAGTTATAACACTTTTTTTGATTTATTATTGAACTTGATGCAAGTTATAACACTTTTGTTTTATTTATTATTGAACTTGATGCAAGTTATTTGATTTATTATTGAACTTGATGCAAGTTATAACACTTTTATTTGATTTATTATTGAACTTGATGCAAGTTATAACACTTTTTTTTATTATTGAACTTGATGCAATTTATAACACTTGTTTTATTTATTATTGAACTTGATGCAAGTTATAACACTTTTTTGATTTATTATTGAACTTGATGCAAGTTATTTGATTTATTATTGAACTTGATGCAAGTTATAACACTTTTTTTGATTTATTATTGAACGTGATGCAAGTTATAACACTTTTTGATTTATTATTGAACTTGATGCAAGTTATAACACTTTTTTGATTTATTATTGAACTTGATGCAAGTTATAACACTTTTGTTTTATTTATTAAACTTGATGGAAGTTATTTTATTTATTATTGAACTTGATGCAGGTTATAACACTTTTTTGATTTATTATTGAACGTGATGCAAGTTATAACACTTTTTTTGATTTATTATTGAACTTGATGCAAGTTATTTGATTTATTATTGAACTTGATGCAAGTTATAACACCTTTTTTTATTTATTATTGAACGTGATGCAAGTTATAACACTTTTTTTGATTTATTATTGAACGTGATGCAAGTTATAACACTTTTTTTGATTTATTATTGAACTTGATGCAAGTTATAACACTTTTGTTTTATTTATTGAACTTGATGCAAGTTATACCAAAGCTGCACAGTTATTTTATTTATTATTGAACTTGATGCAAGTTATTTGATTTATTATTGAACTTGATGCAAGTTATAACACTTTTTTTATTTATTATTGAACTTGATGCAAGTTATAACACTTTTGTTTTATTTATTATTGAACTTGATGCAAGTTATAACACTTTTTTTTATTTATTATTGAACTTGATGCAAGTTATAACACTTTTTTTGATTTATTATTGAACTTTATGCAAGTTATAACACTTTTGTTTTATTTATTATTGAACTTGATGCAAGTTATTTGATTTATTATTGAACTTGATGCAAGTTATAACACTTTTATTTGATTTATTATTGAACTTGATGCAAGTTATAACACTTTTTTTTATTATTGAACTTGATGCAAGTTATAACACTTTTTTTGATTTATTATTGAACTTGATGCAAGTTATAACACTTTTGTTTTATTTATTATTGAACTTGATGCAAGTTATTTGATTTATTATTGAACTTGATGCAAGTTATAACACTTTTATTTGATTTATTATTGAACGTGATGCAAGTTATAACACTTTTTTGATTTATTATTGAACTTGATGCAAGTTATAACACTTTTTTTTTATTATTATTGAACTTGATGCAAGTTATAACACTTTTTTTGATTTATTATTGAACTTGATGCAAGTTATAACACTTTTATTTGATTTATTATTGAACTTGATGCAAGTTATAACACTTTTTTTGATTTATTATTGAACGTGATGCAAGTTATAACACTTTTTTTGATGCATTATTGAACGTGATGCAAGTTATAACACTTTTTTTGATGTATTATTGAACGTGATGCAAGTTATAACACTTTTTTTGATGCATTATTGAACTTGATGCAAGTTATAACACTTTTGTTTTATTTATTATTGAACTTGATGCAAGTTATTTGATTTATTATTGAACTTGATGCAAGTTATAACACTTTTATTTGATTTATTATTGAACTTGATGCAAGTTATAACACTTTTTTTTATTATTGAACTTGATGCAAGTTATAACACTTGTTTTATTTATTATTGAACTTGATGCAAGTTATAACACTTTTTTGATTTATTATTGAACTTGATGCAAGTTATTTGATTTATTATTGAACTTGATGCAAGTTATAACACTTTTTTTGATTTATTATTGAACGTGATGCAAGTTATAACACTTTTTTGATTTATTATTGAACTTGATGCAAGTTATAACACTTTTTTTTTATTATTATTGAACTTGATGCAAGTTATAACACTTTTTTTGATTTATTATTGAACTTGATGCAAGTTATAACACTTTTATTTGATTTATTATTGAACTTGATGCAAGTTATAACACTTTTTTTGATTTATTATTGAACGTGATGCAAGTTATAACACTTTTTTTGATGCATTATTGAACGTGATGCAAGTTATAACACTTTTTTTGATGTATTATTGAACGTGATGCAAGTTATAACACTTTTTTTTATTTTATTATTGAACTTGATGCAAGTTATAACACTTTTGTTTTATTTATTATTGAACTTGATGGAAGTTATTTTATTTATTATTGAACTTGACGCAAGTTATACCACAGCTGCACAGTTATTTTATTTATTATTGAACTGAATGTTATTTTATGTTATTGAGTTCGAATGTATACAACTTGATGTTCAATAAATTTGAAAATGTTAAAGCTTGGCATTAGCGCTCTGTTGGGGCGATGGGGGCAGGTGGGGCTTGAAAACTCCCCCTTGTCCAAAGTGGGGGATGACAAAAAAAAGTTTGAGAACCACTGCCCTAAAGTGACTTTGTAAACAGAGCGACGTCCCCAATAAGTAAGCATTGCCAGAACACACACACACACGTACACACTTACACACTTACACACATACACATTCACTTGTACACACCAACATGTACACACCAACATGTACACACCAACATGTACACACAAATATGTACACACAGTGTAGTGTGTATGTGGCCATTTGTTTCCTTCCCAAACAAGCATAGATTGTTGCAAGATTATCAGAGTGTCTCCTAGGAGACCTTCATTAGTACTTAACTGATGCTGTTAGTACTTGCATTAGTACTTAAGTTATGTTTTAGTACTTGCAGTAGTACTTAAGTGATGGTGGTAGTACTTGCAGTAGTATTTAAGTGATGTTGTAGTACTTGCATGGAAGAATGAAAAAGAAGTGTACCTTTTCCTTCCAAACATTGTTGCAACATTTGCAGACTCTCCTTGGAGACGTTCATTGGTACAAACCCCGTTTCCATATGAGTTGGGAAATGGTGTTAGATGTAAATATAAACGGAATACAATGATTTGCAAATCCTTTTCAAGCCATATTCAGTTGAATATGCTACAAAGACAACATATTTGATGTTCAAACTCATAAACATTTATTTTTTTTTTTGCAAATAATCATTAACTTTAGAATTTGATGCCAGCAACACGTGACAAAGAAGTTGGGAAAGGTGGCAATAAATACTGATAAAGTTGAGATCAAAGACTTATTTGGAACATCCCACAGGTGTGCAGGCTAATTGGGAACAGGTGGGTGCCATGATTGGGTGTAAAAGTAGATTCCGTGAAATGCTCAGTCATTCACAAACAAGGACGGGGCGAGGGTCACCACTTTGTCAACAAATGCGTGAGCAAATTGTTGAACAGTTTAAGAAAAACCTTTCTCAAGCAGCTATTGCAAGGAATTTAGGGATTTCGCCATCTACGCTCCGTAATATCATCAAAGGGTTCAGAGAATCTGGAGAAATCACTGCACGTAAGCAGCTAAGCCCGTGACCTTCCATCCCTCAGGCTGTACTGCATCAACAAGCCACATCAGTGTGTAAAGGATATCACCACATGGGCTCGGGAACACTTCAGAAACCCACTGTCAGTAACTACAGTTGGTCGCTACATCTGTAAGTGCAAGTTAAAACTCTCCTATGCAAGGCAAAAAAACGTTTATCAACAACACCCAGAAACGCCGTCGACTCCGCTGGGCCTGAGCTCATCTAAGATGGACTGATACAAAGTGGAAAAGTGTTCTGTGGTCTGACGAGTCCACATTTCAAATTGTTTTTGGAAACTGTGGACGTCGTGTCCTCCGGACCAAAGAGGAAAAGAACCATCCTGATTGTTATAGGCGCAAAGTTGAAAAGCCAGCATGTGTGATGGTATGGGGGTGTATTAGTGCCCAAGGCATAGGTAACTTACACATCTGTAAAGGCACCATTAATGCTGAAAGGTACCGTATTTTCCGCACCATAAGGCGCCCTGGGTTATAAGCCGCGCCTTCAATGAACGGCATATTTCAAAACTTTGTCCACCTATAAGCCGCCCCGTGTTGTAAGCCGCATCTAACTGCGCTAAAGGAATGTCAAAAAAACAGTCAGATAGGTCAGTCAAACTTTAATAATATATTAAAAACCAGCGTGATGTGGGCGCGCATGGAGTCGTATATCAACATGGACGGAGCTGCGTGAAAAAAGCCACCCGGCCTCTTCGCGTAAACTTACCTTAACCACTCGCTCATCTTTTCTTCATCCATCCATCCCTTCGAGTTAGCTTTTATGATGACGCCGGCTGGAAAGGTCTCTTTTGGCAAGGTCTTCCTTTTGAATATCACCATGGGTGGAAGTTTCTGGCCATTAGCATGGCAAGCTAGAACCACAGTGAAGGATGACTTCTCATTCCCTGTGGTGCGAATATTCACCGTACGTGCTCCCGTTGTATCCACAGTGCGGTTCACAGGAATATCAAAAGTCAGTGGAACCTCGTCCATGTTGATAATGTTCTCTGGCCGGATCTTTTTTTCAGCTATCTTGTTTTTACAATATGCACGGAAAGTAGCCAGCTTTTCTTGAAAGTCTTTAGGCAGTTGCTGTGAAATAGTAGTCCGTGTGCGGATGGAGAGATTGCGTCTTTTCATGAACCGGAAACCTGTCGCCATTTTGTGGTCTTTACAGATGTAAACACACAAAGGAAATGAAACGTAATATCCGCGCCCTTCTTCTTCTTCTACGCGGGCGGGTGGTTGCTTACAGTAGAAGAAGAAGCGCTTCCTGTTCTATGGGGGCGGGTGCTTACCTTGGCGGTTGCTTGCGTAGAAGAAGAAGCACTTCCTCTTCTACGGGGAAAAAAGATGGCGGCTGTTTACCGTAGTTGCGAGACCGAAACTTTATGAAAATGAATCTTAATATTAATCCATATATAAAGCGCACCGGGTTATAAGCCGCACTGTCAGCTTTTGAGTAAATTTGTGGTTTTTAGGTGCGGCTAATAGTGCGGAAAATACGGTACTTTTAGTTTAGTTTGAACAATTTGTGTTTATCTGCTACATGTGTACTTTTAGTTTTGTTTGAACAATGTGTGTTTATCGGCTACATGTGTACTTTTAGTTTTGTTTGAACAATGTGTGTTTATCGGCTACATGTGTACCGTATTTTCCGCACCATAAGGCGCCCTGGGTTATAAGCCGCGCCTTCAATGAACGGCATATTTCAAAACTTTGTCCACCTATAAGCCGCCCTGTGTTATAAGCCGCATCTAACTGCGCTAAAGGAATGTCAAAAAAACAGTCAGATAGGTCAGTCAAACTTTAATAATATATTAAAAACCAGCGTGATGTGGGCGTGCATGGAGTCGTATATCAACATGGACGGAGCTGCGTGAAAAAAGCCACCCGGCCTCTTCGCGTAAACTTACCTTAACCACTCGCTCATCTTTTCTTCATCCATCCATCCCTTCGAGTTAGCTTTTATGATGACGCCGGCTGGAAAGGTCTCTTTTGGCAAGGTCTTCCTTTTGAATATCACCATGGGTGGAAGTTTCTGGCCATTAGCATGGCAAGCTAGAACCACAGTGAAGGATGACTTCTCATTCCCTGTGGTGCGAATATTCACCGTACGTGCTCCCGTTGTATCCACAGTGCGGTTCACAGGAATATCAAAAGTCAGTGGAACCTCGTCCATGTTGATAATGTTCTCTGGCCGGATCTTTTTTTCAGCTATCTTGTTTTTACAATATGCACGGAAAGTAGCCAGCTTTTCTTGAAAGTCTTTAGGCAGTTGCTGTGAAATAGTAATCCGTGTGCGGATGGAGAGATTGCGTCTTTTCATGAACCGGAGACCTGTCGCCATTTTGTGGTCTTTACAGATGTAAACACACAAAGGAAGTGAAACGTAATATCCGCGCGCTTCTTCTTCTTCTACGCGGGCGGGTGGTTGCTTACAGTAGAAGAAGAAGCGCTTCCTGTTCTACGGGGGCGGGTGCTTACCTTGGCGGTTGCTTGCGTAGAAGAAGAAGCACTTCCTCTTCTACCGGGAAAAAAGATGGCGGCTGTTTACCGTAGTTGCGAGACCGAAACTTTATGAAAATGAATCTTAATATTAATCCATATATAAAGCGCACCGGGTTATAAGCCGCACTGTCAGCTTTTGAGTAAATTTGTGGTTTTTAGGTGCGGCTAATAGTGCGGAAAATACGGTACATACAGCTTTTGGAGCAACATATGTTGCCATCCAAGCAACGTTACCATGGACGCCCCTGCTTATTTCAGCAAGACAATGTCAAGCCACGTGTTACATCAACGTGGCTTCATAGTAAAAGAGTGCGGGTACTAGACTGGCCTGCCTGTAGTCCAGACATTGAAAATGTGTGGCGCATTATGAAGCCTAAAATAGCACAACGGAGACCCCCGGACTGTTGAACAACTTAAGCTGTACATCAAGCAAGAATGGGAAAGAATTCCACTCCAAAAATGTGTCTCCTCAGTTCCCAAACCTTTACTGAGTGTTGTTAAAAGGAAAGGCCATGTAACACAGTGGTGAACATGCCCTTTCCCAACTACTTTGGCACGTGTTGCAGCCATGAAATTCTAAGTTTGAACATCAAATATGTTGTCTTTGTAGCATATTCAACTGAATATGGCTTGAAAAGGATTTGCAAATCATTGTATTCCGTTTATATTTACATCTAACACCATTTCCCAACTCATATGGAAACGGGGTTTGTACTTAAGTGATGGTGTTAGTACTTACAGTAGTACTTAAGTGAAGTTTTAGTACTATGAAAAGAAGTAGAAGTGTGAAAGATAGTTGCAAGATTAGCAGAGTGTCTCCCAGGAGAGTTTCATTAGTACTTTAGTGGTGTCTTAGTACTTACAGTAGTACTTAAGTGATGGTGTTAGTACTTGCAGTAGTACTTAAGTGAAGTTTTAGTACTATGAAAAGAAGTAGAAGTGTGAAAGATAGTTGCAAGATTAGCAGAGTGTCTCCCAGGAGAGTTTCATTAGTACTTAAGTGGTGTCTTAGTACTTACAGTAGTACTTAAGTGATGGTGTTAGTACTTGCAGTAGTACTTAAGTGAAGTTTTAGTACTAGTAGAAGTAGTTGCAAGATTATCAGAGTGTCTCCCAGGAAAGGTTCATTAGTACTTAAGTGATGGTGTTAGTACTTACAGTAGTACTTAAGTGATGGTGTTAGTACTTACAGTAGTACTTAAGTGATGGTGTTAGTACTTACAGTAGTACTTAAGTGATGGTGTTAGTACTTACAGTAGTACTTAAGTGATGGTGTTAGTACTTACAGTAGTACTTAAGTGATGGTGTTAGTACTTACAGTAGTACTTAAGTGATGGTGTTAGTACTTACAGTAGTACTTAAGTGATGGTGTTAGTACTTGCAGTAGTACTTAAGTGATGGTGTTAGTACTTGCAGTAGTACTTAAGTGATGGTGTTAGTACTTGCAGTAGTACTTAAGTGATGGTGTTAGTACTTGCAGTAGTACTTAAGTGAAGTTTTAGTACTAGTAGAAGTAGTTGCAAGATTATCAGAGTGTCTCCCAGGAGAGGTTCATTAGTACTTAAGTGATGGTGTTAGTACTTACAGTAGTACTTAAGTGATGGTGTTAGTACTTGCAGTAGTACTTAAGTGATGGTGTTAGTACTTGCAGTAGTACTTAAGTGAAGTTTTAGTACTATGAAAAGTAGTAGAAGTGTGAAAGATAGTTGCAAGATTAGCAGAGTGTCTCCCAGGAGAGGTTCATTAGTACTTTAGTGGTGTCTTAGTACTTACAGTAGTACTTAAGTGATGGTGTTAGTACTTGCAGTAGTACTTAAGTGATGGTGTTAGTACTTGCAGTAGTACTTAAGTGAAGTTTTAGTACTAGTAGAAGTAGTTGCAAGATTATCAGAGTGTCTCCCAGGAGAGGTTCATTAGTACTTAAGTGATGGTGTTAGTACTTGCAGTAGTACTTAAGTGATGGTGTTAGTACTTGCAGTAGTACTTAAGTGAAGTTTTAGTACTAGTAGAAGTAGTTGCAAGATTATCAGAGTGTCTCCCAGGAGAGGTTCATTAGTACTTAAGTGATGGTGTTAGTACTTGCAGTAGTACTTAAGTGATGGTGTTAGTACTTGCAGTAGTACTTAAGTGATGGTGTTAGTACTTGCAGTAGTACTTAAGTGAAGTTTTAGTACTAGTAGAAGTAGTTGCAAGATTATCAGAGTGTCTCCCAGGAGAGGTTCATTAGTTCTTAAGTGATGGTGTTAGTACTTGCAGTAGTACTTAAGTGATGGTGTTAGTACTTGCAGTAGTACTTAAGTGATGGTGTTAGTACTTGCAGTAGTACTTAAGTGAAGTTTAGTACTAGTAGAAGTAGTTGCAAGATTATCAGAGTGTCTCCCAGGAGAGGTTCATTAGTTCTTAAGTGATGGTGTTAGTACTTGCAGTAGTACTTAAGTGATGGTGTTAGTACTTGCAGTAGTACTTAAGTGATGGTGTTAGTACTTACAGTAGTACTTAAGTGATGGTGTTAGTACTTGCAGTAGTACTTAAGTGATGGTGTTAGTACTTACAGTAGTACTTAAGTGATGGTGTTAGTACTTACAGTAGTACTTAAGTGATGGTGTTAGTACTTACAGTAGTACTTAAGTGATGGTGTTAGTACTTGCAGTAGTACTTAAGTGATGGTGTTAGTACTTGCAGTAGTACTTAAGTGATGGTGTTAGTACCTGCAGTAGTACTTAAGTGATGGTGTTAGTACTTAAAGTAGTACTTAAGTGATGGTGTTAGTACTTACAGTAGTACTTAAGTGATGGTGTTAGTACTTACAGTAGTACTTAAGTGATGGTGTTAGTACTTACAGTAGTACTTAAGTGATGGTGTTAGTACTTGCAGTAGTACTTAAGTGATGGTGTTAGTACTTACAGTAGTACTTAAGTGATGGTGTTAGTACTTGCAGTAGTACTTAAGTGAAGTTTTAGTACTAGTAGAAGTAGTTGCAAGATTATCAGAGTGTCTCCCAGGAGAGGTTCATTAGTTCTTAAGTGATGGTGTTAGTACTTGCAGTAGTACTTAAGTGATGGTGTTAGTACTTGCAGTAGTACTTAAGTGATGGTGTTAGTACTTGTAATAGTACTTAAGTGAAGTTTTAGTACTAGTAGAAGTAGTTGCAAGATTATCAGAGTGTCTCCCAGGAGAGGTTCATTAGTTCTTAAGTGATGGTGTTAGTACTTGCAGTAGTACTTAAGTGATGGTGTTAGTACTTGCAGTAGTACTTAAGTGAAGTTTAGTACTAGTAGAAGTAGTTGCAAGATTATCAGAGTGTCTCCCAGGAGAGGTTCATTAGTTCTTAAGTGATGGTGTTAGTACTTGCAGTAGTACTTAAGTGATGGTGTTAGTACTTGCAGTAGTACTTAAGTGATGGTGTTAGTACTTGTAATAGTACTTAAGTGAAGTTTTAGTACTAGTAGAAGTAGTTGCAAGATTATCAGAGTGTCTCCCAGGAGAGGTTCATTAGTTCTTAAGTGATGGTGTTAGTACTTGCAGTAGTACTTAAGTGATGGTGTTAGTACTTGCAGTAGTACTTAAGTGAAGTTTAGTACTAGTAGAAGTAGTTGCAAGATTATCAGAGTGTCTCCAGGAGCACCACAGGGCAGCAGATAAGAATGTGCTGCAGTCAGGGATTGTGTGTGTGAGATGTTTGTGTGCTGGATCACGTTGCTGCACAACCTCCCACCACCAATGGCCTTGCAGGCACGTACACCACATACTCCTATAAAGGCTGCAGGCAGCTGCTGGCTCACTTCCACTCTTACAAGGAGCCACACCACCACTTACAAGGAGCCACACCACCACTTACAAGGAGCCACACCACCCTGCACCACCACTTACAAGGAGCCGCACCACCCTGCACCACCACTTACAAGGAGCCACAGCACCCTGCACCACCTACAAGGAGTGAGGAGGAACCACCACTTACAAGGACCCACAGCACCCTGCACCACCACTTACAAGGACCCACAGCACCCTGCACCACCTACACCTATAGGGAGACATGCTGAGAGTGCGCTGCCTGAGAGGAGGGAGTCGCGGGGCTGAGGCCGCTCACCTGATCGGAGCCACGGTTAGTACCTGATACCACTAAATCTCACACACCTGATCGTAGTCACGGTTAGTACCTGATACCACTAAATCTCACACACCTGATCGTAGTCACGGTTAGTACCTGATACCACTAAATCTCACACACCTGATCGTAGTCACAGTTAGTAGCTGATACCACTCGTTCCCACACCACGTGCATGGCCAAGACTGACAAGACAGCTGAGTGATAGAACAGCTGAGCCTCGCTGACACCGGCAAGTCTTACCCAGGTCTTACATTACAGAACATAGATCATACATTCTACTAGATTATAGATCATACATTCTACTAGATTATAGATCATACATTCTACTAGATTATAGACCATACATTCTACTTTATACACCATAGTAAATTGTTGTCTTCAGTAAATTGTTGTCTCCAGTAAGTTGTCGTCTCCAGTAAGTTGTTGTCTCCAGTAAGTTGTTGTCTCCAGCAAATTGTTGTCCCCAGTAAATAGTTGTCTCTAGTAAGTGGTTGTCTCCAGTAAGTTGTTGTCTCCAGTAAGTTGTTGTCTCCAGTAAGTTGTTGTTTTCAGTAAGTTGTTGTCTTCATCAAATTGTTGTTTCCAGCAAGTTGTTGTCTCCGGTAAGTTGTTGTCTCCAGTAAGATGTCGTCTCCAGTAAGTTGTTGTCTCCAGTAAGATGTCGTCTCCAGTAAGTTGTTGTCTCCAGCAAATTGTTGTCTACAGTAAGTTGTTGTCTTCAGTAAATTGTTGTCCCCAGTAAATAGTTGTCTCCAGTAAGTTGTTGTCTCCAGTAAGTTGTTGTCTCCAGTAAGTTGTTGTTTTCAGTAAGTTGTTGCCTCCAGTAAGTTGTTGTCTCCAGTAAGTTGTTGCCTCCAGCAAGCTGTTGCCTCCAGTAAATTGCTGTCTCCAGTAAGTTGTTGTCTTCAGTAAATTGTTGTCTCCAGCAAGTTGTTGTCTCCAGTAAGTTGTTGTCGTCTCCAGCAAGTTGTTGTCTCCAGTAAGTTGTTGTCTCCAGTAAGTTGTTGTCTCCAGTAAGTTGTTGCCTCCAGTAAGTTGTTGTCTCCAGTAAGTTGTTGCCTCCAGTAAGTTGTTGTCTCCAGTAAATTGTTGCCTCCAGCAAGCTGTTGCCTCCAGTAAATTGCTGTCTCCAGTAAGTTGTTGTCTTCAGTAAGTTGTTGTCGTCTCCAGCAAGTTGTTGTCTCCAGTAAGTTGTTGCCTCCAGCAAGCTGTTGCCTCCAGTAAATTGCTGTCTCCAGTAAGTTGTTGTCTTCAGTAAGTTGTTGTCGTCTCCAGCAAGTTGTTGTCTCCAGTAAGTTGTTGTCTCCAGTAAGTTGTTGTCGTCTCCAGCAAGTTGTTGTCTCCAGTAAGTTGTTGTCTCCAGTAAGTTGTTGTCTCCAGTAAGTTGTTGCCTCCAGTAAGTTGTTGTCTCCAGTAAGTTGTTGCCTCCAGCAAGCTGTTGCCTCCAGTAAATTGCTGTCTCCAGTAAGTTGTTGTCTTCAGTAAATTGTTGTCTCCAGCAAGTTGTTGTCTCCAGTAAGTTGTTGTCGTCTCCAGCAAGTTGTTGTCTCCAGTAAGTTGCTGTCCCCAGTTAGTTGTTGTCCCCAGTAAGTTGTTGTCTCCACTAAGTTGTTGTCTCCAGTAAGTGGTTGTCTCCAGTAAGTTGTTGTCTTCAGTAAATTGTTGTCTCCAGTAAGTTGTTGTTTCCAGTAAGTGGTTGTCTCCAGTAAGTTGTTGTCTCCAGTAAGTGGTTGTCTCCAGCAAGTTGTTGTCTCCAGTAAATTGCTGTCTCCAGTAAATTGTTGTCTCCAGTATGTTGTTGTCTCCAGTAAGTTGTTGTCTTCAGTAAATTGTTGTCTCCAGCAAGTTGTTGTCTCCAGTAAGTTGTTGTTGTCTCCAGCAAGTTGTTGTCTCCAGCAAGTTGTTGTCTCCAGCAAGTTGTTGTCTCCAGTAAGTTGTTGTCCCCAGTTAGTTGTTGTCCCCAGTAAGTTGTTGTCTCCACTAAGTTGTTGTCTCCAGTAAGTGGTTGTCTCCAGTAAGTTGTTGTCTCCAGCAAATTGTTGTCCCCAGTAAATAGTTGTCTCTAGTAAGTGGTTGTCTCCAGTAAGTTGTTGTCTCCAGTAAGTTGTTGTCTCCAGTAAGTTGTTGTTTTCAGTAAGTTGTTGTCTTCATCAAATTGTTGTTTCCAGCAAGTTGTTGTCTCCGGTAAGTTGTTGTCTCCAGTAAGATGTCGTCTCCAGTAAGTTGTTGTCTCCAGTAAGATGTCGTCTCCAGTAAGTTGTTGTCTCCAGCAAATTGTTGTCTACAGTAAGTTGTTGTCTTCAGTAAATTGTTGTCCCCAGTAAATAGTTGTCTCCAGTAAGTTGTTGTCTCCAGTAAGTTGTTGTCTCCAGTAAGTTGTTGTTTTCAGTAAGTTGTTGCCTCCAGTAAGTTGTTGTCTCCAGTAAGTTGTTGCCTCCAGCAAGCTGTTGCCTCCAGTAAATTGCTGTCTCCAGTAAGTTGTTGTCTTCAGTAAATTGTTGTCTCCAGCAAGTTGTTGTCTCCAGTAAGTTGTTGTCGTCTCCAGCAAGTTGTTGTCTCCAGTAAGTTGTTGTCTCCAGTAAGTTGTTGTCTCCAGTAAGTTGTTGTTTTCAGTAAGTTGTTGCCTCCAGTAAGTTGTTGTCTCCAGTAAGTTGTTGCCTCCAGCAAGCTGTTGCCTCCAGTAAATTGCTGTCTCCAGTAAGTTGTTGTCTTCAGTAAATTGTTGTCTCCAGCAAGTTGTTGTCTCCAGTAAGTTGTTGTCGTCTCCAGCAAGTTGTTGTCTCCAGTAAGTTGCTGTCCCCAGTTAGTTGTTGTCCCCAGTAAGTTGTTGTCTCCACTAAGTTGTTGTCTCCAGTAAGTGGTTGTCTCCAGTAAGTTGTTGTCTTCAGTAAATTGTTGTCTCCAGTAAGTTGTTGTTTCCAGTAAGTGGTTGTCTCCAGTAAGTTGTTGTCTCCAGTAAGTGGTTGTCTCCAGCAAGTTGTTGTCTCCAGTAAATTGCTGTCTCCAGTAAATTGTTGTCTCCAGTATGTTGTTGTCTCCAGTAAGTTGTTGTCTTCAGTAAATTGTTGTCTCCAGCAAGTTGTTGTCTCCAGTAAGTTGTTGTTGTCTCCAGCAAGTTGTTGTCTCCAGCAAGTTGTTGTCTCCAGCAAGTTGTTGTCTCCAGTAAGTTGTTGTCCCCAGTTAGTTGTTGTCCCCAGTAAGTTGTTGTCTCCACTAAGTTGTTGTCTCCAGTAAGTGGTTGTCTCCAGTAAGTTGTTGCCTCCAGTAAGTTGTTGTCTCCAGCAAGTTGTTGTCTCCAGTAAGTTGTTGTCCCCAGTTAGTTGTTGTCCCCAGTAAGTTGTTGTCTCCACTAAGTTGTTGTCTCCAGTAAGTTGTTGTCTTCAGTAAGTTGTTGTCTACAGTGAGTTGTTGTCTCCAGTAAGTTGTTGTCTACAGTAAGTTGTTGTCTCCAGTAAGTTGTTGTCTCCAGTAAGTTGTTGCCTCCAGCAAGCTGTTGCCTCCAGTAAATTGCTGTCTCCAGTAAGTTGTTGTCTTCAGTAAATTGTTGTCTCCAGCAAGTTGTTGTCTCCAGTAAGTTGTTGTTGTCTCCAGCAAGTTGTTGTCTCCAGCAAGTTGTTGTCTCCAGCAAGTTGTTGTCTCCAGTAAGTTGTTGTCCCCAGTTAGTTGTTGTCCCCAGTAAGTTGTTGTCTCCACTAAGTTGTTGTCTCCAGTAAGTGGTTGTCTCCAGTAAGTTGTTGTCTCCAGCAAATTGTTGTCCCCAGTAAATAGTTGTCTCTAGTAAGTGGTTGTCTCCAGTAAGTTGTTGTCTCCAGTAAGTTGTTGTCTCCAGTAAGTTGTTGTTTTCAGTAAGTTGTTGTCTTCATCAAATTGTTGTTTCCAGCAAGTTGTTGTCTCCGGTAAGTTGTTGTCTCCAGTAAGATGTCGTCTCCAGTAAGTTGTTGTCTCCAGTAAGATGTCGTCTCCAGTAAGTTGTTGTCTCCAGCAAATTGTTGTCTACAGTAAGTTGTTGTCTTCAGTAAATTGTTGTCCCCAGTAAATAGTTGTCTCCAGTAAGTTGTTGTCTCCAGTAAGTTGTTGTCTCCAGTAAGTTGTTGTTTTCAGTAAGTTGTTGCCTCCAGTAAGTTGTTGTCTCCAGTAAGTTGTTGCCTCCAGCAAGCTGTTGCCTCCAGTAAATTGCTGTCTCCAGTAAGTTGTTGTCTTCAGTAAATTGTTGTCTCCAGCAAGTTGTTGTCTCCAGTAAGTTGTTGTCGTCTCCAGCAAGTTGTTGTCTCCAGTAAGTTGTTGTCTCCAGTAAGTTGTTGTCTCCAGTAAGTTGTTGTTTTCAGTAAGTTGTTGCCTCCAGTAAGTTGTTGTCTCCAGTAAGTTGTTGCCTCCAGCAAGCTGTTGCCTCCAGTAAATTGCTGTCTCCAGTAAGTTGTTGTCTTCAGTAAATTGTTGTCTCCAGCAAGTTGTTGTCTCCAGTAAGTTGTTGTCGTCTCCAGCAAGTTGTTGTCTCCAGTAAGTTGCTGTCCCCAGTTAGTTGTTGTCCCCAGTAAGTTGTTGTCTCCACTAAGTTGTTGTCTCCAGTAAGTGGTTGTCTCCAGTAAGTTGTTGTCTTCAGTAAATTGTTGTCTCCAGTAAGTTGTTGTTTCCAGTAAGTGGTTGTCTCCAGTAAGTTGTTGTCTCCAGTAAGTGGTTGTCTCCAGCAAGTTGTTGTCTCCAGTAAATTGCTGTCTCCAGTAAATTGTTGTCTCCAGTATGTTGTTGTCTCCAGTAAGTTGTTGTCTTCAGTAAATTGTTGTCTCCAGCAAGTTGTTGTCTCCAGTAAGTTGTTGTTGTCTCCAGCAAGTTGTTGTCTCCAGCAAGTTGTTGTCTCCAGCAAGTTGTTGTCTCCAGTAAGTTGTTGTCCCCAGTTAGTTGTTGTCCCCAGTAAGTTGTTGTCTCCACTAAGTTGTTGTCTCCAGTAAGTGGTTGTCTCCAGTAAGTTGTTGCCTCCAGTAAGTTGTTGTCTCCAGCAAGTTGTTGTCTCCAGTAAGTTGTTGTCCCCAGTTAGTTGTTGTCCCCAGTAAGTTGTTGTCTCCACTAAGTTGTTGTCTCCAGTAAGTTGTTGTCTTCAGTAAGTTGTTGTCTACAGTGAGTTGTTGTCTCCAGTAAGTTGTTGTCTACAGTAAGTTGTTGTCTCCAGTAAGTTGTTGTCTCCAGTAAGTGGTTGTCTCCAGCAAGTTGTTGTCTTCAGTAAGTTGTTGTCTCCAGCAAGTTGTTGTCTCCAGCAAGTTGTCGTCTCTAGTAAGTTGTTGTCTCCAGTAAGTTGTTGTCTCCAGTAAATTGTTGTCTCCAGTAAGTTGTTGTCTCCAGTAAGTTGTTGTCTTCAGTAAATTGTTGTCTCCAGTAAGTTGTTGTCTCCAGTAAGTTGTTGTCGTCTCCAGCAAGTTGTTGTCTCCAGCAAGTTGTTGTCTCCAGCAAGTTGTTGTCTCCAGTAAGTTGTTGTCCCCAGTTAGTTGTTGTCCCCAGTAAGTTGTTGTCTCCACTAAGTTGTTGTCTCCAGTAAGTGGTTGTCTCCAGTAAGTTGTTGCCTCCAGTAAGTTGTTGTATCCAGTAAGTTGTTGTCTCCAGTAAGTTGTTGTCTACAGTAAGTTGTTGTCTCCAGTAAGTGGTTGTCTCCAGCAAGTTGTTGTCTTCAGTAAGTTGTTGTCTCCAGCAAGTTGTTGTCTCCAGTAAGTTGTTGTCTCCAGTAAGTTGTTGTCTCCAGTAAATTGTTGTCTCCAGTAAGTTGTTGTCTCCAGTAAGTTGTTGTCTTCAGTAAATTGTTGTCTCCAGTGAGTTGTTGTCTCCAGTAAGTTGTTGTCTACAGTAAGTTGTTGTCTCCAGTAAGTTGTTGTCTCCAGTAAGTGGTTGTCTCCAGCAAGTTGTTGTCTTCAGTAAGTTGTTGTCTCCAGCAAGTTGTTGTCTCCAGCAAGTTGTCGTCTCTAGTAAGTTGTTGTCTCCAGTAAGTTGTTGTCTCCAGTAAATTGTTGTCTCCAGTAAGTTGTTGTCTCCAGTAAGTTGTTGTCTTCAGTAAATTGTTGTCTCCAGTAAGTTGTTGTCTCCAGTAAGTTGTTGTCGTCTCCAGCAAGTTGTTGTCTCCAGCAAGTTGTTGTCTCCAGCAAGTTGTTGTCTCCAGTAAGTTGTTGTCCCCAGTTAGTTGTTGTCCCCAGTAAGTTGTTGTCTCCACTAAGTTGTTGTCTCCAGTAAGTGGTTGTCTCCAGTAAGTTGTTGCCTCCAGTAAGTTGTTGTATCCAGTAAGTTGTTGTCTCCAGTAAGTTGTTGTCTACAGTAAGTTGTTGTCTCCAGTAAGTGGTTGTCTCCAGCAAGTTGTTGTCTTCAGTAAGTTGTTGTCTCCAGCAAGTTGTTGTCTCCAGTAAGTTGTTGTCTCCAGTAAGTTGTTGTCTCCAGTAAATTGTTGTCTCCAGTAAGTTGTTGTCTCCAGTAAGTTGTTGTCTTCAGTAAATTGTTGTCTCCAGTAAGTTGTTGTCTCCAGTAAGTTGTTGTCGTCTCCAGCAAGTTGTTGTCTCCAGCAAGTTGTTGTCTCCAGTAAGTTGTTGTCCCCAGTTAGTTGTTGTCCCCAGTAAGTTGTTGTCTCCACTAAGTTGTTGTCTCCAGTAAGTGGTTGTCTCCAGTAAGTTGTTGTCTCCACTAAGTTGTTGCCTCCAGTAAGTTGTTGTCTCCAGTAAGTTGTTGTCTCCAGTAAGTTGTTGTCTCCAGTAAGTTGTTGTTTTCAGTAAGTTGTTGTCTTCATCAAATTGTTGTTTCCAGCAAGTGGTTGTCTCCAGTAAGTTGTTGTCTCCAGTAAGTGGTTGTCTCCAGTAAGTTGTTGCCTCCAGCAAGTTGTTGCCTCCAGTAAATTGCTGTCTCCAGTAAATTGCTGTCTCCAGTAAGTTGTTGTCTTCAGTAAGTTGTTGTCTCCAGTAAGTTGTCGTCTCCAGTAAGTTGTTGTCTCCAGTAAGTTGTTGTCTCCAGTAAGTTGTTGCCTCCAGTAAGTTGTTGTCTCCAGTAAGTTGTTGTCTCCAGTAAGTTGTTGTCTTCAGTAAGTTGTTGTCTCCAGTAAGTTGTTGTCTCCAGTAAGTTGTTGTCTTCAGTAAATTGTTGTCTCCAGTAAGTTGTTGTCTCCAGTAAGTTGTTGTCGTCTCCAGCAAGTTGTTGTCTCCAGCAAGTTGTTGTCTCCAGCAAGTTGTTGTCTCCAGTAAGTTGTTGTCCCCAGTTAGTTGTTGTTCCCAGTAAGTTGTTGTCTCCACTAAGTTGTTGTCTCCAGTAAGTGGTTGTCTCCAGTAAGTTGTTGCCTCCAGTAAGTTGTTGTCTACAGTAAGTTGTTGTCTCCAGTAAGTTGTTGTCTCCAGTAAGTGGTTGTCTCCAGTAAGTTGTTGCCTCCAGTAAGTTGTTGTCTCCAGTAAGTTGTTGTCTCCAGTAAGTTGTTGTCTCCAGCAAGTTGTTGTCTCCAGTAAGTTGTTGTCTCCAGTAAGTGGTTGTCTCCAGCAAGTTGTTGTCTTCAGTAAGTTGTTATCTCCAGCAAGTTGTTGTCTCCAGTAAGTTGTTGTCTCCAGTAAGTTGTTGTCTCCAGTAAATTGTTGTCTCCAGTAAGTTGTTGTCTCCAGTAAGTTGTTGTCTTCAGTAAATTGTTGTCTCCAGTAAGTTGTTGTCTCCAGTAAGTTGTTGTCGTCTCCAGCAAGTTGTTGTCTCCAGCAAGTTGTTGTCTCCAGCAAGTTGTTGTCTCCAGCAAGTTGTTGTCCCCAGTTAGTTGTTGTCCCCAGTAAGTTGTTGTCTCCACTAAGTTGTTGTCTCCAGTAAGTGGTTGTCTCCAGTAAGTTGTTGCCTCCAGTAAGTTGTTGTCTCCAGTAAGTTGTTGTCTCCAGTAAGTTGTTGTCGTCTCCAGCAAGTTGTTGTCTCCAGCAAGTTGTTGTCTCCAGTAAGTGGTTGTCTCCAGTAAGTTGTTGCCTCCAGTAAGTTGTTGTCTCCAGTAAGTTGTTGTCTCCAGTAAGTTGTTGTCTCCAGTAAGTGGTTGTCTCCAGTAAGTTGTTGCCTCCAGTAAGTTGTTGTCTCCAGTAAGTTGTTGTCTCCAGTAAGTTGTTGTCTACAGTAAGTTGTTGTCTCCAGTAAGTTGTTG
Source organism: Nerophis lumbriciformis (assembly GCF_033978685.3). NCBI lineage: Eukaryota > Metazoa > Chordata > Actinopteri > Syngnathiformes > Syngnathidae > Nerophis > Nerophis lumbriciformis. The sequence goes on from NC_084562.2 coordinate 27,976,250, forward strand.
TCTCCAGTAAGTGGTTGTCTCCAGCAAGTTGTTGTCTTCAGTAAGTTGTTGTCTCCAGTAAGTTGTTGTCTCCAGTAAGTTGTTGTCTTCAGTAAATTGTTGTCTCCAGTAAGTTGTTGTCTCCAGTAAGTTGTTGTCGTCTCCAGCAAGTTGTTGTCTCCAGCAAGTTGTTGTCTCCAGCAAGTTGTTGTCTCCAGTAAGTTGTTGTCCCCAGTTAGTTGTTGTTCCCAGTAAGTTGTTGTCTCCACTAAGTTGTTGTCTCCAGTAAGTTGTTGTCTCCAATAAGTGGGTGTCTCCAGTAAGTTGTTGCCTCCAGTAAGTTGTTGTCTCCAGTAAGTTGTTGTCTCCAGTAAGTGGTTGTCTCCAGCAAGTTGTTGTCTTCAGTAAGTTGTTGTCTCCAGCAAGTTGTTGTCTCCAGTAAGTTGTCGTCTCTAGTAAGTTGTTGTCTTCAGTAAGTTGTTGTCTCCAGTAAGTTGTTGTCTCCAGTAAGTTGTCTCCAGCAAGTTGTCGTCTCTAGTAAGTTGTTGTCTCCAGTAAGTTGTTGTCTCCAGTAAGTTGTTGTCTCCAGCAAGTTGTCGTCTCTAGTAAGTTGTTGTCTCCAGTAAGTTGTTGTCTCCAGCAAGTTGTTGTCTCTAGTAAGTTGTTGTCTCCAGTAAGTTGTTGTCTCCAGCAAGTTGTCGTCCCTAGTAAGTTGTGTCTTCAGTAAGTTGTTGTCGCCAGTAAGTTGTTGTCTCCAGTAAGTTGTTGTCTCCAGCAAGTTGTCGTCTCTAGTAAGTTGTTGTCTTCAGCAAGTTGTTGTCTACAGTGAGTTGTTGTTTCCAGTAAGTTGTTGCCTCCAGCAAGTTGTCGTCTCTAGTAAGTTGTTGTCTCCAGTAAGTTGTTGTCTCCAGCAAGTTGTCGTCTCTAGTAAGTTGTTGTCTCCAGTAAGTTGTTGTCTCCAGTAAGTTGTCGTCTCTAGTAAGTTGTTGTCTCCAGTAAGTTGTTGCTATTCCAGCTGACTGTGTGTGATGTGTGGGTTCACTTTCAGCTGGAACCTATCCCAGCTGACTATGTTTAATGTGTGGGTTTACTTTTAGCTGGAGCCTATCCCAGCTGACTCTGTGTGATGTGTGGGTAACTGTCAGCTGGAGCCTATGCCAGCTGACTGTGTGCGATGTGTGGGTTCACTTTCTGCTGGAGCCTACCCCAGCTGACTGTGTGCGATTTGTGGGTTCACTTTCAGCTGGAGCCTATCCCAGCTGACTGTGTTTAATGTTTGGGTTTACTTTCAGATGGGGCCTATCCAGGTGACTGTGTTTAATGTGTGGGTTCACTTTCAGCAGGAACCAATCCGAGCTGACTATGTTTAATGTGTGAGTTTACTTTTAGCTGGCGCCTATCCCAGCTGACTCTGTGTGATGTGTGGGTTCACTGTCAGCTGGAGCCTATCCCAGGTGACTGTGTTTGATGTGTGGGATCACTTTCAGCTGGAACCTATCCCAGCTGACTGTGTTTAATGTGTAGGTTCACATTTAGTTGGACCCTATCCCAGCTGATTCTGTGTTATGTGTGAGTCACTTTCAGCTGGAGCCTATCCCAGCTGACTGTGCGCGATGTGTGGGTTCACTTTCAGCTGAAGCCTATCCCAGCTGACTGTGTCTAATGTGTGGGTCACTGCTTGTGCTGACATTGTCACATGGAGGGTCTACTGACATTGTCACATGGAGGGTCTACTGGAGGGTCTACTGACATTGTCACATGGAGGGTCTACTGGAGGGTCTACTGACATTGTCACATGGAGGGTCTACTGACATTGTCACATGGAGGATCTACTGACACTGTCACATGGAGGGTCTACTGGAGGGTCTACTAACATTGTCACTTGGAGGGTCTACTGACATTGTCACATGGAGGATCTACTGGAGGGTCTACTGACATTGTCACATGGAGGGTCTACTGGAGGGTCTACTAACATTGTCACATGGAGGGTCTACTGACATTGTCACATGGAGGGTCTACTGACATTGTCACATGGAGGGTCTACTGACATTGTCACATGGAGGGTCTACTGGAGGGTCTACTGACATTGTCACATGGAGGGTCTACTGGAGGGTCTACTGACATTGTCACTTGGAGGGTCTACTGACACTGTCACATGGAGGGTCTACTGGAGGGTCTACTAACATTGTCACTTGGAGGGTCTACTGACATTGTCACATGGAGGGTCTACTGGAGGGTCTACTGACATTGTCACATGGAGGGTCTACTGGAGGGTCTACTAACATTGTCACTTGGAGGGTCTACTGACATTGTCACATGGAGGGTCTACTGGAGGGTCTACTGACATTGTCACATGGAGGGTCTACTGGAGGGTCTACTGACATTGTCACATGGAGGGTCTACTGGAGGGTCTACTGACATTGTCACTTGGAGGGTCTACTGACATTGTCACATGGAGGATCTACTGACACTGTCACATGGAGGGTCTACTGGAGGGTCTACTGGAGGGTCTACTAACATTGTCACTTGGAGGGTCTACTGACATTGTCACATGGAGGGCAGTGTTTCCCACACATTCATTTATTTGTGGCGGCCCGCCACGAAAGAATTACGTCCGCCACAAATGGATTTTTCGGCTTTTGACTCGCTCGACCGCTCATAAAAGCAATGGGACTGTCTGTGAATGTTGCTTGTAGTTACACCTCCGGTGCAGTAGGTGGCGGTATGCATTGTAACTCCGCCAATAGCACTTAATTCACCTGGTGGGCCAGAAGAAGAAGAAGAAGAGGGACGGACGGACGGGACCAAAATACTCGCCGACTACTTTTCATAATGATGGCGCTTCCTACGTTTCTACCTCAAACGTCCAAAAGCTGCTGAAAGCCTTGATCCAGGATGCCATGGGGAAAAAAACTTAAATGGTGCCTTTTGGCAATAGTTAGCAGCTTGGTGGCTCATAGCCGGCTAGCTAACGCTTGCTAGCGTGGTAGCTTTGCTTCATTTTTACAGGTGTTATAGGTAGATAGGTTATAGCTGCATCGCTCGCGGCTCGTCATATATTTAATGTTAATCCGCGATTTCACCGAGCGTTTCACTGACGGTTTCGCCTGACGCTGCTTCATTAACATCGCCGATGTTTGACTCGGTCACCTGTTTTCATACCGACGAGCTAACGTGTCCAGGTTAGAACCATGTTGTCAATAAACACACATGGACTGAAGCTAAATTGTCCACTGTCCACTGCAGCATGTGAATGCAATGAAAAGAATAAAATCTGAGCCAACCAGCTGTTAAAATGTTGTCCAGGTTAATGTTTTGGCCATTAAAGGGCCTTCATTTCAAGATTTCAACTGTGATCGGGCTTTAAACAGGTGGCTGACCTGTTCAGATGAGTGTAACTGCTACTGGTCAAATAATGTGAAATAGCATTTAATTTTACATGTATGCAATGCCATTTAAATGTAATTATAGATAATAATAATAATAAATACTGTGTAGTGTTGTAAATAGTCAACGGGAAGGATTCTAGTAAGATATAAGCCATGAGCACTACACAGCCAGAAAAAAACCTAGGCAGGACAAGTAAAAATATTGGGGCAAGTAGATTTGAGAAGTCGGGCAAGTAGAAAAAAACCTTAATGTTGAACCCTGCATGTGTTGAGCTGCTGGTTAGACGGCACTGTACATAGAGCGCTTCTGCTCGTTAGTAATAAATTCTAATGTTGGATGTTCACTCCTTCACACAGATGAGTATAGAAAAATATTTTCAACGGCCGAAAAGGGCTCGACTTGGAGAGGAGGTAGGCCTACAGTCCGGACCACAGGTGCGACCTGTTCAGCAGGAGGAGGAGGAGGAGGTTGACTGACTGTGGCAGGATACCTCTGCCTCTGTTTCACTTCATGTTGCTGGTAAATAATATGGTTGTAGTAGTAGGCTAAAGTTAAATTATTTAGTATTCACTAATTAAAGGGGCAGAGCTTTAAGAGACATTTTAGCTTTTATATTTTATAAGATATATTTTTTGTAAGAACCACAATTAATAAATATATTTCAGTGAATCACTAATTGTTCAAATCTGTATATAAATATGTACATAAAATGTTGTAATTATATTCCAACTCCGCGTTCTTCTTGGTCATCGCCGCTGACGCACCCCCGCCCCCCCCGCCCCCCCGCCGACCACACCACCACAAATAGATGCCTGTCCTGTGGGAAACACTGGAGGGTCTACTGACACTGTCACATGGAGGGTCTACTGGAGGGTCTACTGACATTGTCACATGGAGGGTCTACTGACATTGTCACATGGAGGATCTACTGACACTGTCACATGGAGGGTCTACTGACATTGTCACATGGAGGGTCTACTGGAGGGTCTACTCACATTGTCACTTGGAGGGTCTACTGACATTGTCACATGGAGGATCTACTGACATTGTCACATGGAGGGTCTACTGGAGGGTCTACTGACATTGTCACATGGAGGGTCTACTGACACTGTCACATGGAGGGTCTACTGGAGGGTCTACTGACATTGTCACTTGGAGGGTCTACTGACATTGTCACATGGAGGATCTACTGACACTGTCACATGGAGGGTCTACTGGAGGGTCTACTGACATTGTCACTTGGAGGGTCTACTGACATTGTCACATGGAGGATCTACTGACACTGTCACATGGAGGGTCTACTGGAGGGTCTACTGGAGGGTCTACTGACATTGTCACTTGGAGGGTCTACTGACATTGTCACATGGAGGGTCTACTGACACTGTCACATGGAGGGTCTACTGGAGGGTCTACTGGAGGGTCTACTGACATTGTCACATGGAGGGTCTACTGACATTGTCACATGGAGGGTCTACTGGAGGGTCTACTGACATTGTCACATGGAGGGTCTACTGGAGGGTCTACTGGAGGGTCTACTGACATTGTCACTTGGAGGGTCTACTGATATTGTCACATGGAGGGTCTACTGACCTTGTCACATGGAGGGTCTACTGGAGGGTTTACTGACATTGTCACATGGAGGGTCTACTGACATTGTCACATGGAGGATCTACTGGAGGGTCTACTGACATTGTCACATGGAGGGTCTACTGACATTGTCACATGGAGGGTCTACTGGAGGGTCTACTGACATTGTCACATGGAGGGTCTACTGACATTGTCACATGGAGGGTCTACTGGAGGGTCTACTGACATTGTCACATGGAGGGTCTACTGGAGGGTCTACTGACATTGTCACATGGAGGGTCTACTGACATTGTCACATGGAGGGTCTACTGGAGGGTTTACTGACATTGTCACATGGAGGGTCTACTGACATTGTCACATGGAGGGTCTACTGGAGGGTCTACTGACATTGTCACATGGAGGATCTACTGGAGGGTCTACTGACATTGTCACATGGAGGGTCTACTGACATTGTCACATGGAGGGTCTACTGGAGGGTCTACTGACATTGTCACATGGAGGGTCTACTGGAGGGTCTACTGACATTGTCACATTGAGGGTCTACTGGAGGGTCTACTGACATTGTCACATGGAGGGTCTACTGGAGGGTCTACTGACATTGTCACATGGAGGGTCTACTGACATTGTCACATGGAGGGTCTACTGGAGGGTCTACTGACATTGTCACATGGAGGATCTACTGGAGGGTCTACTGACATTGTCACATGGAGGGTCTACTGACATTGTCACATGGAGGGTCTACTGGAGGGTCTACTGACATTGTCACTTGGAGGGTCTACTGATATTGTCACATGGAGGGTCTACTGGAGGGTTTACTGACATTGTCACATGGAGGGTCTACTGACATTGTCACATGGAGGATCTACTGGAGGGTCTACTGACATTGTCACATGGAGGGTCTACTGACATTGTCACATGGAGGATCTACTGGAGGGTCTACTGACATTGTCACATGGAGGGTCTACTGACATTGTCACATGGAGGGTCTACTGGAGGGTCTACTGACATTGTCACATGGAGGGTCTACTGACATTGTCACATGGAGGGTCTACTGGAGGGTCTACTGACATTGTCACATGGAGGGTCTACTGGAGGGTCTACTGACATTGTCACATGGAGGGTCTACTGACATTGTCACATGGAGGGTCTACTGGAGGGTTTACTGACATTGTCACATGGAGGGTCTACTGACATTGTCACATGGAGGGTCTACTGGAGGGTCTACTGACATTGTCACATGGAGGATCTACTGGAGGGTCTACTGACATTGTCACATGGAGGGTCTACTGACATTGTCACATGGAGGGTCTACTGGAGGGTCTACTGACATTGTCACATGGAGGGTCTACTGGAGGGTCTACTGACATTGTCACATTGAGGGTCTACTGGAGGGTCTACTGACATTGTCACATGGAGGGTCTACTGGAGGGTCTACTGACATTGTCACATGGAGGGTCTACTGACATTGTCACATGGAGGGTCTACTGGAGGGTCTACTGACATTGTCACATGGAGGATCTACTGGAGGGTCTACTGACATTGTCACATGGAGGGTCTACTGACATTGTCACATGGAGGGTCTACTGGAGGGTCTACTGACATTGTCACATGGAGGGTCTACTGGAGGGTCTACTGACATTGTCACATTGAGGGTCTACTGGAGGGTCTACTGACATTGTCACATGGAGGGTCTACTGGAGGGTCTACTGACATTGTCACATGGAGGGTCTACTGGAGGGTCTACTGACATTGTCACATGGAGGGTCTACTGACATTGTCACATGGAGGGTCTACTGGAGGGTCTACTGACATCTCTGGCTTGTTTCAGTAAAAATTATCTAACTTTTCACTCTGTGGTGATCCAATATGTCGGCTGTTCTGGTTTGTATTTCCCAGCGTGGCTCTCATCAGCGTCATGTGAGTGCTTGAAGTCGCATGTCATTCAAGATGACGGACAAGTGCTTTATCCAATCTTTACAAGGCCCCGCCTTCTGAAATCCATCTCCTATTGAGAAGTCCCACATCCTTGTGTGGAGCTCAGCCAACTACAAGGATGTGGCCAGAGTCAGGTTAGGTTACAGTACCATAATTATCAAGTTGTACTTTTAATTACTATATCATGATGTACTATATTACAGTACTACTGTCAAACTGTGAAATATGAAAGCATGAACTGTGAAATAAAAATACACATCAATATTAAAAATAATAATACAATAAATGCATGTCTAATAACAATAATAATAATTAATAATCATCATCATAATCATAATAAATACACGTCTACTAACAATAATAATGACTAATAATAATAATCATAATAATACACGTCTAATATCAACAATGATTAATAATCAGAATCATTATAAATAGTAATCATAATCATAATAAATACACATCCAACAACAACCATAATAAATAATCATAATAATAAATACACGTCCAATAACAATAATAATAATTAATAATAATAATCATAATCATAATAAATACAGGTACAGTAACAACAATAATTAACAATAATAATAATAATCTTGGTCATAATAGATACACGTCCAATAACAAAAATTATTAATAATAATCATCATAATCCTAATAAATACTGGTGCGGTAACAATAATAAAAATAATAATCATAATAATCATAACCATAATAAATAAAGGTGCAGTAAAAATAATAATGAATCATCATAATCATAACCATAATGAATACAGGTGCAATCACAATAATAATTAATCATCATAATCATAGTCATAATAAATACAGGTGCAGTAACAATCATAATCAATCATCATAATCATAATCATAATAAATACAGGTGCAGTAACAATCATAATCATAATAAATACAGGTGCAGTAACAATCATAATTAATCATCATAATCATAATAAATACAGGTGCAGTAACAATAATAATCATAATCATAATCATAATAAATACAGGTGCAGAAACAATAATAATCATAATAAATACAGGTGCAGTAGCAATAATAATTAATCATCACAATCATAATCATAATAAATACAGGTGCAGTAAAAAATAATCATCATCATCATAATAAATACAGGTGCAGTAACAATAATAAGAATCTTAATCATAATAAATACAAGTGCAGTAACAATAATAATCATAATCATAATAAATACAGGTGCAATAACAATAATAATTAATCATCACAATCATAATCATAATAGTAACAATAATATTAATGATCAACATAATCATAATAAATAGGAGTGCAGTAACAATAATAATAATAATAATCACAATAAATAGGGGTGCAGTAACAATAATAATCATAATCATAATAAATAGGGGTGCAGTAACAATAATAATCATAATCATAATCAATATGGGTGCAGTAAGAATAATAATCATAATCATAATCAATATGGGTGCAGTAAGAATAATAATCATAATCATAATCAATATGGGTGCAGTAAGAATAATAATCATAATCATAATCAATATGGGTGCAGTAAGAATAATAATCATAATCATAATCAATATGGGTGCAGTAAGAATAGGTGGTGTGTGTGTTCCCAGCTGGGCCGTGCAGCGAGCGCCTGGCTGCAGAGAACCTTCCAGAGCACCTCCAGTGCTGCAGCAGCTCAAACACAAACACTTGACCACCACGACCACGTTACTGAACCTGCACACCACACCTGTCCTGTCAGCAGCCACAACGAGTGGGACCTCCTGGAGGAGGTCATTGTGGGACGTGCCGACAACGCCCGTGTGCCGCCCTTCACTGTGGAAGTAAAGGTGAGCTCCTTTCACACCTGCGTCACCGTGCAGTAAAGGTGAGCTCCTTTCACACCTGTGTCACCGTGCAAGTAAATGTCACCTCCCACACCTGTGTCACCGTGCAAGTAAAGGTCACCTTTCACACCTGTGTCACCGTGCAAGTAAAGGTCACCTCCTTTCACACCTGTGTCACCGTGCAAGTAAAGGTCACCTTTCACACCTGTGTCACAGTGCAAATAAAGGTCACCTCCTTTCACACCTGTGTCACCGTGCAAGTAAAGGTCACCTCCTTTCACACCTGTGTCACCGTGCAAGTAAAGGTCACCTTTCACACCTGTGTCACCGTGCAAGTAAAGGTCACCTCCTTTCACACCTGTGTCACCGTGCAAGTAAAGGTCACCTTTCACACCTGTGTCACCGTGCAAGTAAAGGTCACCTCCTTTCACACCTGTGTCACCGTGCAAGTAAAGGTCACCTCCTTTCACACCTGTGTCACCGTGCAAGTAAAGGTCACCTCCTTTCACACCTGTGTCACCGTGCAAGTAAAGGTCACCTCCTTTCACACCTGTGTCACCGTGCAAGTAAAGGTCACCTCCTTTCACACCTGTGTCACCGTGCAAGTAAAGGTCACCTCCTTTCACACCTGTGTCACCGTGCAAGTAAAGGTGAGGTCCTTTCACACCTGTGTCACCGTGCAAGTAAAGGTCACCTCCTTTCACTCCTGTGTCACCGTGCAAGTAAAGGTGAGGTCCTTTCACACCTGTGTCACCGTGCAAGTAAAGGTCACCTCCTTTCACTCCTGTGTCACCGTGCAAGTAAAGGTGAGGTCCTTTCACACCTGTGTCACCGTGCAAGTAAAGGTCACCTCCTTTCACTCCTGTGTCACCGTGCAAGTAAAGGTCACCTCCTTTCACACCTGTGTCGCCGTGCAAGTAAAGGTCACCTTTCACACCTGTGTCACCGTGCAAGTAAAGGTCACCTCCTTTCACACCTGTGTCACTGTGCAAGTAAAGGTGAGGTCCTTTCACACCTGTGTCACCGTGCAAGTAAAGGTCACCTCCTTTCACTCCTGTGTCACCGTGCAAGTAAAGGTCACCTCCTTTCACACCTGTGTCACCATGCAAGTAAAGGTCACCTCCTTTCACACCTGTGTCGCCGTGCAAGTAAAGGTCACCTCCTTTGTATATGACACAGCAAGTTGGATGTGACACACTAAGTTGGATGTGACACACCGTGTTGGATGTGACACACCGAGTTGCATGTGACACAGCAAGATGGATGTGACACACCGTGTTGGATGTGACACATCAAGTTGGATGTGACACAGCAAGTTGGATGTGACACACCGTGTTGGATGTGACACACCAAGTTGGATGTGACACAGCAAGTTGGATGTGACACACCGTGTTGGATGTGACACACCAAGTTGGATGTGACACAGCAAGTTGGATGTGACACACCGTGTTGGATGTGACACACCAAGTTGGATGTGACACAGCAAGTTGGATGTGACACACCGTGTTGGATGTGACACACCGAGTTGCATGTGACACAGCAAGATGGATGTGACACAGCAAGTTGGATGTGACACACCGTGTTGGATGTGACACACCAAGTTGGATGTGACACACCAAGTTGGATGTGACACAGCAAGTTGGATGTGACACACCGTGTTGGATGTGACACACCAAGTTGGATGTGACACAGCAAGTTGGATGTGACACACCGTGTTGGATGTGACACACCGAGTTGCATGTGACACAGCAAGATGGATGTGACACAGCAAGTTGGATGTGACACACCGTGTTGGATGTGACACACCAAGTTGGATGTGACACAGCAAGTTGGATGTGACACACCGTGTTGGATGTGACACACCGTGTTGGATGTGACACACCAAGTTGGATGTGACACAGCAAGTTGGATGTGACACACCGTTTTGGATGTGACACAGTGTGTTGGATGTGACACAGCAAGTTGGATGTGACACAGCGTGTTGGATGTGACACAGCAAGATGGATGTGACACAGCAAGTTGGATGTGACACACCGTGTTGGATGTGACACAGCAAGTTGGATGTGACACAGCCAGTTGGATGTGACACAGCCAGTTGGATGTGACACAGCGTGTTGGATGTGACACAGCGTGTTGGATGTGACACAGCCAGTTGGATGTGACACAGCGTGTTGGATGTGACACAGCGTGTTGGATGTGACACAGCGTGTTGGATGTGACACATCGTGTTGGATGTGACACAGCCAGTTGGATGTAACACACCGTGTTGGATGTGACACAGCAAGTTGGATGTGACACAGCCAGTTGGATGTGACACAGCAAGTTGGATGTGACACACCGTGTTGGATGTGACACAGCGTGTTGGATGTACTCCCAGCTGAGCAAAGGAGACTGATGTGTTGTTGTCCTGCAGGCCAACACATACGAGAAGTACTGGTCCTTCTACCAGAAGTTCGGGGGCCAACCTTTTCCTGCGGACCACTTAAAGAAAGCTGTTGCTGAGATCGAAGAAATGTGCAATATTCTGCGTCACGAGGGCGTCACTGTGAGGAGACCAGAACCCATAGACTGGTCTCTGGAATACAAGACTCCAGACTTCCAGTCATCAGGTAAACACCTGGCAGGTGGATGGATGTTCTCACTCATCCATCATGTCCATAGATGTTCTTCACCATCCATCATGTCTATAGATGTTCTTCACCATCCATCATGTCTATAGATGTTCTCACTCATCCATCATGTCTATAGATGTTCTTCACCATCCATCATGTCTATAGATGTTCTCACTCATCCATCATGTCTATAGATGTTCTTCACCATCCATCATGTCTATAGATGTTCTCACTCATCCATCATGTCTATAGATGTTCTTCACCATCCATCATGTCTATAGATGTTCTTCACCATCCATCATGTCTATAGATGTTCTCACTCATCCATCATGTCTATAGATGTTCTTCACTCATCCATCATGTCTATAGATGTTCTTCACCATCCATCATGTCTATAGATGTTCTTCACCATCCATCATGTCTATAGATGTTCTTCACCATCCATCATGTCTATAGATGTTCTCACTCATCCATCATGTCTATAGATGTTCTTCACTCATCCATCATGTCTATAGATGTTCTTCACCATCCATCATGTCTATAGATGTTCTTCACCATCCATCATGTCTATAGATGTTCTTCACCATCCATCATGTCTATAGATGTTCTTCACCATCCATCATGTCTATAGATGTTCTTCACCATCCATCATGTCTATAGATGTTCTTCACTATCCATCATGTCTATAGATGTTCTTCACCATCCATCATGTCTATAGATGTTCTTCACTATCCATCATGTCTATAGATGTTCTTCACCATCCATCATGTCTATAGATGTTCTCACTCATCCATCATGTCTATAGATGTTCTCACTCATCCATCATGTCTATAGATGTTCTTCACCATCCATCATGTCTATAGATGTTCTCACTCATCCATCATGTCTATAGATGTTCTCACTCATCCATCATGTCTATAGATGTTCTTCACCATCCATCATGTCTATAGATGTTCTTCACCATCCATCATGTCTATAGATGTTCTTCACCATCCATCATGTCTATAGATGTTCTTCACCATCCATCATGTCTATAGATGTTCTCACTCATCCATCATGTCTATAGATGTTCTTCACCATCCATCATGTCTATAGATGTTCTTCACCATCCATCATGTCTATAGATGTTCTTCACTATCCATCATGTCTATAGATGTTCTCACTCATCCATCATGTCTATAGATGTTCTTCACTATCCATCATGTCTATAGATGTTCTCACTCATCCATCATGTCTATAGATGTTCTTCACCATCCATCATGTCTATAGATGTTCTTCACCATCCATCATGTCTATAGATGTTCTCACTCATCCATCATGTCTATAGATGTTCTCACTCATCCATCATGTCTATAGATGTTCTCACTCATCCATCATGTCTATAGATGTTCTCACTCATCCATCATGTCTATAGATGTTCTTCACCATCCATCATGTCTATAGATGTTCTTCACCATCCATCATGTCTATAGATGTTCTCACTCATCCATCATGTCTATAGATGTTCTTCACCATCCATCATGTCTATAGATGTTCTCACTCATCCATCATGTCTATAGATGTTCTTCACCATCCATCATGTCTATAGATGTTCTTCACCATCCATCATGTCTATAGAAGGGTTAGGGCAGTGGTTCTCAAACTTTTTTTGTCATCCCCCACTTTGGACAAGGGGGAGTTTTCAAGCCCCACCTGCCCCCATCGCCCCAACAGAGCGCTAATGCCAAGCTTTAACATTTTCAAATTTATTGAACATCAAGTTGTATACATTCAAACTCAATAACATAAAATAACATCAAGTTCAATGATAAATAAAATAACTGTGCAGCTGTGGTACAACTTGCATCAAGTTCAATAATAAATAAAATAACTTCCATAAAGTTCAATAATAAATCAAATAAAAGTGTTATAACTTGCATCAAGTTCAATAATAAATCAAATAAAAGTGTTATAACTTGCATCAAGTTCAATAATAAATCAAAAAAAGTGTTATAACTTGCATCACGTTCAATAATAAATCAAAAAAAGTGTTATAACTTGAATCAAGTTCAATAATAAATCAAATAAGTGTTATAACTTGCATCAAGTTCAATAATAAATCAAAAAAAGTGTTATAACTTGCATCACGTTCAATAATAAATCAAAAAAAGTGTTATAACTTGAATCAAGTTCAATAATAAATCAAAAAAAGTGTTATAACTTGCATCACGTTCAATAATAAATCAAAAAAGTGTTATAACTTGCATCAAGTTCAATAATAAATCAAAAAGTGTTATAACTTGCATCAAGTTCAATAATAAATCAAAAAAAGTGTTATAACTTGCATCAAGTTCAATAATAAATCAAATAAAAGTGTTATAACTTGCATCAAGTTCAATAATAAATCAAATAACTTGCATCAAGTTCAATAATAAATCAAAAAAAGTGTTATAACTTGCATCAAGTTCAATAATAAATCAAATAAAAGTGTTATAACTTGCATCAAGTTCAATAATAAATCAAATAAAAGTGTTATAACTTGCATCAAGTTCAATAATAAATCAAATAACTTGCATCAAGTTCAATAATAAATCAAAAAAAGTGTTATAACTTGCATCAAGTTCAATAATAAATCAAAAAAAGTGTTATAACTTGCATCAAGTTCAATAATAAATCAAATAAAAGTGTTATAACTTGCATCAAGTTCAATAATAAATCAAATAACTTGCATCAAGTTCAATAATAAATCAAAAAAAGTGTTATAACTTGCATCAAGTTCAATAATAAATCAAATAAAAGTGTTATAACTTGCATCAAGTTCAATAATAAATCAAATAAAAGTGTTATAACTTGCATCAAGTTCAATAATAAATCAAATAACTTGCATCAAGTTCAATAATAAATCAAAAAAGTGTTATAACTTGCATCAAGTTCAATAATAAATCAAAAAAAGTGTTATAACTTGCATCAAGTTCAATAATAAATCAAATAAAAGTGTTATAACTTGCATCAAGTTCAATAATAAATCAAATAACTTGCATCAAGTTCAATAATAAATAAAAAAAAGTGTTATAACTTGCATCAAGTTCAATAATAAATAAAACAAAAGTGTTATAACTTGCATCAAGTTCAATAATAAATCAAATAACTTGCATCAAGTTCAATAATAAATCAAAAAAAGTGTTATAACTTGCATCACGTTCAATAATAAATCAAAAAAAGTGTTATAACTTGAATCAAGTTCAATAATAAATCAAATAAGTGTTATAACTTGCATCAAGTTCAATACTAAATCAAAAAGTGTTGTAACTTGCATCAAGTTCAATAATAAATCAAAAAAAGGGTTATAACTTGCATCAAGTTCAATAATAAATCAAAAAAAGGGTTATAACTTGCATCACGTTCAATAATAAATCAAAAAGTGTTATAACTTGCATCAAGTTCAATAATAAATCAAAAAGTGTTATAACTTGCATCAAGTTCAATATTAAATCAAATAAAAGTGTTATAACTTGCATCAAGTTCAATAATAAATCAAATAAAAGTGTTATAACTTGCATCAAGTTCAATAATAAATCAAATAACTTGCATCAAGTTCAATAATAAATCAAAAAAAGTGTTATAACTTGCATCAAGTTCAATAATAAATCAAATAAAAGTGTTATAACTTGCATCAAGTTCAATAATAAATCAAATAAAAGTGTTATAACTTGCATCAAGTTCAATAATAAATCAAAAAAAGGGTTATAACTTGCATCACGTTCAATAATAAATCAAAAAGTGTTATAACTTGCATCAAGTTCAATAATAAATCAAAAAGTGTTATAACTTGCATCAAGTTCAATATTAAATCAAATAAAAGTGTTATAACTTGCATCAAGTTCAATAATAAATCAAATAAAAGTGTTATAACTTGCATCAAGTTCAATAATAAATCAAATAACTTGCATCAAGTTCAATAATAAATCAAAAAAAGTGTTATAACTTGCATCAAGTTCAATAAAAAATCAAATAAAAGTGTTATAACTTGCATCAAGTTCAAAAATAAATCAAATAAAAGTGTTATAACTTGCATCAAGTTCAATAATAAATCAAATAACTTGCATCAAGTTCAATAATAAATCAAAAAAAGTGTTATAACTTGCATCAAGTTCAATAATAAATCACAAAAAGTGTTATAACTTGCATCAAGTTCAATAATAAATCAAATAAAAGTGTTATAACTTGCATCAAGTTCAATAATAAATCAAATAACTTGCATCAAGTTCAATAATAAATCAAAAAAAGTGTTATAACTTGCATCAAGTTCAATAATAAATAAAACAAAAGTGTTATAACTTGCATCAAGTTCAATAATAAATCAAATAACTTGCATCAAGTTCAATAATAAATACAATAAAAGTGCCACATTGCAATCTTTGCAAAAAAAAAGGAGGAGCTATGCATTTAGCAAGACAGGGCAAGTGACAGCACTTTCCCCCAGGAGAGCCACCTTGCTTCACTGTGAAACAGCACGGCTGTATGATCAGCTCCCATTTCCTCACACAGTGCAGAGAACAGTCGCACTTTCAGTGGTCGTGTTTTGATCAAATTTACCGCGCTCACAACATGTTAAAACCTCATTGAGTTCGGGGCTGAGCTGCCTTGACGCGAGTGCTTCCCGGTGAATGACACAGTGTGTGCCCGTCACATTTTTGTTTCTCTGCAGGCGCTGGCTCTGGCTCGACGACCTTTGAGGTGCGAGTCACAAATGTATATATTTGTGTAATTGTGGTCCACACATTAGCCTGCTACACATCCGCGCGAAAGTTTGTTCCGCTTAGCCCCGCCCCCATTAGTTACTGTTGCTATGTCTGTCAAACTTTCGCTCCTACCGAGAAATATAAAGCCTACAGTAAAAATAAGTACCGGTAATTTCCATTTATTTATATAGCGGATTTCACAGACAGAATCACAAAGTGATTTACAGTGTGTATAGAAAATGAAAGCATAGTAAAAAAAATAATCTAAGAATATAATAATAAAAAAAAAATTTAAAGTGAAATTTCCTCCCGTTCCTCGCGCCCCACCTGTCATGTCTCTATTCCCCACCAGTGGGGCGCGCCCCACACTTTGAGAAACGCTGGGTTAGACCGAGCAAAGAGTCCAGTGTGGATGGACTGAAGGAGCTGAGAAGACCCACATCTAGCAGACTATTGATGCTCCTGCTTTCTGCAGGCATGTATGCCGCCATGCCCCGAGACATCCTGATGGTGGTGGGCAACGAGATCATCGAGGCTCCGATGGCGTGGAGGGCTCGCTTCTTTGAGTACCGAGCATACCGGCCTCTGATCAAGGAGTATTTCAACAAAGGTGCTAAGTGGACCACTGCTCCAAAACCCACCATGGCTGATGAGCTGTACGATCAGGTGAGTCCTTCTTTTGCTTTCCTACACCCTGAGAGCCTCTGACTGGGACTCACCTGACTTCTCCAGGACTACCCCATCCGCACGGTGGAGGACCGACACAAGCTGGCCGCTCAGGGCAAGTTTGTGACCACGGAGCATGAACCCTGCTTTGATGCTGCGGACTTCATCCGGGCTGGGAGGGACCTCTTCGTGCAGAGAAGTCAGGTATCTCCAGGAGGGCAGACACACTACCCAAGGAGTACTGGAGTAGTACTAGTAGTACTAGTAGTACTGGAGTAGGAGTACTAGTAGTACTGTAGTAGGAGTGCTAGTACCAGTAGTACTGGAGTTGGAGTACTCATACTAGTAGTACTGTAGTAGTTGTACTGTAGTAGGAGTACAAGTACCAGTAGCACTGTAGTTTCAGTACTAATACTCGTAGTACTGTAGTAGGAGTACTAGCACTAATAGTACTCCTCTGTTGCTTGAAGTCGTTGACAGAAACATCAAAGCAACTCTTTGCTACTGTTGAACTTTAGCCTTGGACTGGAAGTCAAAGTCCACATTTTAATCACAAGTGTGACTATCAGCAAAAGTATTTGACAAAGTAGCAAGAGTGAAGAAAACTTCAATCTCACAGATTTGTTCAAACGTTCACAACCAGAATAACATTTTTGCTTCACGAGCATTTGCAGCCAAATGTGCAATTGTTTGAAGTCTGACTCTTTCAAAATAAAATAACAAAATAAACATATATATATATATATATATATATATATATAATAATACATATATAATCCACTTATATAATGTATATATGTAACATATATAATACACTTATATGTAATATTACATATATGCTACACTTATATAATGCATATATGTTATAATATAGTTCTATAATGCATATATGTAATAATATAGTTCTATAATGCATATATGTAATAATATAGTTCTATAATGCATATATGTAATAATATAGTTCTATAATGCATATATGTAATGATATAGTTCTATAATGCATATATGTAATAATATAGTTCTATAATGCATATATGTAATGATATAGTTCTATAATGCATATATGTAATAATATAGTTCTATAATGCATATATGTAATAATATAGTTCTATAATGCATGTATATAATGATATAGTTCTATAATGCATATATGTAATAATATAGTTCTATAATGCATATATGTTATAATATAGTTCTATAATGCATATATGTAATAATATAGTTCTATAATGCATATATGTAATAATATAGTTCTATAATGCATATATGTAATGATATAGTTCTATAATGCATATATGTAATAATATAGTTCTATAATGCATATATGTAATGATATAGTTCTATAATGCATATATGTAATAATATAGTTCTATAATGCATATATGTAATAATATAGTTCTATAATGCATGTATATAATGATATAGTTCTATAATGCATATATGTAATAATATAGTTCTATAATGCATATATGTAATAATATAGTTCTATAATGCATATATGTAATAATATAGTTCTATAATGCATATATATAATGATATAGTTCTATAATGCATATATGTAATAATATAGTTCTATAATGCATATATGTAATAATATAGTTCTATAATGCATATATGTAATGATATAGTTCTATAATGCATATATATAATGATATAGTTCTATAATGCATATATATAATAATATAGTTCTATAATGCATATATGTAATAATATAGTTCTATAATGCATATATGTAATAATATAGTTCTATAATGCATATATGTAATAATATAGTTCTATAATGCATATATGTAATGATATAGTTCTATAATGCATATATGTAATAATATAGTTCTATAATGCATATATGTAATAATATAGTTCTATAATGCATATATGTAATAATATAGTTCTATAATGCATATATGTAATAATATAGTTCTATAATGCATATATGTAATAATATAGTTCTATAATGCATATATGTAATGATATAGTTCTATAATGCATATATGTAATAATATAGTTCTATAATGCATATATGTAATAATATAGTTCTATAATGCATATATGTAATAATATAGTTCTATAATGCATATATGTAATAATATAGTTCTATAACGCATATATGTAATGATATAGTTCTATAATGCACATATGTAATAATATTGTTCTATAATGCATATATGTTATAATATAGTTCTATAATGCATATATATAATAATATAATTCTATAATGCATATATGTAATAATATAGTTCTATAATGCATATATGTAATAATATAGTACTATAATGCATATATGTTATAATATAGTTCTATAATGCATATATGTAATAATATAGTTCTATAATGCATATATGTAATAATATAGTTCTATAATGCATATATGTAAACATGCTAATTGCGTGTTAGCACATTAGAGTCATTCAAGAAAAAAGTATTCCAAAGATTAGCAAATGTTTTGTGTTTGTTGTTATTGAAGAGTACGAGCATAAAGTTTGTTGTTATTGAAGAGTACGAGCATAAAGTTTGTTGTTATTGAAGAGTACGAGCATAAAGTTTGTGGTTATTGAAGAGTACGAGCATAAAGTTTGTTGTTATTGAAGAGTACGAGCATAAAGTTTGTTGTTATTGAAGAGTACGAGCATAAAGTTTGTTGTTATTGAAGAGTACGAGCATAAAGTTTGTTGTTATTGAAGAGTACGAGCATAAAGTTTGTTGTTATTGAAGAGTACGAGCATAAAGTTTGTTGTTATTGAAGAGTACGAGCATAAAGTTTGTTGTTATTGAAGAGTACGAGCATAAAGTTTGTTGTTATTGAAGAGTACGAGCATAAAGTTTGTTGTTATTGAAGAGTACGAGCATAAAGTTTGTTGTTATTGAAGAGTACGAGCATAAAGTTTGTTGTTATTGAAGAGTACGAGCATAAAGTTTGTTGTTATTGAAGAGTACGAGCATAAAGTTTGTTGTTATTGAAGAGTACGAGCATAAAGTTTGTTGTTATTGAAGAGTACGAGCATAAAGTGTATTTGTTAAAGGAGCAACACGTTTAAGAAGGATTTAAAGAGTTCTACTTCATAGTAAAGTTGAACTTGAGTATTTGAACTTGTGTGCATGGCTGACATGTCACTGGGTCCATGGTCTGGGCAAGAGAACATAAAGCCAAGACCAGGACTGGGACACACCTTTATTCCAACACCTGTTGTTCACCTCTCCATCCCCCAGGTGACAAACTTCATGGGCATCGAGTGGATGCGTCGCCACTTGTCTCCGGACTACAAGATCCACATCATCTCCTTCAAAGACCCCAACCCCATGCACATCGATGCCACCTTCAACATCATCGGACCAGGACTAGTCCTGTCCAACCCGGACCGCCCGTGTCGCCAGGTAAGTCTACTCCATGTCGAACGGAGGACACTTGCCTAAACCTGCTCTTCTCTGCCAGGTGGACATGTTCAAGAAGGCGGGCTGGACTATTGTCAAACCTCCGACTCCTCTAATTCCTGACGGTGGGTGCTAGAGATCCAAGTCCACATTCATTCCAAGCACCAGAACCTCCTACTTGTCACTCTTCACACCTTATCCAAGTGTGTCCACACTCAGGAACGTGTGTTCCTGAGACAATGGTGCACAGGAGTGAATGTGTGTTCCTGGGACAATGGTGCACAGGAGTGAAGGTGTGTTCTTGGAACAATGGTGCACAGGACTGAATGTGTGTTCCTGGGACAATGGTGCACAGGAGTGAATGTGTGTTCCTGGGACAATGGTGCACAGGGGTGAACGTGTGTTCCTGGGACAATGATGCACAGGAGTGAATGTGTGTTCCTGGGACAATGGTGCACAGGAGTGAATGTGTGTTCCTGGGACAATGGTGCACAGGAGTGAATGTGTGTTCCTCGGACAATGGTGCACAGGAGTGAATGTGTGTTCTTGGGACAATGGTGCACAGGAGTGAATGTGTGTTCCTCGGACAATGGTGCACAGGAGTGAATGTGTGTTCTTGGGACAATGGTGCACAGGAGTGAATGTGTGTTCCTGGGACAATGATGCACAGGAGTGAATGTGTGTTCCTGGGACAATGGTGCACAGGAGTGAACGTGTGTTCCTGAGACAATGGTGCACAGGAGTGAATGTGTGTTCCTGGGACAATGGTGTACAGGAGTGAACGTGTGTTCCTGAGACAATGGTGCACAGGAGTGAAGGTGTGTTCCTGGGACAATGGTGCACAGGAGTGAAGGTGTGTTCCTGGGACAATAGTGCACAGGAGTGAACGTGTGTTCCTGGGACAATGGTGCACAGGAGTGAAGGTGTGTTCCTGGTACAAAGGTGCACAGGAGTGAATGTGTGTTCCTGGGACAATGGTGCACAGGAGTGAATGTGTGTTCCTGGGACAATGATGCACAGGAGTGAAGGTGTGTTCCTGGGACAATGGTGCACAGGAGTGAAGGTGTGTTCCTGGGACAATGATGCACAGGAGTGAAGGTGTGTTCCTGGGACAATGGTGCACAGGAGTCAATGTGTGTTCTTGGGACAATGGTGCACAGGAGTGATGGTGTGTTCTTGGGACAATGGTGCACAGGAGTGAACGTGTGTTCCTGGGACAATGGTGCACAGGAGTGAACGTGTGTTCTTGGGACAATGGTGCACAGGAGTGAATGTGTGTTCCTGGGACAATGGTGCACAGGAGTGAATGTGTGTTCCTCGGACAATGATGCACAGGAGTGAAGGTGTGTTCCTGGTACAAAGGTGCACAGGAGTGAATGTGTGTTCCTGGGACAATGGTGCACAGGAGTGAATGTGTGTTCCTGGGACAATGGTGCACAGGAGTGAAGGTGTGTTCCTGGGACAATGGTGCACAGGAGTGAATGTGTGTTCCTGGGACAATGGTGCACAGGAGTGAATGTGTGTTCCTGGGACAATGGTGCACGGGAGTGAAGGTGTGTTCTTGGGACAATGGCACACAGGAGTGAATGTGTGTTCCTGGGACAATGGTGCACAGGAGTGAATGTGTGTTCCTGGGACAATGGTGCACAGGAGTGAATGTGTGTTCCTGGGACAATGGTGCACAGGAGTGAATGTGTGTTCCTGGGACAATGATGCACAGGAGTGAAGGTGTGTTCCTGGGACAATGGTGCACAGGAGTAAATGCGTGTTCCTTGGACAATGGTACACAGGAGTGAACGTGTGTTCCTGGGACAATGGTGCACAGGAGTGAATGCGTGTTCCTTGGACAATGGTGCACAGGAGTGAATGTGTGTTCCTGGGACAATGATGCACAGGAGTGAATGCGTGTTCCTTGGACAATGGTGCACAGGAGTGAACGTGTGTTCCTGGGACAATGGTGCACAGGAGTGAAGGTGTGTTCCTGGGACAATGGTGCAATCCTTCCAACTCTGTGTGCAGATCACCCTCTCTGGATGTCTTCCAAGTGGCTGTCCATGAACGTTCTGATGCTGGACGAGAAGCGCGTCATGGTGGATGCCAACGAGGCCACCATTCAGAAGATGTTTGAGGACCTGGGTGAGTGGAGCAGCTGTTTTACGTGAAGATGCGGAGGTGGTGACGTGTTTCTCTTGCGTGGCAGGTATAAAGACCGTCAAGGTGAACATTCGCCACGCCAACTCGTTGGGTGGCGGCTTCCACTGCTGGACGACTGACGTCCGCCGGCGTGGTGAACTGCAGTCCTACTTCCACTAGCCTGGCCAGAAACAGTTTTTATTGAGCTTGAAAGGATGACCTGGTGTCACTTCTTACTCGAAGTGATCATCAGGCTCCTTTCCCAAAACCAAGCTAAGAGTTATTTGGCACCACAGGATGAGTTGTTGATGAATTGCATTGTTTTGGTTTTACAGCTTTGTGGGGACACGACTTGATTGGGTACACTTTGTCCACATGTCCTCTCACGCTTTGCCCCGCCCATTCTCACAGCTCCAACGCATTTTTACAAAACAATGTCCAACTTTTATCCTTAGAGCACAGGTGGTGTACCCAATCAAGTGTCCCCTGGGTGTACTGGCTTAATGGCAACAAACGAACATGACGACTCCTTCCCTGCGATCAATAACCTCAACATTAACTTCCCTTCGATCAACAACCTCACGATTAACTTCCCTGTCATCAATAACCTTAAGATTAACTTCCCTGTGATCAATAACCTCAATATGAACTGCATTTCTGGCCTGGCTACTAGAAGGTGGTCTAACTTGGGCACAATCAAAGATTGTTTTCTACTTTGACAGTCCATAACAAAGATTGTTTTCTAGATTGACAGTCCATATCAAAGATTGTTTTGTACATTGACAGTCCATATCAAAGATTGTTTTCTACATTGACTGTTCATATCAAATATAGTTTTCTATATTGACAGTCCATATCAAAAATTGTTTCTACATTGACAGTCCATATCAAAGATTGTTTTCTGCATTGACAGTCCATATCAAAGTGTTTTCTACATTGACAGTCCATATCAAAGATTGTTTTCTGCATTGACAGTCCATATCAAAGTGTTTTCTACATTGACAGTCCATATCAAAGATTGTTTCTATATTGACAGTCCATATCAAAGATTGTTTTCTGTATTGACAGTCCATATCAAAGATTGTTTTCTACGTTGACAGTCCATATCAAAGAGTGTTTTCTACATTGACAGTCCATGTCAAAGATTGTTTTCTACATTGACAGTCCATATCAAAGATTGTTTTCTACATTGACAGTCCATATCAAAGATTGTTTTCTACATTGACAGTCCACATCAAAAATTGTTTCTACATTGACAGTCCATATCAAATATTGTTTTCTACATTGACAGTCCATATCAAAGATTGTTTTCTACATTGACAGTCCATATCAAAGATTGTTTTCTACATTGACAGTCCATATCAAAGATTGTTTTCTACATTGACAGTCCATATCAAAGATTGTTTTCTACATTGACAGTCCATAACAAAGATTGTTTTCTACATTGACAGTCCATATCAAAGATTGTTTTGTACATTGACAGTCCATATCAAAGATTGTTTTCTACATTGACTGTTCATATCAAATATTGTTTTCTATATTGACAGTCCATATCAAAAATTGTTTCTACATTGACAGTCCATATCAAAGATTGTTTTCTACATTGACAGTCCATATCAAAGATTGTTTTCTACATTGACAGTCCACATCAAAAATTGTTTCTACATTGACAGTCCATATCAAATATTGTTTTCTACATTGACAGTCCATATCAAAGATTGTTTTCTACATTGACAGTCCATATCAAAGATTGTTTTCTACATTGACAGTCCATATCAAAGAGTGTTTTCTACATTGACAGTCCATATCAAAGACTGTTTTCTACATTGACTGTTCATATCAAATATTGTTTTCTATATTGACAGTCCATATCAAAAAATGTTTCTACATTGACAGTCCATATCAAAGATTGTTTTCTGCATTGACAGTCCATATCAAAGTGTTTTCTACATTGACAGTCCATATCAAAGATTGTTTCTATATTGACAGTCCATATCAAAGATTGTTTTCTGTATTGGCAGTCCATATCAAAGATTGTTTTCTACGTTGACAGTCCATAACAAAGATTGTTTTCTACATTGACAGTCCATATCAAATATTGTTTTGTACATTGACAGTCCATATCAAAGATTGTTTTCTACATTGACTGTTCATATCAAATATAGTTTTCTATATTGACAGTCCATATCAAAAATTGTTTCTACATTGACAGTCCATATCAAAGAGTGTTTTCTACATTGACAGTCCATATCAAAGATTGTTTTCTGCATTGACAGTCCATATCAAAGTGTTTTCTACATTGACAGTCCATTTCAAAGATTGTTTCTATATTGACAGTCCATATCAAAGATTGTTTTCTGTATTGACAGTCCATATCAAAGATTGTTTTCTGTATTGACAGTCCATATCAAAGATTGTTTTCTACGTTGACAGTCCATATCAAAGATTGTTTTCTACATTGACTGTTCATATCAAATATTGTTTTCTATATTGACAGTCCATATCAAAAATTGTTTCTACATTGACAGTCCATCTCAAAGATTGTTTTCTACATTGACAGTCCATATCAAAGTGTTTTCTACATTGACAGTCCATATCAAAGATTGTTTCTATATTGACAGTCCATATCAAAGATTGTTTTCTACATTGACTGTTCATATCAAATATTGTTTTCTATATTGACAGTCCATATCAAAAATTGTTTCTACATTGACAGTCCATCTCAAAGATTGTTTTCTACATTGACAGTCCATATCAAAGTGTTTTCTACATTGACAGTCCATATCAAAGATTGTTCCTATATTGACAGTCCATATCAAAGATTGTTTTCTACATTGACAGTTCATATCAAATATTGTTTTCTATATTGACAGTCCATATCAAAAATTGTTTCTACATTGACAGTCCATCTCAAAGATTGTTTTCTACATTGACAGTCCATAACAAAGATTGTTTTCTACATTGACAGTCCATATCAAAGATTGTTTTGTACATTGACAGTCCATATCAAAGATTGTTTTCTACATTGACTGTTCACATCAAATATAGTTTTCTATATTGACAGTCCATATCAAAAATTGTTTCTACATTGACAGTCCATATCAAAGATTGTTTTCTGCATTGACAGTCCATATCAAAGATTGTTTTCTACATTGACTGTTCATATCAAAGATTGTTTTCTACATTGACAGTCCATATCAAAGTGTTTTCTACATTGACAGTCCATATCAAAGATTGTTTTCTGTATTGACAGTCCATATCAAAGATTGTTTTCTACGTTGACAGTCCATATCAAAGATTGTTTTCTACATTGACAGTCCATATCAAAGATTGTTTTCTACATTGACAGTCCATAACAAAGATTGTTTTCTACATTGACAGTCCATAACAAAGATTGTTTTCTATGTTGAGAGTCCATATCAAAGAGTGTTTTCTACATTGACAGTCCATATCAAAGATTGTTTCTATATTGACAGTCCATATCAAAGATTGTTTTCTGTATTGACAGTCCATATCAAAGATTGTTTTCTACATTGACAGTCCATAACAAAGATTGTTTTCTACATTGACAGTCCATATCAAAGATTGTTTTCTGCATTGACAGTCCATATCAAAGATTGTTTTCTACATTGACTGTTCATATCAAAGATTGTTTTCTACATTGACAGTCCATATCAAAGATTGTTTTCTACATTGACAGTCCATATCAAAGAGTGTTTTCTACATTGGCAGTCCATATCAAAGATTGTTTTCTGCATTGACAGTCCATATCAAAGTGTTTTCTACGTTGACAGTCCATATCAAAGATTGTTTTCTACATTGACAGTCCATATCAAAAATTGTTTCTACATTGACAGTCCATTTTAAAGTGTTTTCTACATTGACAGTCCATGTCAAAGATTGTTTTCTACATTGACAGTCCATAACAAAGATTGTTTTCTATATTGACAGTCCATATCAAAACTTGTTTTCTACATTGACAGTCCATATCAAAGATTGTTTTCTCCTGTTACACAACTGGGCAACTTCCATTTTCACCCATGCGCTTGGCAGTCAATAATAGTTGAATAATAGTTGAATAATGGTTGAATAATGGTTGAATAATGGTTGTGTGATGTCAGGCTGGCACTACAGTAGTCAAAAGTGTGTTGTGATGTTTTGTATCGTACAGCCATGAATAAATGTCATGAAGAACACTCACTGGTGTCAGAGTCATTGACACAAAGAAGATCAATCACTTTGTTCCATTTTTACCAAACATCTTCTCTCAGCCAAAGTACATTACCGCCTTATGTATACAACAATATAGAGCTTATAGATAATAATGTCCAATATTTCTACAATCATAATAACATCAGCTTATAGATAATAATGTCCAATATTTCTACAATCATAATAACATCAGCTTATAGATAATAATGTCCAATATTTCTACAATCATAATAACATCAGCTTATAGATAATAATGTCCAATATTTCTACAATCATAATAACATCAGCTTATAGATAATAATGACATATGTCCAATATTTCTACAATCATAATAACATCAGCTTATAGATAATAATGTCCAATATTTCTACAATCATAATAACATCAGCTTATAGATAATAATGTCCAATATTTCTACAATCATAATAACATCAGCTTATAGATAATAATGTCCAATATTTCTACAATCATAATAACATCAGCTTATAGATAATAATGTCCAATATTTCTACAATCATAATAACATCAGCTTATAGATAATAATGACATATGTCCAATATTTCTACAATCATAATAACATCAGCTTATAGATAATAATGTCCAATATTTCTACAATCATAATAACATCAGCTTATAGATAATAATGTCCAATATTTCTACAATCATAATAACATCAGCTTATAGATAATAATGATATATGTCCAATATTTCTACAATCATAATAACATCAGCTTATAGATAATAATGTCCAATATTTCTACAATCATAATAACATCAGCTTATAGATAATAATGTCCAATATTTCTACAATCATAATAACATCAGCTTATAGATAATAATGTCCAATATTTCTACAATCATAATAACATCAGCTTATAGATAATAATGTCCAATATTTCTACAATCATAATAACATCAGCTTATAGATAATAATGTCCAATATTTCTACAATCATAATAACATCAGCTTATAGATAATAATGTCCAATATTTCTACAATCATAATAACATCAGCTTATAGATAATAATGTCCAATATTTCTACAATCATAATAACATCAGCTTATAGATAATAATGTTGGTGTCAGCATGTGAAGTACAACCATTCCAGACTTGGAGGACACTTTACAGCCCAGTAGTACTACTTCATATAATCCATGTAGATGTACTAAAACTTTCAGTTCCATCCAATTTCTACCGCTTGTCCCTTTCGGTTTCACGGGGGGGCTGGAGCCTATCCCAGCTGCATTCGGGCAAAAGGTGGGGTAAACCCTGGACAAGGAAGAACACCTTTTTTATAGACTAAAACAATGCTAATAAAAGTATTGTTTGTCATAAGTGAATCTATTTTTGTTTTCTTTTGTGTTCATGAGGATACAATGCAGAGGTGTACTTGTAACAATTGTATGGACAAATGATATTTATAAATGTTAATAAAGATAGCATGTCATGCAGAGGTGTACTTGTAACAATTGTATAGACAAATGATATTTATAAATGTTAATAAAGATAGCATGTCATGCAGAGGCGTACTTGTAACAATTGTGTAGACAAATGATACTATTTACAGTGGCGGTGCAGAGTGGGCGGGGCTTCGCGGTCACATGTTTGTGTCCAAACAAAAAGGTTGCAGCAGGAAAAGGAAGTTATGATAAAGTCAGTCAGAAGAAAAGGTGAGGAGGTTCATTAGAAGTACACAACTTTTGTACTTTGTCCTCCTTATTAGAAGTACACATCATGTGTACTTTGTACTACTGACCAAAGGTTGGAAACATGTTTGCATAAACATGTTCATTAGCAAGAAGATGGATGTTTAGAAAAGACTACAACTGTACAGTACTTTGTACAGTGGAGAATACAGTATTTAATATCATATGTACAGTGGAGAATACAGTATTTAATATCATGTGTACAGTGGAGAATACAGTATTTAATATCATATGTACAGTGGAGAATACAGTATTTAATATCATATGTACAGTAGGAGAATACAGTATTTAATATCATGTGTACAGTGGAGAATACAGTATTTAATATATGTACAGTAGGAGAATACAGTATTTAATATCATATGTACAGTGGAGAATACAGTATTTAATATCATGTGTACAGTGGAGAATACAGTATTTAATATCGTGTGTACAGTGGAGAATACAGTATTTAATATCATATGTACAGTGGACAGTACAGTATTTAATATCATGTGTACAGTGGAGAATACTTTATTTAATATCATGTGTACAGTAGAAGAATACAGTATTTAATATCATGTGTACAGTGGAGAATACAGTATTTAATATCATATGTACAGTGGAGAATACAGTATTTAATATCATGTGGACAGTGGAGAATATTTTATTTAATATCATGTGTACAGTGGAGAATACAGTATTTAATATCATTTGTACAGTAGGAGAATACAGTATTTAATATCATATGTACAGTAGGAGAATACAGTATTTAATATCATATGTACAGTGGAGAATACAGTATTTAATATCATGTGTACAGTGGACAGTACAGTATTTAGTATCATGTGTACAGTAGGAGAATAAAGTATTTAATATCATGTGTACAGTGGAGAATACAGTATTTAATATCATATGTACAGTGGAGAATACAGTATTTAATATCATATGTACAGTAGGAGAATACAGTATTTAATATCATATGTACAGTGGACAGTACAGTATTTAATATCATATGTACAGTAGGAGAATACAGTATTTAATATCATATGTACAGTAGGAGAATACAGTATTTAATATATGTACAGTGCACAGTACAGTATTTAATATCATGTGGACAGTAGGAGAATAAAGTATTTAATATCGTATGTACAGTACACGGTATTTAATATCATATGCACAGTGGACAGTACAGTATTTAATATCGTATGTACAGTAGGAGAGTACAGTATTTAATATCTTATGTACAGTGGGTCACACAGGGACACACAGGGTGATACAGGGAAACCCAGGGTCACCCAGAGACACTAAGGGACACACAGGGACACCCAGAGACACTAAGGGACACCCAGAGACATACAGGGACACCCAGGGACACACAGGGTCACCCAGAGACACTAAGGGACACTAAGGGACACCCAGGGACACACAGGGACACCCAGAGACACTAAGGGACACCCAGGGTCACCCAGAGACACACAGGGACACACAGGGACATACACAGGGACACCTAGAGACACTAAGGGACACACAGGGACACCCAGAGACACTAAGGGACACCCAGAGACATACAGGGACACCCAGGGACACACAGGGTCACCCAGAGACACTAAGGGACACTAAGGGACACACAGGGTCACACAGGGACACCCAGAGACACTAAGGGACACCCAGGGACACACAGGGACACCCAGGGTCACCCAGAGACACACAGGGACATACACAGGGACCCCTAGAGACACTAAGGGTCACACAGGGACACCCAGAGACACTAAGGGACACCCAGGGACACACAGGGACACCCAGGGTCACCCAGAGACACACAGGGACACACAGGGACATACACAGGGACACCTAGAGACACTAAGGGACACACAGGGACACCTAGAGACACTAAGGGACACACAGGGACACCCAGAGACACTAAGGGACACACAGGGACACCCAGAGACACTAAGGGACACACAAGGGTCACCCAGAGACACTAAGGGACACACAGGGACACCCAGAGACACTAAGGGACACACAGAGTCACCCAGAGACACTAAGGGACACACAGGGACACCCAGAGACACTAAGGGACACACAGGGACACCCAGAGACACTAAGGGACACACAGAGTCACCCAGAGACACTAAGGGACACACAGGGACACCCAGAGACACTAAGGGACACACAGGGACACCCAGAGACACTAAGGGACACACAGGGACACCCAGAGACACTAAGGGACACACAGGGTCAGACAGGGACACTAATGGACACACAGGGACACCCACGGACTAAAAAGGTGTCATGTAACAAACATCTTTAACGGGACGATAAAGTTCACCCTGACCTGACCTTCCTTTTTTGGTCGCAGGTTGCTTTTGACACTTTGGTAAGAGGGTTTAATATTTGACAATCACTGAAACTGATGACAGTACCAACAAGATGGAGTATCGTCGTAAAACAAAGAGTATGGCACCAACTACCTCTCCTCTTTCCACCCTCACAGGTGTGCGTCTTCTCCCTAAGAGCCTCGTTAGGCACATGACCACAGGGTTTCCCCCAATGGAACTGATGGTGGCGCACCGCACCGCCACGACAAAATAAAAGCCGCCACACCTTAAACTGAAGGTTTTCTACCTGAAAACTAGTGAAAGTGATACAATGTATTGGAGCCTCCAGCAAAAGTCACACAGGGTTTTATTTCCTAAAGCCAATGGACACATTTAGACCTGGCTGTGACGGCACTCTTCCACTATGCTCGGCTCTCGGACATCCATGGCAAGCATGCGGCCTGTTGGAGTGCCTCGCCTTGGATCCGTCAGTGACTGATCAGGTTGCAGTTGTGGCTTGTGCCTCCTTGGGCGATGGTACAGTCTCACTTCAAGACTGAGCGAGCGTGCGTCCTCAAAACAAAGTTTGTGAAGAAGCCTCCCAGCTTCTTTGTTCTTCCCAGCTGTTGAGTAGAACCTGGGCCAGTATGCAGTCCATCCGGCGATCAGCTTTCATTTAAACATGGCGTAAATGTCCGTGAGCCAATAGGAGTCAACCTTTTCCTACTCCATGTCCTGTTCCAAAATACCACAAAAGTCAACAGAATTGTAAATACCAACACAAAGACAAAACTTGGAGTTAAATGAGCAGTTGAGGGCAAGGAAATAAATGTCAGTCGTGACTTGGAGTTATCCAGGTCCTACAGTTTCCACTTTAATGGAATCGTAGACAGAATCATGGAATTAACCATCTAAACGGAATTTGTGTGTAATGCTGTCATCGTGAGGAGAAGGAATGATTGTTTATCTCAAAAACAAGACCAGCTCTCTAGCCGGCAGCCTGCAACCTTCTCAGGCCAACTCTCTGCCCGCCTCCAGTACAGTTCACCTCGTCTGGCTCCTCTCCATGTGTTGGAGCAGCGGCTTTACTTGGAGCTCCTCTTGAATGACAGAGCCAGCAGACGGAAGAAACTCATTTCGGCCGCTTGTACCCGTGATCTTGTCCTTTCGGTCATAACCGACGGCGTGGCGTAGTTGGTAGAGTGGCCGTGCCAGCAATCGGAGGGTTGCTGGTTACTGGTGTTCAATCCCCACCTTCTACCATCCTAGTCACGTCCGTTGTGTCCTTGGGCAAGACACTTCACCCCTTGCTCCTGATGGCTGCTGGTTAGCGCCTTGCATGGCAGCTCCCGCCATCAGTGTGTGAATGTGTGTGTGAATGGGTGAATGTGGAAATAAGTGTCAAAGCGCTTTGAGTACCTTGAAGGTAGAAAAGCGCTATACCCATTTATTTATTTATCTATAACCCAAAGGTCATGACCATAGGTGAGGAACGTAGATCAACCGGTAAATTGAGAGCTTTGTCTTCTGACTTAGCAACAGATCGATGCATCACTGCAGATGGTGCACCGATCTGCCTGTCGATCTCACAATCCACTCTTCCCTCACTTGTAAAACAAGACCCCGAGGTGCTTGAATTCCTCCACTTGGGGCAAGATCTCGTCCGCAACCCGAAGATGGAACTCCACCCTTTTCTGGGCGGGAACCATGGACTCGGACCAAGAGGTGCTGATTCTCATCCCAGTCGCTTCACACTCGACTGCGAACCGATCCAGCGAAAGCTGAAGATCCTGGCCAGATGAAACCAGCAGGACCACATCATCTGCAAAAAGCAGAGACTTAATCCTGCAGCCACCAAACCGGATCCCCTCAACGCCCTAACTAGAATTTCTGTCCATAAAAATTATGAACAGAATTGGTGACAAAGGGCAGCCCTGGAGTTCAACTCTGACTGAAAACGGGTCCGACTTACTGCCGGCAATGCGGACCAAGCTCTGCCACAATTATTATTATTTTTTTTTATGATTTGATAGACAGTGTGCACGATACATTATTCACAAGGAACCGATGGTAGTACCAGATTTAGCTAGCAGCTCATTTCCATCGGTAGTCCTTCATTTGACAACATCTAACAAGAGGACAACAAATGACACAACCACCAAAAACACTAAAAAGACAACTTATAAAAACCTGTCTATTAACAGAAAAAAAGAGAGTAGAACACATCATACATCACATGTGAGCCCTGACATCTCGTCATACCTCAACCGCCAAAGCTGAGCTGCGCTGAGCCTGTTGACATCTGGCAGCTGCCTCTGGAGTCCCATGAGCCAAAAAGACCCAATAAGACTCCTTCTTCAACTTGATGGCATCCCTGTTCTGGGATTACCAGTAGGACAAGCACCAACCACCTAGCGACCACAGCTCCGATCATCCGCCTCAACAATAGAGGCACAGAACAAGGTCCACTCGGATTTAATGTCCAGCACTTCCCTATAAACATGTTCAAAGCTCTTCTGGAGAATTTAAACTCTGTCTGACAGGAAATTCTGTCAGGTGTTCCCAGCAGACCCTCACAATGCGTTTGGGCCTACCAGGTCTGACCGGCATCCTCCCCCACCATCGGAGCCAACTCACCACCAGGAGGTGATCTGGTGCATGTTTCGCCCCTTTCTTCACCTGAGTGTCCAAAGACATGGGCCCACAAGTCCGACGGCACAACCACAAAGTCGATCATGTAAGTGCGGCCCAGCGTGTCCTGGTGCCAAGTGCACATATGGACACTCTTATGCTTGAACATGGTGTTTGTTATGGATAATCTATGACAAGCACAGACATCCAAACACAGAACATGACTCAGATTTAGATCTGGGCGGTCGTTCCTTCCAATCACGCCTCTCCAGGTCTCACTATCGCTACCAACAAAAAGGGAATCGTCTTGGGTAACACTGTCTAAGGAACCCAAAAAGGGCGGGTACTGAACTACTGTTTGGCACATAAGCACAAACAGAAGTTAGGACCCGTTCCCCCACCTGGAGGTGGAGGGAGACTGCCCTCTTGTATGTATTGGCTCTGAGTCAGAAGGCAACAAGTATTTGCCTTTCACTGGTTGCAAAGCCAGAGTTGAAGAGAGTCCCGCTCCTGTCAAGAAGACCGGTTCCAGAGTTCGACTATATTCTGACAGAACTTCTTCATCTCGCACGCCATCTCAGGCTCCTTCCCACCCAGAGAAGTGACATGCCATGTCCCTTGACCTAGCTTTTTCAGCCAAGGATCAGGCTCATATCACATTGCACACAACCTCTATGGCCCATCCTATCAGTGGTGAGTCCATTGGAAGGAGGACCTATGCTGCCTTTTTGGGCTGTGGCAGGCCAGCCCTCTTGATAGCAAGCCCGGCCATAAACCAGGCACTTGACACTGAGCCCCGCCTCCTGGCCTGGCTCCAAAAGAGGGGGCCCAGTGACTTGCGTCCATTTTTTCGTGACTTCATCAGGGTCTTTTAAGGCGCTCTCTGTCTCGACCCTCACCAAGGACCTTTTGGTCTTGGGCAACCCTACCAGGGACATAGCAACCCCCCGACAACTTAGCACCTAGGATCATTGAGACACGCAAACTCCTCTACCACGATAAGGGAGCAGCTCAAAGAGGAGTGTTGGTTCTATGCAGCTGCCTGATGGTCTGAATCCTGCAAGAGCTTCAGCAGCCGAGAAGGGAATTTGGGATCGTGAGATCGACAGGCGGATCGGCGCGGCGTCTTCAGTAATGCGGACGCTGTATCGATCCGTTGTGGTGAAGAAGGAGCTGAGCCGAAAGGCAAAGCTCTCAATTTACCGGTCGATCTACGTTCCCATCCTCACCTATGGTCATGAGCTTTGGGTTATGACCGAAAGGACAAGATCACGGGTACAAGCGGCTGAAATGAGTTTCCTCCGCCAGGTGGCGGGGCTCTCCCTTAGAGATAGGGTGAGAAGCTCTGCCATCCGGGAGGAGCTCAAAGTAAAGCCGCTGCTCCTCCACATCGAGAGGAGCCAGATGAGGTGGTTCGGGCATCTGGTCAGGATGCCACCCGAACGCCTCCCTAGGGAGGTGTTTAGGGCACGTCCGACCGGTAGGAGGCCGCAGGGAAGACCCAGGACACGTTGGGAAGACTATGTCTCCCGGCTGGCCTGGGAACGCCTCAAGGTCCCACAGGAAGAGCTGGACGAAGTGGCTGGGGAGAGGGAAGTCTGGGCTTCCCTGCTTAGGCTGCTGCCCCCGCGACCCAACCTCGGATAAGCGGAAGAAGATGGATGGATGGATGGATTTGTGAAATGTATTTAGAAAAACAGTTTTCAGTTTTTTATGTGTGTGAACACAAGCACACACACGCGTACACTCAGACATAGGTGTACAACAGACCTGAACAAAATATGGTTCTTTAAGATATTCAATCTGGCCTACCGGATGTTTCCAAATCCCTATTTTTTAAATCTAACATTGAACGCATCGCCGCCATTTGACGTGCAGTGCTGTCTTCAAATGACCGTGAGTCTTGAACCATGGAAATGATTCCAATGGTGGGAATCTGCGCTTTTGAGTGTCGTTGGGGCTTTTATGATCATCATAAGGACTACGTCACGGTAGCCATAACCAAAGTGGGTGGGGCTTGTTTACAGAGCAGCCAGCTGGAGACGCGCATGCAGATTTCTACACCAAAGTTGTGTTCTGTGAAAAGTGATATCATTTCAGATACGTGTTGTTGTATCCTTGGCATTCTTGTTTTTGTGGATGGAGGACGTCGTCTGGGAATTCAAGAGGAGCCACGTTCATACAGTACATTGTTAATATTCACTGTTTTATTGTTTATTGTTGAAAGTTTGATCATATTACGCCTATACTGGCTCACCTGCACTGGCTTCCTGTGCACTTAAGAAGTGACTTTAAGGTTTTACTACTTACGTATAAAATACTACACGGTCTAGCTCCGTCCTATCTTGTCGATTGCATTGTACCATATGTCCCGGCAAGAAATCTGCGTTCAAAGAACTCCGGCTTATTAGTGATTCCCAGAGCCCAAAAAAAGTCTGCGGGCTATAGAGCGTTTTCTATTGGGGCTCCAGTACTATGGAATGCCCTCCCGGTAACAATTAGAGATGCTACCTCAGTAGAAGCATTTAAGTCCCATCTTAAAACTCATTTGTATACTCTAGCCTTTAAATAGCCCCCCTGTTAGACCAGTTGATCTGCCGTTTCTTTTCTTTTCTCCTCTGCTCCCCTTTTCCTTGAGGGGGGTGGGCACAGGTCCGGTGGCCATGGATGAAGTGCTGGCTGTCCAGAGTCGGGACCCGGGGTGGACCGCTCGCCTGTGCATCGGCTGGGAACATCTCTACGCTGCTGACCCGTCTCCGCTCGGGATGGTGTCCTGCTGGCCCCACTATGGACTGGACTCTTACTATTATGTTGGATCCACTATGGACTGGACTCTCACAATATTATGTCAGACCCACTCGACATCCATTGCTTTCGGTCTCCCCTAGAGGGGGGGGGGGTTACCCACATATGCGGTCCTCTCCAAGGTTTCTCATAGTCATTCACATCGACGTCCCACTGGGGTGAGTTTTTCCTTGCCCGTATGTGGGCTTTGTACCGAGGATGTCGTTGTGGCTTGTGCAGCCCTTTGAGACACTTGTGATTTAGGGCTATATAAATAAAGATTGATTGATTGATTGATTGATTTATACTTCCCACTTTCGTCATTGTCATGTACATTCCTGGAGTCTTATTAATAATAATAATAATAATAATACATTTTATTTATAAGGCGCCTTTCTGGGCACTCAAGGACACCGTACAAAATCAAAACAATACAATCAAATTGGATAAAAAACAACAACAACAACAAAGAGAAAAGAAAAGATGATTACAATTAGTGATGGGTCCGGCAACGCCGATGCATCGGCGCATGCGTCGAGCTCATAGAGCGAAACCCTGTGTCGGTGCGCGTACCGCTTTTAGAAAGTCACGTGACCGATCATGAGCTGTTTTGGTCACGTGACCGATACGCCAACTGTGTCGCCTCCTCTGTGCCCTGTGAGCGGCTCTTTTCTACAGCCGGAGAAATAATAACTAAGAAGAGAAATCGTCTAAAATGTAATACGTCGGAAAAACTTTTTTTTTTTTTTTTTTTTTTTTTATAAAAATGTGTAAAAAATAAAATTAAAAAAATTCCCAGTCCACAATCATCCACAACACGTTCTCTTAGATTTCCATGTTATGATGCATGTTCACATTATTTATTGACTGTATCTAAAAAAAGATAAAAATATATTTTTATTTAATTGAAGATATGAAATAATCCTAAATGAAATACAATGACTTGGTTTATATTATTGTATATACTAGGGCAGGGGTCACCAACGCGGTGCCCGCGGTCACCAGGTAGCCCGTAAGGACCAGATCAGTCGCCCGCTGGCCTGTTCTAAAAATAGCTCAAAGAGCAGCACTTACCAGTGAGCTGCCTCTATTTTTTAAATTGTATTTATTTACTAGCAAGCTGGTCTCGCTTTGCTCCACATTTTTAATTCTAAAAGAGACAAAACTCAAATAGAATTTGAAAATCCAAGAAAATATTTGAAAGACTTGGTCTTCACTTGGAATAAGCGGTAGAAAATGGATGGATGGATGGGTCTTCACTTGTTTAAATAAATTCATTTATTTTTTACTTTGCTTCTTATTACTTTTAGAAATACAATTTCAGAGAAAAAATACAACCTTAAAAATGATTTTAGGATTTTTAAACAAATATACCTTTTTACCTTTTAAATTTCTTCTTCTTCTTTCCTGACAATTTAAATCAATGTTCAAGTAAATGTATTTATTTTTTATTGTAAATAATAAATATTTTAGCTTCTGTTTTTTCGACGAAGAATATTTGTGAAATATTTCTTCAAACTTACTATGATTAAAATTCAAAAAAATTATTCTGGCAAATCTAGAAAATCTGTAGAATCAAATTTAAATCTTATTTCAAAGTATTTTGAATTTATTTTAAAATTTTTGTTCTGGAAAATCTAGAAGAAATACTGATTTGTCTTTGTTAGAAATATAGCTTGGTCCAATTTGTTAAATATTCTAACAAAGTGCAGATTGGATTTTAACTAATTTAAAACATGTCATCAAAATTCTAAAATGTATCTTAATCAAGAAAAATTACTAATGATGTTGCATAAATTATTTTTTTAATTTTTTCAAAAAGATTCAAATAAGCTAGTTTTTCTCTTCTTTTTGTCGGTTGAATTTTGAATTATAAAGAGTCGAAATTGAAGATAAACTATGTTTCAAAATTTTATTTTAAATTTTTTCTTGTTTTCTCCTCTTTTAAACCGTTCAATTAAGTGGTTTTTTTCATCATTTATTCTCTACAAAAAACCTTCCGTAAAAGGAAAAAAAAATGTACGACGGAATGACAGACAGAAATACCCATTTTTTTATATATATAAATTTATTTATTTCGCTATTCTTGTTTAAATCACACTTACGTGTAACTTACAAATGACAATATATTTATTTATTTAAGTGTGTATCAAACTGGTAGCCCTTCGCATTAATCAGTACCCAAGAAGTAGTTTTTGGTTTCAAAAAGGTTGGTGACCCCTGTACTAGGGCATCAAATCAGTGTCAGTTGAGTCGGTCCATAGGTTGCCTGTAGAGATTTTTAATGTCCAGCAGATGTCAGTATTTAGTGACACAGTATCGACACAGTATCAATACAGTTTTGCAATGTGTCGAAACGCTTCATGACGCCTCATCAACCCATCACTAATTACAATGAATAAGCAGTCAAGGATAGGTGTGTTTTGATTTGAAGAGGGATATTGAATCTAAGTTGCGAAGGTCTGGTGGTAAAGAGTTCCAAAGATTTGGGGCAGAGCGGCTGAAAGCTCAGGCAGCCATGGTGGACAGTTTAAATAAGGGGACAGTGAGATGGATGGATGAAGAGGATCTTAGGGAACGTGAGGGCGTGGTGACATGGATCAGGTCAGAGAGATATGATGGAGAGAGGTTATGGATGGCTTTGAAAGTGAAGAGAATTATTTTAAAGTGGATGCGATGTTTGATGGGTAGCCAGTGGAGTTGCTGCAGAACAGGGCTGATGTGCTGGATTGAAGGGGTTCTGATGATTATAATGTGCTGGATTGAAGGGGTTCTGATGATTATAATGTGCTGGATTGAAGGGGTTCTGATGATTATAATGTGCTGGATTGAAGGGGTTCTGATGATTATAATGTGCTGGATTGAAGGGGTTCTGATGATTATAATGTGCTGGATTGAAGGGGTTCTGATGATTATAATGTGCTGGATTGAAGGGGTTCTGATGATTATAATGTGCTGGATTGAAGGGGTTCTGATGATTATAATGTGCTGGATTGAAGGGGTTCTGATGATTATAATGTGCTGGATTGAAGGGGTTCTGATGATTATAATGTGCTGGATTGAAGGGGTTCTGATGACTATAATGTGCTGGATTGAAGGGGTTCTGCTGATTATTAGGGCTGCAGAGTTCTGGAGAAGCTGAAGTTTGTGAAGTGACTTGTGAGGGAGACCAAACAGGAGAGAGTTGCAGTAGTCCAGGCGAGAGGTGACCAGGCTATGGACTAGTACGGCAGCAGTAGGAGGGGTAAGGGATGGGCGAAGACGGTTAATGTTCCGAAGATGAAAGTAAGCAGACCGGGTAATGTTGTTGATGTGGGCTTGAAAGGAGAGTGTGCTGTCGAGGATGACACCCAGACTCTTGACTCTATTCAATAAGAAACTGTAAAATTCCATTCAGTTTTTTTGAGTTGGTCCGTCATTAGTGTTCATAGTGTGAGTCATTATTGTGTGAGTTTTTTGTTTGTGTTGTCACGAGTTGTCAGTGCGTGGGTCAAATATGCAGAGACAGAAACCAGATGAACGTTTTGTGACCTCTTTATTCTCTAGGTAGGCAGGAACTGAAGGCGATAGTGACTTTCTCATGGGATCTACAGTCAACTCTTGACATACTAGTATATACATAAACTAGTGTATATATATATATATATATATATATATATATATATATATATATATATATATATATATATATATTAGAGATGCGCGGTTTGCGGGCACAACCGCGGAGTCCGCGGATTATCCGCGGATCGGGCGGATGAAATTAAAAAAAATTAGATTTTATCCGCGGGTCGGGTCGGGTCGGGCGGTTGAAATAAAAAAAATTTTGATTTTAAATAGATTCAGGCGGATGGCAGTTAAACCAATTGGTAAATATATATACATAGTTAAATGTTGTTACCCACATACGAAAAACGAGCAGGCACCTGCTGCATATGCCACAACAGAAGAAAAAAAGAAAAAGAGATGGACACTTTTACGGAGCGGAGAAGGGACGCCTCGCCGAGGTCCGGGACCGAGGCCCCTTCCCCCGAGAGGGCCCCACCGGGAGCCGTAGCTGAGGCGATCCGCGAGAAGGGCCCGACGCACGTCCAGGGTCACCACCGCGCCCACCGCACCGACACCCCGCCTCGTCCGCCTTCGCCGCGGCCGGCGTCACGCGCAGCAGGTAAGCAGCTTACCTGCCCGCCACCCCCGTGGCCGGGGGCTCATAACAGGGGTCACTCCGCGCGCTCCGCCCGCGCAGCTTACCTGCCCGCCACCCCCGTTGCCGGGGGCGCGTAACAGGGGTCACTCCGCGCGCAGTGCGCTCACGAAAGGGGTGGGGCTCACCCTGGTTGATATAGACAGCAGGACGGTGGCCATGGAAGTCGGAACCCGCTAAGGAGTGTGTAACAACCCACCTGCCGAATCAACTAGCCCTGAAAATGGATGGCGCTGGAGCGTCGGGCCCATACCCGGCCGTCGCCGGCAGCGAGATGCGCTTGGAGGTGCGCTCAGCGCGGCTCCCATATGATTGCGCACTGGTGTGCGTCTGGGTCGTGACAGCGTGGAACGCGAATGTCTGTGCTGCATTGGATCAGTCTCCTTTCTTTAACAGGCAAAAGCTTTATAACCTCACTAATGCCTTGCATCGTCTATATTAGATATATAACAACGGGCGGGTGCGGTTCTGATCAAATGTTACATCGGGTGGATGGCGGATGGTTGACGACTTTCTGATGCGGTTGCGGATTAAATAATTGCCTATCCGCGCATCTCTAATATATATATATATATATATATATATATATATATATATATATATATATATATATATATATATATATATATATGTATGTATACATATATATAAATATATATATATATATACATGTACATATAAATATACATGTATGTATGTATGTATACATATATATAAATATGAGTGTAAAAGACAGTATTGAGTGTATTCTTCTTCCCACAGGATGAGGATGCTTTGAACATTGATGGCTGAATAACAGGACCAGGAAGTGCACGTCCAAGATGAAGAAAGGCGGGGCAAGAACGTTGCGTACAGACGCCACGTGAGAAGCAACAGAAAGGAAAGTAACTTTCTGTGTTGCATCTCTAAAACCCTTCACTGACCTGCTGAGACCTTTGCTACAAACGTCAATTGGTTTGGAAGAAGTATTACAAACAGAAAGACAAGGTTGAGAAAAAAGTTGTAAGGGGGCTTGAAATAATCGATTTACTTCTGAATCCCGATTCTTTTTAACATCCATCCATCCATTTTCTTCCGCTTGGGGTGGCGGGGGCAGCAGCCTAAGCAGGGAAGCCCAGACTTCCCTATCCCCAGCCACTTGGTCCAGTTCCTCCCAGGGATCCCAAGGCGTTCCCAGGCCCGCCTGGAAACATAGTCTTCCCAACGTGTCCTGGGTCTTCCCCGTGGCCTCCTACCAGTCAGACGTGCCCTAAACACCTCTCTAAGGAGGCGTTCAGGTGGCATCCTGACCAGATGCCCGAACCACCTCATCTGGCTCCTCTCCATGTGGAGGAGCAGCTGCTTTACTTTGAGCTCCTCCCGGATGGCAGAGCTTCTCACCCTATCTCAGCGTAGGAAACTCATTTCAGCCGCTTTTACCCGGGATCTTGTCCTTTCGGTCATAACCCAAAGCTCATGACCATAGGACCAGAGGGAGGGAGGAGGGGGGACAGGAACAGACCCAACAAAGCAACCAAGAGAGCTGACTCCGTCCTAGGCTGCCCACTAGCTCTCAGCCCATGTGCAGTCCTGAGTTAAGGTAAGATAAAGATGATTTTCACAATAACACCAAGGTGCAACGTAGAAGCAGCTTTTTTTATGCCGCTCTGTCCATCGGAAAGGGTGTACCTAATAGTGTGACCACAGACTCTATATAATGAAGTTTATTTTGGAGGAATGAGTGTTGATGTTGGTCCTGAAAGAGTTTTTAAAAGATGATACTTTTGGAGAGGTGGCTTCATTTGCACTCTAAAGTCAACGCCTCCACACCATCCATCCATCCATCCATCTTCTTCCGCTTATCCGAGGTCGGGTCGCGGGGGCAGCAGCCTAAGCAGGGAAGCCCAGACTTCCCTCTCCCCAGCCACTTCGTCCAGCTCCTCCCGGGGGATCCCGAGGCTTTCCCAGGCCAGCCGGGAGACATAGTCTTCCCAACGTGTCCTGGGTCTTCTCCGTGGCCTCCTACCGGTCGGACGTGCCCTAAACACCTCCCGAGGGAGGCGATCGGGTGGCATCCTGACCAGATGCCCGAACCACCTCATCTGGCTCCTCTCGATGTGGAGGAGCAGCGGCTTTACTTTGAGCTCCCCCGGGATGACAGAGCTTCTCACCCTATCTCTAAGGGAGAGCCCCGCCACCCGGCGGAGGAAACTCATTTCGGCCGCTTGTACCCGTGATCTTGTCCTTTCGGTCATAACCCAAAGCTCATGACCATAGGTGAGGATGGGAACGTAGATCGACCGGTAAATTGAGAGCTTTGCCTTCCGGCTCAGCTCCTTCTTCACCACAACGGATCGATACAACGTCCGCATTACTGAAGACGCCGCACCGATCCGCCTGTCGATCTCACCATCCACTCTTCCCTCACTCGTGAACAAGACTCCGAGGTACTTGAACTCCTCCACTTGGGGCAGGGTCTCCTCCCCAACCCGAAGATGGCATTCCACCCTTTTCCGGACGCCTCCACACACGACACATAAATAATAAATGATGGGGATTAAAATCATATTTCCACGTTAACGACCTTTGGACTATTTTTATTTTTTTTGTCTAAATTAAAATAAATAACATTTTTATATCTGGTACTGTCCCGTTACTACCATAAAAATGCTCAATATTGGTAAAGTTGCTATTTCTTTCTCTTAAAATGACGACTTCATTCCTAGAAAATATATCATATTTACTGAGAGAGAACATTTGTACTTTTGGTTGAAGACAACATTGTCAGACATGTTGTCCTCCTTATGCACACTTTGCAAATTTTAGCACGGCATCCAACGAAGAGCACTACAATATTAGTGGCAGGTGAAAAGTTGTGATTTGTAATGTTTTACATAATTATATAAGATGAAATGTTTCTTCTCCCGATGTGAGGATTTGGAACACTTGCTCTCTGGCGCCCTCTGGTGTGTCTGCTGTGGCTCTGTCCAGAAGTGATATTGCATGGATCAATAATGTCTTCAAGATATTGAAGACATTGACATAGTGTGTAACTGTCACTCATGACATGTTGACAAAATACACTACCTCTACCTGGAAAATACAACAAGAAATAAGTTCAAAAACACCCTTCAGCAAAATGATTCTATTATGATTATTATTACTGTATTCAAGTTGATTGACCAAACAAATGGCACGCAAACATCCTGGCACAGCAAGAAGACGCTCCTGAAAGTGAAAGTGCAACACACAAACAATAAAAATGTCATCCGTAGAAAGTGAAAGTGAAACTGCAGGGTCTGCTTTGACTTGTCGGCATACAAACTACAAACACGTCACAATTTGGAAGTTGTCATTTTCATGTTTTTTCCCCAAATATTTGTATTGTATTTTGCAGACAGTTCAGATCTGTTGTGTAGGACTAGATTTTACAATCCCCTAATGCATACTTGAGACACCTATGCGACTTTGTGGGATGGTCAAGTGAGTGAAGGCATCCTCTGGGTTATCAAGTGGGCGCCCCCCTTCCTCAGTGTTTCGCTGATAGGCCCACGACACCTCCAGAGGGTTCAGCAGTGAGTCCCAGCGTCCCAGGATCACTCCCTAGATGCCATCACTCACTTGAAAGCCCAGGTGGAGTCCCTTCGTTTGACCCACAGCCACTGACTCCCCTTTTCAGCGGCTTTTGAGAGGTCTTTGACTGCCTGCCGGTGGGCCTTCCCTCGCACTCCCATTTCCCTGAGGAGCCTGGATGTTGAGGTGGCCACGAACCCTCTGCAGCCTACTTCCACTGGGCGTACCCTCGCTTTCCAGCCTTGTTGTTGCGCATCGGCTGCAAGCTCAGTGTACCTCAACTTCTTGCGCTCGTAGGCCTCCTCCATTGCACTCTCCCAGGGCACCGTGAGCTCTATGATGTACACGAGCCTGAGCGAAGCTGACCACAGAACAAGATCTGGCCGCAGGTTGGTGGACGCAACTGGGAAGCAGAGTCTCTGGCCCAGGTCTGCCAGCAGTTTCCAGTCCCGTGTCCCGCCTAACTGTCCAGTGTCTGGTCTTGTTGGGGTGAGGTTGGCTTGACCCTCGCCCTCCCGGACAAATGTTGTTGCTTGCCAACTTGATGACGCAGGAGGAAGGGCATTGACACTTGTCCGTCGACTTTCCAGCACTGCTGCAAGACACTTTAGCACCTGGTTGTGCCGCCAGGTGTAACGGCCTTGGGTGACAGACAGTTCAGACAGTTCAGTATACAGTATAAAGTATACAGTGTACAGTATATTGTCTCAAGGCAGCACGTTGAAGCATCTGCACACTGTAAAGTATGAAATCAATGACAAGCACTCACTCCCCGAGGTACATTGTCCCCTACACCCTACATCACATGTAAACACACAATATATGCAAACATAGTTCATCTAACAAGGTATTTTAAAAATAAATACATGAATAAATAAGGTAAAATTAAATAAAATACATACAAAAATATACAATAATGGTTGTCCCGATACCAATAATTTGGTACCGGTACCAAAATGTATTTCGATACTTTTCTAAATAAAGGGGACCACAAAAAATTTGATTATTAGACAAATTGGGGAGGAGATCTTGCCCCAAGTGGAGGAGTTCAAGTACCTCGGAGTCTTGTTCACGAGTGAGGGAAGAGTGGATCGTGAGATCGACAGGCGGATCGGTGCGGCGTCTTCAGTAATGCGGACGCTGTAT
The DNA here is from genome assembly GCF_033978685.3 of Nerophis lumbriciformis. Taxonomy (NCBI): domain Eukaryota; kingdom Metazoa; phylum Chordata; class Actinopteri; order Syngnathiformes; family Syngnathidae; genus Nerophis; species Nerophis lumbriciformis. Next base: position 28,021,002 of record NC_084562.2, read on the forward strand.
CGATCCGTTGTGGTGAAGAAGGAGCTGAGCCGGAAGGCAAAGCTCTCAATTTACCGGTCGATCTACGTTCCCATCCTCACCTATGGTCATGAGCTTTGGGTTATGACCGAAAGGACAAGATCACGGGTACAAGCGGCCGAAATGAGTTTCCTCCGACGGGTGGCGGGGCTCTCCCTTAGAGATAGTGTGAGAAGCTCTGCCATCCGGGGGGAGCTCAAAGTAAAGCCGCTGCTCCTCCACATCGAGAGGAGCCAGATGAGGTGGTTCGGGCATCTGGTCAGGATGCCACCCGAACGCCTCCCTAGGGAGGTGTTTAGGGCACGTCCGACCGGTAGGAGGCCGCGGGGAAGACCCAGGACACGTTGGGAAGACTATGTCTCCCGGCTGGCCTGGGAACGCCTGGGGGTCCCACAGGAAGAGCTGGACGAAGTGGCTGGGGAGAGGGAAGTCTGGGCTTCCCTGCTTAGGCTGCTGCCCCCGCGACCCGACCTCGGATAAGCGGAAGAAGATGGATGGATGGATGGATAGACAAATGTGAAAAAGAGGGCCATTCAATTTCAGTGACAGAGCCTACAGAATGGATAAGCAACATGGTGATTATCAGACAGGCAGAGAAGTTAAGGATCTGCATAGACCCTAAGTCACTGAACCAGGCCCTAAGGCGGTCTCCCTGCATAATGCCGACACTTGAAGATGTGTTACACAAGCTCGCATATTCACATCTGTAGATGCACGAGATGCCTTTTTGCAGTGTAAACTCGACGAGGAGAGCAGTTACACCACCACGTTCTGGACGCCATGGGGCAGGAAGTGCGGGTTAAAGCTGCCATTTGGGGTGTCTGCGGCCCCAGAAATATATCAGCGAAAGCTGCACGAGCTACTGGCAAGTTTAAGCGGGGTAGAGCCAATAACAGATGACATACTGGTGGTTGCGTGTGGGGAGGCTATACATGACCATGACACAAAACTGATAGCACTCATGCAGAGGTGCAAGGAAGTTAAGCTGAAGTTGAGTTTAAAGAAACTCGGAGAGGTCAAGTTTCACGGACACATTCTCTCGGGCTCAGAGTGGACCCTGAGAAAAGTAGGGTGGTCCGGGACATGCCACACCCCGAAGACGCCAAGGCCATACAACAGTTCATCGGCTTCGTGACACACCTCGCAAGGTTCATGCCACGCCTCTCTGAGGTATGCGAGCCACTACGGAGGCTTCTTGGACAAAGATGTCCCATGGCACTGGCTGCCCAAACACGACGCTGCAGTCGAGGAGATCAAGCGAATGCTCACAACTGCCCCGATCCTGAGATACTACGACGTGACAAAGCCAGTCGTCATCCAGAGCGATGCGAGTCAGAAAGGACTGGGTTGCTGCCTGATGCAAGAGGGTCAGCCTGCGGGGTACGCGTCGCGGGCGCTGACCCAGACTGAACAGAATTATGCACAGATAGAAAAAGAGTGTTTTCGTGCCAGCGTTTTCATTACTATTTGTATGGACGAGCGGAGATAAGGGCATAAACGGACCACAAGCCGCACATTTCAATTTTCACAAAGCCCCTCCTCACAGCACCCAAACGGCTTCAGAGCATGCTGCTCACTCTTCAGGCCTACAATCTCATGGTAGTGTACAAGCCAGGTCCTGATATGCAAATTAGTGACACACTGAGCATGGCCACTGCTCCAACACAGAGGACTGACACTAAATATACAAAGCAGTCCATCTGCTGCCTGCAGAGGGCACAAGAGGCCACTGAGCTAATAAACCAGGCTGAATACCTGAACGTCACCAGCCAGCGGCTAAACCAGATAAGACTGCACACGGAGGGCGATAGGAGCCTTCAGTTAGTGAAAGAGGTGGTGATCTAGGGATGGCCAGGTTGCCGTGAGGATGCTCCTCTGGCGAAAAGAGAATACTGGTCAATCAGGGACAAGATCAGTGCACAGGATGGAGTACTATTCAGAGAGTCATAGTACCAAAATCGTTGTGTGCAGAGATGTTGAAACACATCCATACCAGCCATGTAGGAGGAGATGCCTGCTACAGACAAGCCAGAGACACGCTGTTCTGGCCCAACATGCACAGCGAGATCAAGGACTATGTGAGCCAGTGCTCAGCGTGCAATGAATACTCACATGAGGGAGACAATGATGTCCCATGCACTTCCAACACGACCTTGGCAGATCCTCAGCATGGATCTGTTCAAACAAGCGGGCGAAGACTTTATGATTATTGTTGACCATTATTCTGATTTCTGGGAAATAGAGCTGCTTCCAGATCTTTCAGCGGACACCACAGTGCTGAGGTGCAAGGCCCAGTTTTCACGTCATGGACAACCGGATCGCGTGATAACAGATTGTGGGTCTCAGTTTGACTGTGAGACCTTCAGGAGATTCGCAAAGGAGTGAGACTTTGACCAAGTCAAGTCCTCCCCCAGGCACCCAAAAATCGAATGGGAAGGCCGAATCGGCCATGAAGGTAGTGAAGGCTCTGTGCCAGAAGGCATCCAGCGTGGGTAATGACCCATGGTTGGCCCTTTTGCAGTGGAGGAACACGCCCACAGAGGGCATGCTCAGCAGCCCCGCACAGAGGCTGCTGTCTCGTCGACTGAGGACTCTGCTCCCAGTCGCTGACACGCTTTTGGAGCCGAGTGTGGTCACTGGGGTCCAAGACGATCTGCGGATAAAACACCAGACAGCCAAACTCTGGTACGACAGATCGGCTAGGGACCTGCCTGAGCTGTATATTGGACAGGACATAAGGATGAAGCCCCTGCCTGGGGACAGGACGGGCAGGTGGCGAAGAGGAGTTTGTCTACAACAGGTGGGCACCAGATCGTACCTAGTGGATGTTGAGGGGACATTCTATCGCCGTAACCGGGATGGGCAACCCAGCGGTCCACCCAGCAAAGTAATGGACACTGACACAGGTGTCCAGGCCATCAGGCCACTCAGGCAGAGTGACCAGCACCAGCCTATGGCTTGACCACCTCCATCACCACCACCACCACTACTTGCGCCAACCGGGCACAGGACGGCCAGTGGCAGGGTGGTGAAAGTGCCTGACAGACTTGATCTTTAGGTATGTCCGAACTCTTGAGTTTTGTTGGTTAAAGTATACCTGGGACTGGTTTGTTATGGTTGTTGACACACACACAAAATAAAAATAAAAAATGTTAACAAGAAAAAGATAGTTGTAATGCTGGATTGATTGACAGATTGGTTTGCACTAAGTGCACTAAAATATTAGTTCTCCCTGTGCTTACACTAATCTTTTCAGCAATGTCGGACTAGAATACAGTCAAATACAGTTGGACTAGAATACAGTCAAATACAGTCGGACTAGAATACAGTCAAATATAGTCGGACTAGAATACAGTCAAATACAGTCGGACTAGAATACAGTCATATACAGTCGGACTAGAATACAGTCAAATACAGTCGGACTAGAATACAGTCATATACAGTCGGACTAGAATACAGTCAAATACAGTCGGACTAGAATACAGTCAAATACAGTCGGACTAGAATACAGTCAAATACAGTCGGACTAGAATACAGTCAAATACAGTCGGACTAGAATACAGTCAAATACAGTCGGACTAGAATACAGTCAAATACAGTCGGACTAGAATACAGTCATATACAGTCGGACTAGAATACAGTCATATACAGTCGGACTAGAATACAGTCATATACAGTCGGACTAGAATACAGTCAAATACAGTCGGACTAGAATACAGTCAAATAAAGTCGGACTAGAATACAGTCAAATACAGTCGGACTAGAATACAGTCAAATACAGTCGGACTAGAATACAGTCAAATACAGTCGGACTAGAATACAGTCATATACAGTCGGACTAGAATACAGTCATATACAGTCGGACTAGAATACAGTCAAATACAGTCGGACTAGAATACAGTCATATACAGTCGGACTAGAATACAGTCAAATACAGTCGGACTAGAATACAGTCAAATACAGTCGGACTAGAATACAGTCAAATAAAGTCTGACTACAATACAGTCAAATACAGTCAGACTAGAATACAGTCAAATACAGTCGGACTAGAATACAGTCAAATACAGTCGGACTAGAATACAGTCATATACAGTCGGACTAGAATACAGTCATATACAGTCGGACTAGAATACAGTCAAATATAGTCGGACTAGAATACAGTCAAATATAGTCGGACTAGAATACAGTCAAATACAGCCGGACTAGAATACAGTCATATACAGTCGGACTAGAATACAGTCAAATATAGTCGGACTAGAATACAGTCAAATACAGTCGGACTAGAATACAGTCAAATACAGTCGGACTAGAATACAGTCAAATACAGTCGGACTAGAATACAGTCAAATACAGTCGGACTAGAATACAGTCATATACAGTCGGACTAGAATACAGTCAAATACAGTCGGACTAGAATACAGTCAAATATAGTCGGACTAGAATACAGTCAAATACAGTCGGACTAGAATACAGTCAAATATAGTCGGACTAGAATACAGTCAAATATAGTTGGACTAGAATACAGTCAAATATAGTCGGACTAGAATACAGTCAAATACAGTCGGACAAGAATATACACTGTTGTCTCAGGTCTCATTATTCTTACACGCAAACAACCTCTTCCTGAGGTTATAACTTCACCTTTATTTTTACTTTGATCTGAACTTCTTTCAGGATGCATTTTAAATATAATATTTAGTTTTATTTAAACTTCTTACCAGATGTATTTTAAATATAATATTTCGTTTTTTCTAAAGTTGTTTCGGGATAAATTGTCAATATAATATTTAGATGTATTTCAACTTCTTTTAGGACATATTTTAAATGTAATATTTAGTTTTATCTAAAGTTTTTTTTAGGATAGATTTTAAATATGACATTGTGTTTTATCTATAGTTCTTTCAGGATGTATTTTAAATATAATATTTTGTTTTATCTAAAGTTCTTTCAAGATACATTTAGAATATAATATTTTGCTTTATTTAAACTTCTTTTAGGACCCATTTTATATATAATATTTAGTTGTATCTAAAGTTTATTTAGCATAGATTTTAAATGACATTTGGTTGTATCAATAGTTCTTTCATGATGTATTTTAAATATAATATTTAGTTGTATCTAGAGTTCTTTTTTTATCATTTTGTTTCATCCAAAGTCCTTCAGGATGTATTTCAAATATATTTTGTTTCATCTTCAGGATGAATTGTATCATTAAATGGTTTTTCATTAAGAAATATTGTTCTTATATTCACTGTTTGGACTTGTGTCTTTTGATTGATTGAAACTTGTATTAGTAGATTGCACAGTACAGAACATATTCTATTTTATTAGTAGGTTGCACAGTACAGAACATATTCTATTTTATTAGTAGATTGCACAGTACAGTACATATTCTATTTTATTAGTAGATTGCACAGTACAGTACATATTCTATTTTATTAGTAGATTGCACAGTACAGTACATATTCTATTTTATTAGTAGATTGCACAGTACAGAACATATTCTATTTTATTAGTAGATTGCACAGTACAGTACATATTCTATTTTTTTAGTAGATTGCACAGTACAGTACATATTCTATTTTATTAGTAGATTGCACAGTACAGTACATATTCTATTTTATTAGTAGATTGCACAGTACAGTACATATTCTATTTTATTAGTAGATTGCACAGTGAAGTACATATTCTATTTTTTTAGTAGATTGCACAGTACAGTACATATTCTATTTTATTAGTAGATTGCACAGTACAGTACATATTCTATTTTATTAGTAGATTGCACAGTACAGTACATATTCTATTTTATTAGTAGATTGCACAGTACAGTACATATTCTATTTTATTAGTAGATTGCAGAGTACAGTACATATTCTATTTTTTTAGTAGATTGCACAGTACAGTACATATTCTATTTTATTAGTAGATTGCACAGTACAGTACATATTCTATTTTATTAGTAGGTTGCACAGTACAGAACATATTCTATTTTATTAGTAGATTGCACAGTTCAGAACATATTCTATTTTATTAGTAGGGATGGTAATAGAAGAAGGAAGAGCAAGAAGTAGCTCACAGTCTCAGGCCGTCAAGGTTGAAACAAGCGCCGCCATTGTTGTTGCTCCTTTCAAACTTCCCCCCCACCGGAAGTACCGCCCACAGGCGGCGGTGCTGGGCTGCCATTGGCTGCGCGCAGCTGATTTGCATTGACGTCAGTAAAGGCTGAAGGTCATCCTCGCGGGCCGCCATTGGCCGGGCGGCTGTCACCCATGGAGGCTCCGACGCCAGCGAGGCGGAGAGAAGACAAGCCGAAGAGGAGCTCCCGTTAGCGGCTTCGTCCTAGCTCGCTCAAACAGCCGAGTTGGCGACATTTGACGTCCATTTGACGTCTTTTAGGACGTCTGACAGCCGCCACATCTGCTTCTTCCGGAGCGGATCCTGGAGACTCTGCACCCGCCTTTGGCCCACCGCAGGCGGCTCTCGGATGACTGAACGCCGGCTGGACCTGGTTCTTCTTCTCCCTCCTATTATTATTATTAGTATTATTATTATTGACATTGTTGACGATGTCGGAGCCGAGAAGACGTCTGCATGTTCTTAAGTGAGGCAGAAAGTCAACATTGTTGCAGTGTGTGTAATGTGTGTAGTGTGTGCGCATGCGTGGTGGCCTCCGTCAAGTTGAGGTGAGAAAGAAGAGATGCCAGAGGAGAGCACCAGAGTCCAGAGTCCAGGGGAGAGCACCAGAGTCCAGAGTCCGGCCCAGTTGGGACTGAAGATGAAGATGATGTGAAGAAGACAATTGAACATCTACTCTTCATGTCTCTGTGGGGAGCAGCGCTGGTGTTGTCACGGCCCAGATGACACACGAGTCCTTCTACATGTCAGCCATGGAGTCGCACTAGCACAGGAGCCCCCAGGAGCCTGAAGCATGGGCTGTGCCTCCAGTATCCACATCTCTGACAGGGTGGTCTACCACACGGGGAAGGAGTCCGAGGACTCGCCCTCGCCCCAGCAAGGAAATCCTGTCTCGGGTCTGCCTGTTAAAGCCCTGAACTGCAAGGTGAGGAAGTCACATGACTCATAACTCCTTCTGACATAACTCACTTGTATTCAACATAACTCACTTGTGTTCAACATAACTCCTTCTGACATAACTCACTTGTGTTCAACATAACTCCTTCTGACATAACTCACTTGTGTTCAACATAACTCCTTCTGACATAACTCACTTGTGTTCAACATAACTCACTTGTGTTCAACATAACTCCTTCTGACATAACTCACTTGTGTTCAACATAACTCCTTCTGACATAACTCACTTGTGTTCAACATAACTCACTTGTGTTCAACATAACTCACTTGTGTTCAACATAACTCACTTGTGTTCAACATAACTCCTTCTGACATAACTCACTTGTGTTTAACATAACTACTTCTGATATAACTCATTTGTGTTTACCATAACTCACTTGTGTTCAACATAACTCACTTGTGTTCAACATAACTCACTTGGGTTCAACATAACTCACTTGTGTTCAACATAACTCCTTCTGACATAACTCACTTGTGTTCAACATAACTCACTTGTGTTCAACATAACTCACTTGTGTTCAACATAACTCCTTCTGACATTACTCACTTGTGTTCAACATAACTCACTTGTGTTCAACATAACTCACTTGTGTTCAACATAACTCCTTCTGACATAACTCACTTGTGTTTAACATAACTACTTCTGATATAACTCATTTGTGTTTACCATAACTCACTTGTGTTCAACATAACTCACTTGTGTTCAACATAACTCACTTGGGTTCAACATAATTCACTTGTGTTCAACATAACTCCTTCTGACATAACTCACTTGTGTTCAACATAACTCACTTGTGTTCAACATAACTCCTTCTGACATAACTCACTTGTGTTCAACATAACTCCTTCTGACACAACTCACTTGTGTTCAACATAACTCACTTGTGTTCAACATAACTCCTTCTGACATAACTCACTTGTGTTCAACATAACTCCTTCTGACATAACTCACTTGTGTTCAACATAACCCCTTGTGACATAACTCACTTGTGTTCAACATAACTCCTTCTGACATAACTCACTTGTGTTCAACATAACTCACTTGTGTTCAACATAACTCCTTCTGACATAACTCACTTGTGTTTAACATAACTACTTCTGATATAACTCATTTGTGTTTACCATAACTCACTTGTGTTCAACATAACTCACTTGTGTTCAACATAACTCACTTGGGTTCAACATAACTCACTTGTGTTCAACATAACTCCTTCTGACATAACTCAGTTGTGTTTAACATAACTCACTTGTGTTCAACATAACTCACTTGGGTTCAACATAACTCACTTGTGTTCAACATGACTCCTTCTGACATAACTCACTTGTGTTTAACATAACTCACTTGTGTTCAACATAACTCACTTGTGTTTAACATAACTACTTCTGACATAACTCACTTGTGTTCAACATAACTCACTTGGGTTCAACATAACTCACTTGTGTTCAACATAACTGCTTCTGACATAACTCACTTGTGTTCAACATAACTCCTTCTGACAAAACTCACTTGTGTTCAACATAACTGCTTCTGACATAACTCACTTGTGTTTAACATAACTACTTCTGATATAACTCATTTGTGTTTACCATAACTCACTTGTGTTCAACATAACTCACTTGGGTTCAACATAACTCACTTGTGTTCAACATAACTCCTTCTGACATAACTCACTTGTGTTTAACATAACTCACTTGTGTTCAACATAACTCTTTCTGACATAACTCACTTGTGTTTAACATAACTCACTTGTGTTCAACATAACTCCGTCTGACATAACTCACTTGTATTTAACTTATGTGATTCATACAATGACTCACTTGTGTTTAACTTATGTGATTCATAGAATAACTCACTTGTGTTTAACTTATGTGATTCATAGAATAACTCA
>NC_084562.2:28035000-28075000 GCF_033978685.3 Nerophis lumbriciformis
TTATGAAAGTACATGTTTTTGTAGAAGAAGAATGATTGATTTCATTCCATCTCCCCAAGTGGCTAAGATGTTCCTGCTAGGAACCTTGTAGAAGACCACCATGTATGCATGATGGTGACAGTGCAGTGTAGAAGACCACCATGTACGCATGATGGTGACAGTGCAGTGTAGAAGACCACCATGTACGCATGATGGTGACAGTCACCGTGGCATGAGTGACACCATCATGCATACATGGTGGTCTTCTACAAACCCCGTTTCCATATGAGTTGGGAAATTGTGTTAGATGTAAATATAAACGGAATACAATGATTTGCAAATCCTTTTCAAGCCATATTCAGTTGAATATGCTACAAAGACAACATATTTAATGTTCAAATTCATAAACTTTATTTTATTTTTGCAAATAATAATTAACTTTAGAATTTCATGGCTGCAACACATGCCAAAGTAGTTGGAAAGGGCATATTCACCACTGTGTTACATGGCCTTTCCTTTTAACAACACTCAGTAAAGGTTTGGGAACTGAGGAGACACATTTTTGAAGCTTCTCAGGTGGAATTCTTTCCCATTCTTGCTTGATGTACAGCTTAAGTTGTTCAACAGTCCGTTGTGCTATTTTAGGCTTCATAATGCGCCACACATTTTCAATGTCTGGACTACAGGCAGGCCAGTCTAGTACCCGCACTCTTTTACAATGAAGCCACGTTGATGTAACACGTGGCTTGGCATTGTCTTGCTGAAATAAGCAGGGGCGTCCATGGTAACGTTGCTTGGATGGCAACATATGTTGCTCCAAAAGCTGTATGTACCTTTCAGCATTAATGGCGCCTTCACAGATGTGTAAGTTACCCATGTCTTGGGCACTAATACACCCCCATACCATCACACATGCTGCCTTTTACACTTTGCGCCTATAACAATCGGGATGGTTCTTTTCCTCTTTGGTCCGGAGGACACGACGTCCACAGTTTCCAAAAACAATTTGAAATGTGGACTCGCCAGAACACTTTTCCACTTTGCATGAGTCCATCTTAGATGAGCTCGGGTCCAGCGAGGCCGACGGCGTTTCTGGGTGTTGTTGATAAACGGTTTTCGCCTTGCATAGGAGAGTTTTAACTTGCACTTACAGATGTAGCGACCGACTGTAGTTACTGACAGTGGGTTTCTGAAGTGTTCCTGAGCCCATGTGGTGATATCCTTTACACGCCAATGTCGCTTGTTGATGCAGTACAGCCTGAGGGATGGAAGGTCACGGGCTTAGCTGCTTACGTGCAGTGATTTCTCCAGATTCTCTGAACCCTTTGATGATATTACGGAGCGTAGATGGTGAAATCCCTAAATTCCTTGCAATAGCTGGTTGAGAAAGGTTTTTCTTAAACTGTTCAACAATTTGCTCACGCATTTGTTGACAAAGTGGTGACCCTCGCCCCATCCTTGTTTGTGAATGACTGAGCATTTCATGGAATCTACTTTTATACCCAATCATGGCACCCACCTGTTCCCTATTAGCCTGCACACCTGTGGGATGTTCCAAATAAGTCTTTGATCTCAACTTTATCAGTATTTATTGCCACCTTTCCCAACTTCTTTGTCACGTGTTGCTGCCATCAAATTCTAAAGTTAATGATTATTTGCAAAAAAAAAAAAGTTTGAGTTTGAACATCAAATATGTTGTCTTTGTAGCATATTCAACTGAATATGGCTTGAAAAGGATTTGCAAATCATTGTATTTAGGGCTGCAGCTAACGATTATTTTTCTATCGATTAATCTATAGATTATTTTTTTCGATTAATCGGTTAATCTATAGATTATTTTTTTCGATTAATCTATAGATTATTTTTCCTTTTACCGATTATTTTTTTTATTTAAAATGAAGAGGAAAAAATAAATGTAGGCCAGTTTTTTCAAAAGGCATGGCTTTTAGTTACAAAAAAAAAGGTATGGCCACTCAGTCAACATTGACAACAACATGACAAAATATTCTGTAACAATGTAAACATTTAAAACTTTTAACATTTAACAAAATTAAAAGTATCTTATTTGCTTTTTAATGTGCAAATATAAAAGTAAACATCCAGTGCAAATCTTAATATTCTGCAATAGTATAAGCATTTCTAAAGTAAAAGTATTGCTTATTTTGCTTTAAAATGTGCAAAAATAAAGCTAAACATCCAATACAAAAAAGTGTACAGTGTAAACATTTCAACAAAAGTAAAAGTATTGCTTATTTTGCTTAATAACACAACAATGATAGTATGATTAAAGTGAAAGTTAATTGTTGGTTTGTACATAGTATATGTAACTGTTAATGTTGTAAAAGGTATTTGCACAACTAATTAACGTTAGCGTTTGTGACACGTCTTGTGCCGTGGGGTTCTTTCAGGACCGACAGACTGAACGCCAGACGGCTTTGCCAGGTTTACAATCTTTTAATTTTACACAAAGTCTTTTCTCTTCCAACTCTTTTCTCTTTCTTTCCTCGCTTTTCAGCTCCTCTTCCTCGCTTGCTCGTCGTCCCCTGTCTCTTGCGGCGTCGCTCCCGGCGCGCCCCGCCTCGCCGCTCGCTCGCCGCCGCCGCCTTTTCCACAGCGTTAAAGAGGAGCGCGTCTTTGTAAACACTGAACAGGCATGCCAAACGCGCCTCTCAGAGCAAACGGTGCTTTAGTTTATGAATTTACAACGCAGATACAAATGACACATTCATGTTTTTGTGTAATAATGACAACGTATACGCACGCGGACGATTGACTTGTTGATGGTGATGGCAAGAACGCTGTCGGGGGTTTTCTTTTCAAATGTTCGTTCATAGCCGTTGTGCTGCTATGATAGGCCATTTCCGCTCGACACAGTGTGCATACAACAACATTATTAGGCCGTTTATTGAAATACTACGACACTTTTGACGACTTTTGGCGTGCTTTTTTCCCCTCGCTCGCATCGTCTGCTTTGCGCTCCGCCATGACAGTAGTGTGACGTAAATATGCGACGCGCCGACGCACAAAAACGGCGTCGACGTATTTACGTAACCGATGACGTCGACTACGTCGACGCGTCGTTACAGCCTTACACACTGATGTCGCTTGTTGATGCAGTACAGCCTGAGGGATGGAAGGTCACGGGCTTAGCTGCTTACGTGCAGTGATTTCTCCAGATTCTCTGAACCCTTTGATGATATTACAGAGCGTAGATGGTGAAATCCCTAAATTCCTTGCAATAGCTGCTTGAGAAAGGTTTTTCTTAAACTGTTCAACAATTTGCTCACGCATTTGTTGACAAAGTGGTGACCCTCGCCCCGTCCTTGTTTGCGAATGACTGAGCATTTCATGGAAGCTGTTTTTATACCCAATCATGGCACCCACCTGTTCCCAATTAGCCTGCACACCTGTGGGATGTTCCAAATAAGTCTTTGATGAGCATTCCTCAACTTTATCAGTATTTATTGCCACCTTTCCCAACTTCTTTGTCACGTGTTGCTGGCATCAAATTCTAAAGTTAATGATTATTTGCAAAAAAAAAAAAGTTTATCAGTTTGAACATCAAATACAGGTAAAAGCCAGTAAATTAGAATATTTTGAAAAACTTGATTTATTTCAGTAATTGCATTCAAAAGGTGTAACTTGTACATTATATTTATTCATTGCACACAGACTGATGCATTCAAATGTTGATTTCATTTAATTTTGATGATTTAAAGTGGCAACAAATGAAAATCCAAAATTCCGTGTGTCACAAAATTAGAATATTACTTAAGGCTAATACAAAAAAGGGATTTTTAGAAATGTTGGCCAACTGAAAAGTATGAAAATGAAAAATATGAGCATGTACAATACTCAATACTTGGTTGGAGCTCCTTTTGCCTCAATTACTGCGTTAATGCGGCGTGGCATGGAGTCGATGAGTTTCTGGCACTGCTCAGGTGTTATGAGAGCCCAGGTTGCTCTGATAGTGGCCTTCAACTCTTCTGCGTTTTTGGGTCTGGCATTCTGCATCTTCCTTTTCACAATACCCCACAGATTTTCTATGGGGCTAAGGTCAGGGGAGTTGGCGGGCCAATTTAGAACAGAAATACCATGGTCCGTAAACCAGGCACGGGTAGATTTTGCGCTGTGTGCAGGCGCCAAGTCCTGTTGGAACTTGAAATCTCCATCTCCATAGAGCAGGTCAGCAGCAGGAAGCATGAAGTGCTCTAAAACTTGCTGGTAGACGGCTGCGTTGACCCTGGATCTCAGGAAACAGAGTGGACCGACACCAGCAGATGACATGGCACCCCAAACCATCACCCAACCATGCAAATTTTGCATTTCCTTTGGAAATCGAGGTCCCAGAGTCTGGAGGAAGACAGGCACAGGATCCACGTTGCCTGAAGTCTAGTGTAAAGTTTCCACCATCAGTGATGGTTTGGGGTGCCATGTCATCTGCTGGTGTCGGTCCACTCTGTTTCCTGAGATCCAGGGTCAACGCAGCCGTCTACCAGCAAGTTTTAGAGCACTTCATGCTTCCTGCTGCTGAGCTGCTCTATGGAGATGGAGATTTCAAGTTCCAACAGGACTTGGCGCCTGCACACAGCGCAAAATCTACCCGTGCCTGGTTTACGGATCATGGTATTTCTGTTCTAAATTGGCCCGCCAACTCCCCTGACCTTAGCCCCATAGAAAATCTGTGGGGTATTGTGAAAAGGAAGATGCAGAATGCCAGACCCAAAAACGCAGAAGAGTTGAAGGCCACTATCAGAGCAACCTGGGCTCTCATAACACCTGAGCAGTGCCAGAAACTCATCGACTCCATGCCACGCCGCATTAACGCAGTAATTGAGGCAAAAGGAGCTCCAACCAAGTATTGAGTATTGTACATGCTCATATTTTTCATTTTCATACTTTTCAGTTGGCCAACATTTCTAAAAATCCCTTTTTTGTATTAGCCTTAAGTAATATTCTAATTTTGTGACACACGGAATTTTGGATTTTCATTTGTTGCCACTTCAAATCATCAAAATTAAATGAAATAAACATTTGAATGCATCAGTCTGTGTGCAATGAATAAATATAATGTACAAGTTACACCTTTTGAATGCAATTACTGAAATAAATCAAGTTTTTCAAAATATTCTAATTTACTGGCTTTTACCTGTATGTTGTCTTTGTAGCATATTCAACTGAATATGGCTTGAAAATGATTTGCAAATCATTTTATTCCGTTTATATTTACATCTAACACAATTTCCCAACTCATATGGAAACAGGGTTTGTAGAAGACCACCATGTATGCATGATGGTGACATCAGCGCTCCTCTTTTAGCAGGTGAAGGAGAGGGGGAGGGGCATCGATGACATAATGCTCTATATTTGCTATTGTTGTGTTATGGAGCGAGGCGGAGCCACAGCAGGTTGCACATGGAGCCTCAGTGGGCGGACTGTGGCTCGTAATCCTGGAAGGCTGCGTGAGGACCGTGGCAGCACGAGTCATGGAAGTCCTGGTCTTGGATTGAAGGAGGCGGGGCAAGCTGCCATGGACAGGTTCCTGGTAAGATGACTTGTGTCTTTGGACCAGGCAGTATTCCACTTGGACTTGCCAAGCTTCTTTACCTTGGTCTTCTGCCGCCTTCACCTTTGGCCTTACCTCCGATGCCAGGAAGGTGGATGCCTCAAGAGCTGCACTTGTAGCGAGACTTGGAGAGAAGTGACTGCAGATGGAACTCGTTCAGAGGAAGTCTGCTCTCAGCTGAATTTGTCTGATGAAGGTCTCCTCACAAGTTGGACTTGGTGATGCTGGGGGCCGACAGGGGTCCATAGGGGCCTACAGGGGTCCATAGGGGCCTACAGGGGTCCATAGGGGCCTACAGGGGTCCATAGGGGCCTACAGGGGTCCATAGGGGCCGACAGGGGTCCATAGGGGCCAACAGGGGTCCATAGAGGCCGACAGGGGTCCATAGAGCGGGTGTAGCAGAGTACGTCTCAGGAAGGGGCGGCTGCTCTCCGGCCTCGCATGGCTTAGGATTGTCCAGGTCTTAGGGTTGTCTTAGGGGGATTTCCCAGTAATCTGGATCAGGACAGAAATATCTTGAAGGTGAACGTTGGAGAAAGTGCTCCACTCTTCTGACTCGTGTTCCACCTGGCAGGGAGGTCCACAGTCCGGCCCTAGGGCCACCTGCAGTTCTTGTTTTTCATTGGCCGCTAGAATATTCTAACACCTTCATTTACAAAACTTAACACCTTCATTTACAAAACTTAACACCTGTCATGACTTGGTCCGGGGTGTGTGCTTTTCCAGGATGCAACGGAAAGTTGGCACGGGCGAGACGGGAATGAAGGTACATGATTTATTTAAACTATCAAAAAAAAAGGAATAAACGAAAAGCGCGCACAAGGGCGGAAGTACAAAACTTGACTATAAACACAAAACTTGCACAATGGCAGAAGCTATGAACAATTAAACAAAACTTGCAAACTATGGCTTGAATAAAGAAAACTTACTTGGCATGGACAAAAAAGGAGCAGCGTGAACGATGGACATGAAAAAATGGACAGAGCATAAATGTGGTGATGTCGTCAGGACGAACAACAGAAAATGAATGAACTTAAATACTATGGACATGATTAGTGAAAGCAGGTGCGTGACTCAAAACGTGAAACAGGTGCGTGACGTGACAGATGAAAACTAATGGTTGCTATGGTGACAAACAAGAGTGCACAATGAATCCAAACGTGGAACAGGTGAAACTAATGGGTAATCATGCAAACAAGACAAGGGAGTGAAAAGCCAGAAACTAAACAAAACATGACTTAAAACAAAACATGATTACATAGACATGACAACACCTTCATATCCTATACAAAACCTAACAGATGTTAAAATGATATCATACGATACACTCTGATGTGATACTACACTATATACAGTATATTAACAATGATATTGTTATATTGGCTGCAGCCCAGATGCTAAAATTATATCATACAATACACTATATACATGGTAGTATACATATATACATGGTAGTATTCATGGTAGTACACATGGTAGTATACATATATACATGGCAGTGACGTGCAGTCACTAGAGGCAGGTGAGGCCGGGCCTCACCTGCCATCATGGAAAGAAAAAAAATGTAAAAAGAAAAAAAAAAAAATTAAATTGTTATATGTATCCAGTGATTATACTATAAAGTTATTTTCCATTTAACTTCACCAGTTTTAGATTATTTTTATTCAAAATTGCTGAATTTTCACATTTGCCGTTCAAATACTGAGAAGAGACGGTGCGGTGATCAGCAGCCAGTCGAGGCACGTCACTCAGTGCCTCAACATGGATTGCGCAATGACTCGGCTAACTGCTGGCCTGCTGTGCAGATACACCTGCAGACTGCAGGTGTACCTAATTCACAACTCCTCCAACACGAACATTATTGTTTTTGCACTTTTTGGCTTCTTATGAAATAACTTTTGTAACCTATTTTCATGGGCTTTCCTCTTTGTGATGTTAAGTTCCTGTTATGCGCTGTTATACAGTATAATGCCTTGAGCTCTTATTTTGAAGGCGCTAAGAGCGGAAGTGATGTCACGTTGCGGAGGTTTTTGAAAGAAGGTAAATAAAGTGGTCCTGGTGTAAACTGGAGCCTCCGTGTTTGTTATTTTGTAGTTTCATACAGTATAGGCCACATTTATAAACCCTCGGTTACACTTTTTTAAATAGATTCAATCTTGCACGTGGAAAGTTGAAGTGAGGGCTTTAGTTGCGGTGCATGGACTTAATTTATAAGTAAAGGTAAGACCATAATAACGTTTTTTTTAATTAAATGTGCTTTTTTGTGTGCTACAGTTTGTATGTGTAAAGTTAAAGTAGCAATGATTGTCACACACACACTAAGTGTGGTGAAATTTGTCCTCTGCATTTGACCCATCCCCTTAATCACCCCCTGGGAGGTGAGGGGAGCAGTGGGCAGTGATTTAACCCCCAATTCCAAGCCTTGATGCTGAGTGCCAAGCAGGGAAGAATGCTGGTATGAGCTTTTAAACATAACCCGTTAACTGCTGCCAATCAAATGGTGAATAAGATACTCTTTAGGGTTCATATGTTTGTAAATCTGACTGTGATGAAGTCAGTGCCTCACCAGCCATCAACCTCACCGCACGTCACTGATACATGGTAGTATTCGTGGTAGTACACATGGTAGTATACATATATACATGGTAGAATACACTATGTATTAGAGATGCGCGGATAGGCAATTATTTCATCCGCAACCGCATCAGAAAGTCGTCAACCATCCGCCATCCACCCGATGTAACATTTGATCAGAACCGCACCCGCCCGTTGTTATATATCTAATATAGACGATGCAAGGCATTAGTGAGGTTATAAAGCTTTTGCCTGTTAAAGAAAGGAGACTGATCCAATGCAGCACAGACATTCGCGTGCCACGCTGTCACGACCCAGACGCACACCAGTGGGCAATCATATGGGAGCCGCGCTGAGCGCACATCCAAGCGCGTCTCGCTGCCGGCGACGGCCGGGTATGGGCCCGACGCTCCAGCGCCATCCATTTTCAGGGCTAGTTGATTCGGCAGGTGGGTTGTTACACACTCCTTAGCGGGTTCCGACTTCCATGGCCACCGTCCTGCTGTCTATATCAACCAGGGTGAGCCCCACCCCTTTCGTGGGCGCACTGCGCGCGGAGTGACCCCTGTTACGCGCCCCCGGCAACAGGGGTGGCGGGCAGGTAAGCTGCGCGGGCGGAGCGCGCGGAGTGACCCCTGTTACGAGTCCCCGGCCACGGGGGTGGCGGGCAGGTAAGCTGCTTACCTGCTGCGCGTGACGCCGGCCGCGGCGAAGGCGGACGAGGCGGGGTGTCGGTGCGGTGGGCGCGGTGGTGAGCCTGGACGTGCGTCGGGCCCTTCTCGCGGATCGCCTCAGCTACGGCTCCCGGTGGGGCCCTCTCGGGGGAAGGGGCCTCGGTCCCGGACCCGGCGATGCGTCCCTTCTCCGCTCCGTAAAAGTGTCCATCTCTTTTTTTTTTCTTCTTCTGTTGTGGCATATGCAGCAGGTGCCTGCTCGTTTTTCGTATGTGGGTAACAACATTTAACTATGTATATATATTTCCCAATTGGTTTAACTGCCACCCGCCTGAATCTATTTAAAATCCAATTTTTTTTTATTTCAACCGCCCGACCCGACCCGACCCGACCCGACCCGCGGATAAAATCTAATTTTTTTAAATTCCATCCGTCCGATCCGCGGATAATCCGCGGACTCCGCTGTTGTGCCCGCAAACCGCGCATCTCTACTATGTATACATGTTAGTATTCATATACTGTATATACATGGTAGTATACACTATACAGTTGTGGTCTTGTAAAGAACATCATGTCATGGCTGTCTTGACTTTACAATCATTTCTTATTGTTTTGTGATGTAGTGATTGGAGCACATACTTGTTGCTCACTAAAAGCATTCATGAAGTTTGCTTCTTTTATGAATTTATTATGGCTCTACTGAAAATGTGAGGGTCAAAAGTATACATACAGCAATGTTAATATTTGCTTACATGTAGGGATGTCCCGATCCGATATTTGGATCGGATCGGCTGCCGATATTTGCCAAAAATTGCGTATCGGCAAGGCATGGGAAAATGCCGATTCAGATCCAGTTTAAAAAAAACTCCGGTCCGTGTTTTCCAACGCACCGATTTAAATAATACATTCCACTTTTCTGCTGCTCCGTAATTTCCGTTCCGCATTTTCCAGCACACCTTCAACACATCCACAATTCTCACGCAGTTGCTTTTAGCTGCTGGCATTACACGACAGGCTCTTCTCACTCTTTCCTGTGTCTCCCTCTTACAGACAGCAAGCGCACCTTCTTACACACGTCACATACTGTCACGACATACGTCATATACGTATACGTCCTCTCCCAGCAGAGAGGTAGCAGCATGGCTAACGTTAGCTGTGATGCTAGCGCAGCCGTGCGAGCAACGCTCCCTCTAAGGTGCTCGCATATCAAACTCTTTTGGCTGTCTTTTTGACACTTACATCAGGCGCCCCCCTCCACACCCTGGATTATAAATAATGTAAATAATTCAATGTGATTATCTTGTGTGATGACTGTATTATGATGATAGTATATATCTGATAGTATATATCTGTATCATGAATCAATTTAAGTGGACCCCGACTTAAACAAGTGTAAAAACTTATTGGGGTGTTACCATTTAGTGGTCAATTGTACGGAATATGTACTTCACTGTGCAACCTACTAATAAAAGTCTCAATCAATCAATCAAAACACATAGAATCATCATACTGCTGTGATTATATGCATCAAGTGTTCATTCAAGGCTAAGGCAAAATATCCAGATATATATTGTGTATCGCAATATGGCCTTAAAATATCGCAATATTAAAAAAAGGCCATATCGCCCAGCCCTAGTTCAATGATGCCATTTCTGTTTGTCATGTATAATTGTGTCTATTTTGTGTTTATCCTTGAATAAACAGGTCAGTTTCTTGTTACCAACCATTGTGTATTATTCAAACTCCCCTAATTCAGCTGGCTAGTTGTTATCAAGAGTACTAAAACCCTTTTCAACATGATTCTGACAACTAAGTAGGCTAAATAACTTTAAACTTTAATACATGCTCGGATAGGCCAGTGTCAGTATCGGTATCGGATCGGAAATGCAAAAACAATATCGGTATCGGATCGGAAGTGCAAAAACCTGGATCGGGACATCCCTACTTACATGTCCCTTGGCAAGTTTACCTGCAATAAGGCGCTTTTGGTAGCCATCCACAAGCTTCTGCTTGACCACTTGACCACTAAATTGCTGCAGTTCAGCTAAATGTGTTGCTTTTCTGACATGGACTTGTTTCTTCAGCAGTAGTGTAGGTGTACCCTACACCTACACCTACACCTACACTACATTACAACTCAGCTCGGTTACACTACACTACACTACACTAGGGATGTCCCGATCCAGGTTTTTGCACTTCCGATCCGATACCGATATTGTTTTTTGCATTTCCGATCCGATTCCGATACTGACCGATACCGATACTGACCGATACTGGCCTATCCGAGCATGTATTAAAGTTTAAAGTTATTTAGCCTACTTAGTTGTCAGAATCATGTTGAAAAGGGTTTTAGTACTCTTGATAACAACTAGCCAGCTGAATTAGGGGAGTTTGAATAATACACAATGGTTGGTAACAAGAAACTGACCTGTTTATTCAAGGATAAACACAAAATAGACAAAATTATACATGACAAACAGAAATGGCATCATTGAACTAGGGCTGGGCGATATGGCCTTTTTTTAATATTGCGATATTTTAAGGCCATATTGCGATACACAATATATATCTCGATATTTTGCCTTAGCCTTGAATGAACACTTGATGCATATAATCACAGCAGTATGATGATTCTATGTGTCTACATTAAAACATTCTTCTTCATACTGCATTAATATATGCTACTTTTAAACTTTCATGCAGAGAAGGAAATCACAACTAAAAAAATCACTAATTTTTTCATACGGTGTTGATGTGGAAATCTTTGCCATTTTGATGGTGTGGACGTGTGGCAGCGAATGGAGATAAGCGTCTCGACAGACGTCACAATATTTGAACAGTGATGACGAAAACTGTTGTCTCTGTCGTGTCCGTGTGTCGAAAATTGTTATGCGCTTATTTTTTTATTTGATTTTGTGCGTGGCATAGATTTGCCGTGCGCAGAGGACGCTTGAGCAGGCGCGCACCTTAGCGGCTGCGCTAGCATCACAGCTAACGTTAGCCACGCCGCTACCTCGCTCTCTGCTGGGAGAGGACGTATACGTATGTGACGTATGACGTGACAGTATGTGACGTATGACGTGACAGTATGTGACGTGTGTAAGAAGGTGCGCTCGCTGTCTGTGAGAGGGAGACACAGGAAAGAGTGAGAAGAGCCTGTCGTGTAATGCCAGCAGCTAAAAGCAACTGCGTGAGAATTGTGGATGTGTTGAAGGTGTGCTGGAAAATGCGGAACGGAAATTAGGGAGCAGCAGAAAAGTGGAATGTATTATTTAAATAGGTGCGTTAGAAAACACGGACCGGAGTTTTTTTTTAAACTGGATCTGGATCGGCATTTTCCCATGCCTTGCCGATACGCAATTTTTGGCAAATATCGGCAGCCGATCCGATCCAAATATCGGATCGGGACATCCCTACACTATACCTACACTTACAACTACACTACACCTACACTACACTTACACTTGCATTTACACTTGCACTACAAATGCACTACACTACACTACACCTACACTTACACGACACTACACCTACAACTACACTACACTTACACTACAACTGCACTACCACCACACTTACACCTACACTACACTACACTGGAGTACACTACAGTAGAGTAGAGTATGTGGACTGTTTACATAGAAGAGGAATTATAGTGGGAATACCATCCATAAGGGGCTTTGTTGCTATGGTTACTAACCCTTGAGCTGGGTTCCATTTCGTGGAAAAGAAGCCAAATTAGTTGCAGACAGAAATATTCAGATTTGATGCAATGAATAAAAAAAAAAGTGTGTGTATATATATATATATATATATATATATATATATATATATATATATATATATATATATATATATATATATATATACATACCTGCCAACTACTCCGGTTTTCCCGTAATTCGTACGGTTTTCATCAACCTATTCCGGGTTACGGTTGCAGTGATAAAAAATACGGTTTTTCATTAATTAAAAAAAAAAAAGGGTGAAAACTACGCGAATTGCACCTTGTGCAGACAAGATTTTTCGATCGGACACGGAGGAATTAGCGATGTAAAAGACCACGTCGGGACAAAAGAACACAAGTCTAATGCCGTTGCTAGCGATACAAGTGGAAAACTTTCAACGTTTTTCGTCGCCCAAACAGATTCTTTGGATGTGATAAATGCCGAAGTTTTATTTACGGAGGCAATAATTGAGCATGGACTTCCAATCGCACTGGCTGATCACATGGGACAGTTAAATGTTTGTAATGCAACCTTAAAAAATCATTACGCGGTGATCGCGATCCCAAAAATAAACTTTTCTTGCATGATAATGTCCAGAAAAACTCGCTTTATATTACTATAGAGTCCTTTTAATGAATGAGTTTGATGGTTTATCACAAACCTTAAATGAAAGAAGTCCTTTGTTCTCCTGCACCATGCATGCGCTTTGGCCTTGCGTCGTGTTTGGTGCGCAATCCTGTCGGCTGTATTTCACAGCACGTCTTTGACAACTTGAAGTGGCATAAAACATTTAAAACAAAGGGGTTATAGGAACAATCACTTTCAGTGTTTTATGCCACTTCAAGTTGTCAAAGACGGTATGCTGGTGCCCGACTGCCACAAGTGGAACAAACATTTGAAACAAAGGGGTTATAGGAACACCGGCGGTGAGGGATGCCGTCAAGCTGAAGAAGGAGTCCTATCGGGTTCTTTTGGCTCATAGGACTCCTGAGGCAGCGGACAAGTACCGACAGGCCAAGCGGTGTGCGGCTTCAGCGGTCGCAGAGGCAAAAACTCGGACATGGGAGGAGTTCGGTGAGGCCATGGAAAACGACTTCCGGACGGCTTCGAAGCAATTCTGGTCCACCATCCGCCGCCTCAGGAAGGGGAAGCAGTGCACTAGCAACACCGTGTATGGTGAGGATGGTGTTCTGCTGACCTCGACTGCGGATGTTGTGGATCGGTGGAGGGAATACTTCGAAGACCTCCTCAATCCCACCAACACGTCTTCCTATGAGGAAGCAGTGCCTGGGGAGTCTGTGGTGGGCTCTCCTATTTCTGGGGCTGAGGTTACTGAGGTAGTTAAAAAGCTCCTCGGTGGCAAGGCCCCGGGGGTAGATGAGATCCGCCCGGAGTTCCTTAAGGCTCTGGATGCTGTGGGGCTGTCTTGGTTGACAAGACTCTGCAGCATCGCGTGGACATCGGGGGCGGTACCTCTGGATTGGCAGACCGGGGTGGTGGTTCCTCTCTTTAAGAAGGGGAACCGGAGGGTGTGTTCTAACTATCGTGGGATCACACTCCTCAGCCTTCCCGGTAAGGTCTATTCAGGTGTACTGGAGAGGAGGCTACGCCGGATAGTCGAACCTCGGATTCAGGAGGAACAGTGTGGTTTTCGTCCTGGTCGTGGAACTGTGGACCAGCTCTATACTCTCGGCAGGGTCCTTGAGGGTGCATGGGAGTTTGCCCAACCAGTCTACATGTGTTTTGTGGACTTGGAGAAGGCATTCGACCGTGTCCCTCGGGAAGTCCTGTGGGGAGTGCTCAGAGAGTACGGGGTATCGGACTGTCTGATTGTGGCAGTCCGCTCCCTGTATGATCAGTGCCAGAGCTTGGTCCGCATTGCCGGTAGTAAGTCGGACACGTTTCCAGTGAGGGTAGGACTCCGCCAAGGCTGCCCTTTGTCACCGATTCTGTTCATAACTTTTATGGACAGAATTTCTAGGCGCAGTCAAGGCGTTGAGGGGATCTGGTTTGGTGGCTGCAGGATTACGTCTCTGCTTTTTGCAGATGATGTGGTCCTGATGGCTTCATCTGGCCAGGATCTTCAGCTCTCACTGGATCGGTTCGCAGCTGAGTGTGAAGCGACTGGGATGAGAATCAGCACCTCCAAGTCCGAGTCCATGGTTCTCGCCCGGAAAAGGGTGGAGTGCCATCTCCGGGTTGGGGAGGAGATCTTGTCCCAAGTGGAGGAGTTCAAGTACCTCGGAGTCTTGTTCACGAGTGAGGGAAGAGTGGATGGTGAGATCGACAGGCGGATCGGTGCGGCGTATTCAGTAATGCGGACGCTGTATCGATCCGTTGTGGTGAAGAAGGAGCTGAGCCGGAAGGCAAAGCTCTCAATTTACCGGTCGATCTACGTTCCCATCCTCACCTATGGTCATGAGCTTTGGGTTATGACCGAAAGGACAAGATCACGGGTACAAGCGGCCGAAATGAGTTTCCTCCGCCGGGTGGCAGGGCTCTCCCTTAGAGATAGGGTGAGAAGCTCTGTCATCCGGGGGGAGCTCAAAGTAAAGCCGCTGCTCCTCCACATGGAGAGGAGCCAGATGAGGTGGTTCGGGCATCTGGTCAGGATGCCACCCGAACGCCTCCCTAGGGAGGTGTTTAGGGCACGTCCGACCGGTAGGAGGCCACGGGGAAGACCCAGGACACGTTGGGAAGACTATGTCTCCCGGCTGGCCTGGGAATGCCTCGGGGTCCCACGGGAAGAGCTGGACGAAGTGGCTGGGGAGAGGGAAGTCTGGGCTTCCCTGCTTAGGCTGCTGCCCCCGCGACCCGACCTCGGATAAGCGGAAGAAGATGGATGGATGGATGGATGGATGGATGGATTATTACAATTACTTGTCTCACTCTCCAGTCATTACAATTATTATTATTACAATTCATTGTCTCACTCTCCAATCTTTACAATTATTATTATTATTATTACAATTATTACTTGTCTCACTCTCCAATCATTACAATTATTATTATTACAATTACTTGTCTCACTCTCCATTCATTACAATTATTATTATTATTACAATTACTTGTCTCACTCTCCATTCATTACAATTATTATTATTACAATTACTTGTCTCACTCTCCAATCATTACAATTATTATAATTCAATTACTTGTCTCACTCTCCATTCATTACAATTATTATTATTACAATTATGACTTGTCTCACTCTCCAATCATTACAATTATTATTATTACAATTAATTGTCTCACTCTCCAATCTTTACAATTATTATTATTATTATTACAATTATTACTTGTCTCACTCTCCATTCATTACAATTATTATTATTACAATTACTTGTCTCACTCTCCAATCATTACAATTATTATTATTACAATTACTTGTCTCACTCTCCAATCATTACAATTATTATTATTACAATTACTTGTCTCACTCTCCAATCATTACAATTATTATTATTGTAATTACTTGTCTCACTCTCCAATCATTACAATTATTATTATTGTAATTACTTGTCTCACTCTCCAATCATTACAATTGTTATTATTGTAATTACTTGTCTCACTCTCCAATCATTACAATTATTATTATTGTAATTATCATTACAATAACTAATTACTTGTAAAGATGATTGACTTTTCTGTGACACAAGAGGACCTCCATGTGTTTTACTACAATACAAACTGTACACTGACTACTCCAAAGTATATCCAGGTTTTGTTACTCTTCCTCTTCTGCTGAAACATCTGCTGGGGAACAAATAGTGACACACCTTTTTATACCTTTGGAAAGATCTTAAAATGACATCAAATGTCTGATAAAAACTACTTTTAGGTGTTACTATAGTGTATTTAAAATACTTTCATGTATTGCTACAGTGTATGTCAAATACTTTGAAGTACTAATGTGTGTACTTGTGTTTCAGAGCACGTTGACACAGGTGCAGTTTGGACCAATGAAGTTACTTCAAGACTCACTTCAGGTGTGTGATATCATATCATATTTATATACATTTATCATATTTATACACAGGTATCATCGTATTATCATATTTATACACATGTATCATCATATTATCATATGTATATACTGTACATGTATCATCATATCATATTTAAACACATGTATCATCATATTGTCATATTTATACACATGTATCATCATATTATCATATATTAGTCTAAGACTAGATGTGACCAATCTAAGTATAAGACTAGTTCTGACCGATCTAAGTCTAAGACTACATGTGACCAATCTAAGACTAGATGTGACCGATCTAAGTCTAAGACCAGTTGTGACCAATCTAAGACTAGATGTGACCAATCTAAGACTAGATGTGACCAATATAAGTCTAAGACTAGTTCTGACCGATCTAAGTCTAAGACTACATGTGACCAATCTAAGTCTAAGACTAGTTCTGACCGATCTAAGTCTAAGACTACATGTGACCAATCTAAGACTAGATGTGACCAATCTAAGTCTAAGACTAGTTCTGACCGATCTAAGTCTAAGACTAGATGTGACCAATCTAAGACTTAGATGTGACCAGTCTAAGTCTAAGACTAGATGTGACCAATCTAAGACTAGATGTGACCAATCTAAGACTAGTTGTGACCGATCTAAGTCTAAGACTAGATGTGACCAATCTAAGACTAGATGTGACCAATCTAAGAGTAGATGTGACCAATCTAAGTCTAAGACTAGTTGTGACCGATCTAAGTCTAAGACTAGCTGTGACCAATCTAAGACTAGATGTGACCAATCTAAGACTAGATGTGACCAGTCTAAGTCTAAGACTTGATGTGACCAATCTAAGAAGTAAGACTAGAAGTGACCAATCTAAGTCTAAGACTAGTTGTGACCAATCTAAGTAAGACTAGAAGTGACCAATCTAAGTCTAAGACTAGATGTGACCAATCTAAGTCTAAGACTAGATGTGACCAATCTAAGAAGTAAGACTAGAAGTGACCAATCTAAGTCTAAGACTAGATGTGACCAATCTAAGTCTAAGACCAGTTGTGACCGGTCTAAGTATAAGACTACATGTGACCAATCTAAGTCTAAGACTAGTTCTGACCGATCTAAGTCTAAGACTACATGTGACCAATCTAAGACTAGATGTGACCAATCTAAGTCTAAGACTAGTTCTGACCGATCTAAGTCTAAGACTAGATGTGACCAATCTAAGACTAGAAGTGACCAATCTAAGTCTAAGACTACATGTGACCAATCTAAGTCTAAGACTAGTTCTGACCGATCTAAGTCTAAGACTACATGTGACCAATCTAAGACTAGATGTGACCAATCTAAGTCTAAGACTAGTTCTGACCGATCTAAGTCTAAGACTAGATGTGACCAATCTAAGTCTAAGACTAGATGTGACCAATCTAAGTCTAAGACTAGATGTGACCAATCTAAGAAGTAAGACTAGAAGTGACCAATCTAAGTCTAAGACTAGATGTGACCAATCTAAGTCTAAGACCAGTTGTGACCGGTCTAAGTATAAGACTACATGTGACCAATCTAAGTCTAAGACTAGTTCTGACCGATCTAAGTCTAAGACTACATGTGACCAATCTAAGACTAGATGTGACCAATCTAAGTCTAAGACTAGTTCTGACCGATCTAAGTCTAAGACTAGATGTGACCAATCTAAGACTAGAAGTGACCAATCTAAGTCTAAGACTACATGTGACCAATCTAAGTCTAAGACTAGTTCTGACCGATCTAAGTCTAAGACTACATGTGACCAATCTAAGACTAGATGTGACCAATCTAAGTCTAAGACTAGTTCTGACCGATCTAAGTCTAAGACTAGATGTGACCAATCTAAGTCTAAGACTAGATGTGACCAATCTAAGTCTAAGACTAGATGTGACCAATCCAAGTAAGACTAGATGTGACCGATCTAAGACTAGATGTGACCAGTCTAAGTCTAAGACTAGATGTGACCAATCTAAGACTAGATGTGAACAATCTAAGTAAGACTAGATGTGACCGATCTAAGACTAGATGTGACCAGTCTAAGTCTAAGACTAGATGTGACCAATCTAAGACTAGATGTGACCAATCTAAGTCTAAGACTAGATCAGTCCAGTTGGGTGGACTGAAGGTCCTGAGACGTGTTTTTAAAAGAATCTTTGCAACATTAGTCCAATCATGTTGCCATAAAACCAAACCACTGACAAAACGTCTCACCCTCTTTAGCGTTAGCATTAGCCATGTCTTGCTAAGGAAGTAAGCTACAGAGGTCCTGAGTGGTGTCTTCTCTTGGCTGACTGGTGTCTTCTCTTGGCTGACTGGTGTCTTCTCTTGGCTGACTGGTGTCTTCTCTTGGCTGAGTGGTGTCTTCTCTTGGCTGAGTGGTGTCTTCTCTTGGCTGAGTGGTGTCTTCTCTTGGCTGAGTGGTGTCTTCTCTTGGCTGACTGGTGTCTTCTCTTGGCTGACTGGTGTCTTCTCTTGGCTGACTGGTGTCTTCTCTTGGCTGACTGGTGTCTTCTCTTGGCTGAGTGGTGTCTTCTCTTGGCTGACTGGTGTCTTCTCTTGGCTGACTGGTGTCTTCTCTTGGCTGACTGGTGTCTTCTCTTGGCTGACTGGTGTCTTCTCTTGGCTGAGTGGTGTCTTCTCTTGGCTGACTGGTGTCTTCTCTTGGCTGACTGGTGTCTTCTCTTGGCTGACTGGTGTCTTCTCTTGGCTGACTGGTGTCTTCTCTTGGCTGACTGGTGTCTTCTCTTGGCTGACTGGTGTCTTCTCTTGGCTGAGTGCTGTCTTCTCTTGGCTGAGTGCTGTCTTCTCTTGGCTGAGTGCTGTCTTCTCTTGGCTGAGTGGTGTCTTCTCTTGGCTGAGTGGTGTCTTCTCTTGGCTGACTGGTGTCTTCTCTTGGCTGACTGGTGTCTTCTCTTGGCTGAGTGGTGTCTTCTCTTGGCTGACTGGTGTCTTCTCTTGGCTGAGTGGTGTCTTCTCTTGGCTGAGTGGTGTCTTCTCTTGGCTGAGTGGTGTCTTCTCTTGGCTGAGTGGTGTCTTCTCTTGGCTGAGTGGTGTCTTCTCTTGGCTGAGTGCTGTCTTCTCTTGGCTGACTGGTGTCTTCTCTTGGCTGAGTGGTGTCTTCTCTTGGCTGAGTGGTGTCTTCTCTTGGCTGAGTGGTGTCTTCTCTTGGCTGACTGGTGTCTTCTCTTGGCTGACTGGTGTCTTCTCTTGGCTGACTGGTGTCTTCTCTTGGCTGACTGGTGTCTTCTCTTGGCTGAGTGGTGTCTTCTCTTGGCTGACTGGTGTCTTCTCTTGGCTGACTGGTGTCTTCTCTTGGCTGACTGGTGTCTTCTCTTGGCTGACTGGTGTCTTCTCTTGGCTGAGTGCTGTCTTCTCTTGGCTGAGTGCTGTCTTCTCTTGGCTGAGTGGTGTCTTCTCTTGGCTGAGTGGTGTCTTCTCTTGGCTGAGTGGTGTCTTCTCTTGGCTGACTGGTTTCTTCTCTTGGCTGACTGGTGTCTTCTCTTGGCTGACTGGTGTCTTCTCTTGGCTGACTGGTGTCTTCTCTTGGCTGAGTGGTGTCTTCTCTTGGCTGACTGGTGTCTTCTCTTGGCTGACTGGTGTCTTCTCTTGGCTGAGTGGTGTCTTCTCTTGGCTGAGTGGTGTCTTCTCTTGGCTGAGTGGTGTCTTCTCTTGGCTGACTGGTGTCTTCTCTTGGCTGACTGGTGTCTTCTCTTGGCTGAGTGGTGTCTTCTCTTGGCTGAGTGGTGTCTTCTCTTGGCTGACTGGTGTCTTCTCTTGGCTGACTGGTGTCTTCTCTTGGCTGACTGGTGTCTTCTCTTGGCTGACTGGTGTCTTCTCTTGGCTGAGTGGTGTCTTCTCTTGACTGAGTGGTGTCTTCTCTTGGCTGACTGGTGTCTTCTTTTGGCTGAGTGCTGTCTTCTCTTGGTTGACTGGTGTCTTCTCTTGGCTGACTGGTGTCTTCTCTTGGCTGACTGGTGTCTTCTCTTGGCTGAGTGGTGTCTTCTCTTGGCTGAGTGGTGTCTTCTCTTGACTGAGTGGTGTCTTCTCTTGGCTGACTGGTGTCTTCTCTTGGCTGACTGGTGTCTTCTCTTGGCTGACTGGTGTCTTCTCTTGGCTGAGTGGTGTCTTCTCTTGGCTGACTGGTGTCTTCTCTCTCTTGCAGGTACTTTTAGTTTTTGCCAAAGAGGACAGTCAGAGCAGCGCCTTCTGCTGGGCGTGTGAGCGAGCCAACTACAGCTGCAGCCTGGCACGCACGCCCGAGTCCGCCCTCCAGTGCTTCGCCCAAAAACACCACCACCTCGTCCTCATCGACCACCGACATTCCAGACACTTTGACGCTGAAGCACTGTGCCGGTAGGACCTCGCCATGGATCCTTGTCCTCTGCAGGGGACATTTGGCACTAAACATTTACACTTCAGGGAGGAAGACAGAATGTAAGAGAGGGTTCAGATAAAAAAAGTTTGGAATCTACCGTACTTCTCGGGCTAAACAGCACGCTGGTATTTAAGCCACACCCACAATATTTTAGAAGGAATAATCAATTTTGACATAGCTGCAGATGGTACAACATATTCTTTAAATGTTTATTTACATACCTTAATTGTTCCCATACGGTGTCTGTAACACGGCAGTAAAACGGCTGATCAAACAAAACAAAAGTCATGGTCATGGACCTATTAGCTGTGCAAGCTAGCTCTCCACTCAGCTAAACAGACTCAATAACTCCACTTTTGTGAATTTATTAGTGAAAGTAAAACAATACAAAAATAATGCCATTGTAAGTTAATAATACTAACACAAACAGCTGTAAACCTGTTAGGGGGTGAGCAGTTCTGGACTCTCACCACATGCGGCTGAGCGGTCCTGGACTCTCACCACAAGCGGCTGAGCGGTCCTGGACTCTCACCACAGGCGGGTGAGTGGTCCTGGACTCTCACCACAGGCGGTTGAGCGGTCCTGGACTCTCACCACAGGCAGGTGACAGGTCCTGGACTCTCACCACGGGCGGGTGAGCAGTCCTGGACTCTCACCACGGGCGGGTGAGCGGTCCTGGACTCTCACCACGGGCGGCTGAGCGGTCCTGGACTTTCACCAAGGGCGGCTGAGCGGTCCTGGACTCTCACCACAGGCGGGTGAGCGGTCCTGGACTCTCACCACGGGCGGGTGAGCGGTCCTGGACTCTCACCACGGGCGGGTGAGCGGTCCTGGACTCTCACCACGGGCGGGTGAGCGGTCCTGGACTCTCACCAAGGGCGGCTGAGCGGTCCTGGACTCTCACCACAGGCGGGTGAGCAGTCCTGGACTCTCACCACAGGCGGGTGAGCGGTCCTGGACTCTCACCACGGGCGGCTGAGCGGTCCTGGACTATCACCACAGGCGGGTGACCGGTCCTGGACTCTCACCACGGGCGGCTGAGCGGACCTGGACTCTCACCACGGGTGGCTGAGCGGTCTTGGACTCTCACCACCGGCGGGTGAGCGGTCCTGGACTCTCACCACGGGCGGGTGAGCGGTCCTGGACTCTCACCACGGGCGGGTGAGCGGTCCTGGACTCTCACCACGGGCGGGTGAGCGTTCCTGGACTCTCACCACGGGCGGCTGAGCGGTCCTGGACTCTCACCACGGGCGGCTGAGCGGTCCTGGACTCTCACCACGGGCGGATGAGAGGTCCTGGACTCTCACCACAAGCGGGTGAGCGGTCCTGGATTCTCACCACGGGCAGGTGAGCGGGACTCTCACCACGGGCGGCTGAGCGGTCCTGGACTCTCACCACGGGCGGATGAGCGGTCCTGGACTCTCACCACAAGCGGGTGAGCGGTCCTGGACTCTCACCACGGGCGGATGAGTGGTTCTGGACTCTCACCACAGGCGGGTGACCGGTCCTGGACTCTCACCACGGGCGGGTGAGCGGTCCTGGACTCTCACCACGGGCGGCTGAGCGGTCCTGGACTCTCACCACGGGCGGGTGAGCGGTCCTGGACTCTCACCACGGGCGGCTGAGCGGTCCTGGACTTTCACCAAGGGCGGCTGAGCGGTCCTGGACTCTCACCACAGGCGGCTGAGCGGTCCTGGACTCTCACCACAGGCGGGTGAGCGGTCCTGGACTCTCACCACGGGCGGTTGAGCGGACCTGGACTCTCACAACGGGTGGGTGAGCGGTCCTGGACTCTCACCACGGGCGGTTGAGCGGACCTGAGCTCTCACAACGGGTGGGTGAGCGGTCCTGGAACAGCGTTGGAGCTGTGCGGTACATTGGGAGTGTGAAAAAGAGCAACGCCTTTGATGTGATGCTCTGTCTTCTCTATGTGTTTATGTGCAGGTCCATGAGAGCACTCAGCTGTGCAGAAAACACTGTGATGGTGGCCGTAGTCAGAAGGTAAGTCACATTAGTCAGGAGGTAGGTCACGTCAGTCAGGAGGTAAGTCACATTAGTCAGGAGATAGGTCAAGTAGTCAGGAGGTAAGTCACATTAGTCAGGAGGTAGGTCACGTCAGTCAGGAGGTAAGTCACATTAGTCAGGAGGTAGGTCAAGTAGTCAGGAGGTAAGTCACATTAGTCAGGAGGTAGGTCACCTTAGTCAGGGGGTAGGTCATGTTAGTCAGAAGGTAGGTCACGTTAGTCAGGAGGTAAGTCACCTTAGTCAGGGGGTAGGTCATGTTAGTCAGAAGGTAGGTCACGTTAGTCAGGAGGTAGGTCACCTTAGTCAGGGGGGAGGTCACGTCAGTCAGGGGGTAGGTCACGTCAGTCAGGGTTTGGGTCACGTCAGTCAGGAGGTAGGTCATATCAGTCAGGGGGTAGGTCACGTCAGTCGGGGTAGATCACGTCAGTCAGGGGGTAGGTCACGTCAGTCAGGGGGTAGGTCACGTCAGTCAGGGGGTAGGTCACGTCATTCAGGGGGTAGGTCACGTCAGTCAGGAGGTAAGTCACGTCAGTCAGGGGGTAGGTCACGTCAGTCAGGGGGTAAGTCACGTAGTCAGGGGGTAGTTCACGTCAGTCAGGGGGTAGGTCACGTCAGTCAGGGAGTAGGTCACGTAGTCAGGGGGTAGGTCACGTCAGTCAGGGGGTAGGTCACGTTGTCAGGGGGTAGGTCACGTCAGTCAGAGGGTAGGTCACGTCAGTCAGGGGGTAGGTCACGTAGTCAGGGGGTAGGTCACGTCAGTCAGGGGGTAGGTCACGGAGTCAGGGGGTAGGTCACGTCAGTCAGGGGGTAGGTCACGTCAGTCAGGGGGTAAGTCACGTCAGTCAGGGGGTAGGTCACATCAGTCAGGGGGTAAGTCACGTCAGTCAGGGGGTAGGTCACGTCAGTCAGGGGGTAGGTCACGTCAGTCAGGGGGTAAGTCACGTCAGTCAGGGGGTAGGTCACGTAGTCAGGGGGTAGGTCACGTCAGTCAGGGGGTAGGTCACGTCAGTCAGGGGTTGGGTCACATCAGTCAGGGGGTAGGTCACGTCAGTCAGGGGGTAGGTCACATCAGTCAGGGGGTAGGTCACGTAGTCAAGGGTTGGGTCACGTTAGTCAGGAGGTAGGTACACGTTCATCATTCACGTTCAACTTCATCGCTCGTGTTCATCGTTCACGTTCATAGTTCACGCTCATCGTTCATGTTCATGTTCACGCTCATTGTTCAAGCTCAACATTCGCGCTCATTGTTCACGCTCAACGTTCACGCTCAACATTCACGTTCACGCTCAACGTTGACGTTCACGCTCATCGTTCACGCTCATCGTTCACGCTCATCGTTCACGCTCAACGTTCACGCTCATCGTTGACGTTTACGTTCACACTCAACGTTGATGGTTGACGTGCTGATGTGTTGTTTTGAAGGCCAGACAGAGAGGAAGTGTCCATCATGCCTCTGATCAATGCTGGCTTTAACAGGGTGAGAGAATAATATGATGACATCATGTTTACATCATGTGACCTGCAGTCAACAATAGTGTGACCTATGACCCCAGAGGTATGTGGAGAATGCCAACATGATGACTTGTTACAACGAGCTGCTGCAGCTGCAACATGGAGAGCTGCTGGCACACTTTAAACTCAGGTCAGTCATTATTATTATTATTATTATTATTATTACTATGTATTCATCATCATCATCATCATCATCATTATTATTATTATTACTATGTCTTCATCATCATTATTATTATTATTATTATTACTATGTCTTCATCATCATTATTATTATTATTATTATTATTATTACTATGTCATCATCATCATCATTATTATTATTATTACTATGTCTTCATCATCATTATTATTATTATTATTATTATTATTATTATTACTATGTCTTCATCATCATTATTATTATTATTATTACTATGTCTTCATCATCATTATTATTATTATTATTATTATTATTACTATGTCTTCATCATCATTATTATTATTATTACTATGTCTTCATCATCATTATTATTATTATTATTATTATTATTACTATGTCTTCATCATCATTATTATTATTATTATTATTATTATTATTATTATTACTATGTCTTCATCATCATTATTATTATTATTATTATTATTATTATTGCTATGTCTTTATTATCATTATTATTATTATTATTATTATTATTACTATGTCTTCATCATCATTATTATTATTATTATTATTATTATTATTATGTCTTCATCATCATCATTATTATTATTATTATTATTATTATTATTACTATGTCTTCATCATCATTATTATTATTATTACTATGTCTTCGTTATTATTATTATTGCTATGTCTTCATTATTGTTATTATTATTATAACTATGTCTTCATTATTGTTATTATTATTACTATGTCATCATCATTATTATTATTATTATTATTATTATTACTATGTCTTCATCATTATTATTATTATTATTATTACTATGTCTTCATTATTATTATTACTACTATTACTATGTCTTCATTATTGTTATTATTATTATTACTATGTCTTCATCATCATTATTATAATTATTATTATTATTACTATGTCTTCATTATTATTATTGTTGTTATTATTACTATGTCTTCATCATTATTATTACTAGAGTTATGGTTATTACAATGACTTCATAATTATTATTATTAGAGTTATGGTTATTACAATTACTTAATTATTATTATTATTATTACTATGTCTTCATCATTATTATTATTAGAGTTATGGTTGTCAAAATGACTTAATTATTATTATTATTATTACTATGTCTTCATCATCATTATTATTATTATTATTTTTATTACTATGTCTTCATCATCATTATTATTATTATTATTACTATGTCTTCATTATTATTGTTGTTATTATTACTACTATGTCTTCATTATTATTATTATTATTACTATGTCTTCATTATTATTATTATTATTATTACTATGTCTTCATCATTATTATTATTATTATTATTATTACTATGTCTTCATCATTATTATTACTAGAGTTATGCTTATTACAATGACTTCATCATTATTATTATTAGAGTTGTGGTTATTACAATGACTTAATTATTATTATTATTAATATGTCTTCATCATTATTATTATTAGAGTTATGGTTGTTAAAATGACTTAATTATTATTATTACTATGTCTTCATCATTATTATTATTATTTTTATTACTATGTCTTCATCATCATTATTATTATTATTATTACTATGTCTTCATTATTATTATTATTATTATTATTACTACTATGTCTTCATTATTGTTATTATTATTATTATTACTATGTCTTCATTATTATTATTATTATTATTACTATGTCTTCATCATTATTATTATTATTATTATTATTACTATGTCTTCATCATTATTATTATTATTATTATTACTATGTCTTCATCATCATTATTATTAGAGTTGTGGTTATTACAATGACTTAATTATTATTATTATTAATATGTCTTCATCATTATTATTATTAGAGTTATGGTTGTTAAAATGACTTAATTATTATTATTACTATGTCTTCATCATTATTATTATTATTTTTATTACTATGTCTTCATCATCATTATTATTATTATTACTATGTCTTCATTATTATTATTATTATTATTATTACTACTATGTCTTCATTATTGTTATTATTATTATTATTATTACTATGTCTTCATTATTATTATTATTATTATTATTACTATGTCTTCATCATTATTATTATTATTACTATGTCTTCATCATTAATATTACTAGAGTTATGCTTATTACAATGACTTCATCATTATTATTATTATTATTATTAGAGTTATGGTTATTACAATAACTTGCATTGATATGATGATTATTATTAGTAGTATTATAAGTATTGTTAGTATTATTAGTAGTAGTATTGTTGTTATTACAATGATGATTATTAGTATTATCCCAACAATGAATGCTTGTATTTTCTCCTCCCTGAGCAGGGCTGCAACATCTATCTTCACAGCTCTGGAACAAAGTCAGGAGGCCATCCAGATCCTTTCTGAAGATCAAGTCATTCAGGTGACTTCACCTCAACATTCTCTTCTTCTTCTCCTTGTCCTGTCTCAGATAATCCTTCATTCCAGCAGACTATAAATGTATGTAAGTTGTTCTTTGAGTGCACAATGTTATTAATCCTTCATTCCAGCAGACTATAAATGTATGTAAGTTGTTGTTTGAGTGCACAATGTTATTAATCCTTCATTCCAGCAGACTATAAATGTATGTAAGTTGTTGTTTGAGTGCACAATGTGTTTAATCCTTCATTCCAGCAGACTATAAATGTATGGAAGTTGTTGTTTGTGTTTAATAACCTTTCATTTCTATTCTAACCTTGTCAAATGCTTGTGTGAATGCAACAGGAAACTTATTGTAAGATGTTCTCTTCAAATAAAGCCAATATTGATATATTTGCAGTTCCTTTTATTTTGAATAGTTTGGAAAAGTATGGATATACATTTTGGTAGCAGTAGCAAATGATTAGTATAGAATGAAATAAAAACGATGTTTTCCTTGTCAGTATGTGAACCCTGCCTACGAGTCCATGATGGGATACCAGCAACATGAACTCATCGGGAAGGAAATCATAGAAGTGCCTAAAAGTGAGAAGAACAAACCTGATCTCCTTGAAACCATAAACTCCTGCATCCACAAAGGAAAGGTAACAAGCATTCAATTATTTATATATATATATATATATATGTATATATATATATATATATATGTGTGTGTGTGTGTGTGTGTGTGTGTGTATATATGTACTGTATATGTATATCATCTCATTATAAATACACTAGTGAATGTTTTCTGTCTGTGTTGGCCCTACCATGAGGTAGACACTTGTCCAGGTTCTACCCCGCCTCCCTTGTCTAGGGTCTACCCCGCCTCCCTTGTCCAGGGTCTACCCCGCCTCCCTTGTCCAGGGTCTATCCCGCTTTCCTTGTCCAGGGTCTACCCCGCCTCCCTTGTCTAGGATCTACCCTGCCTACCTTGTCTAAGGTCTACCCTGCCTACCTTGTCTAGGGTCTACCCTGCCTACCTTGTCTAGGGTCTACCCCGCCTCCCTTGTCCAGGGTCTATCCCGCCTCCCTTGTCCAGGGTCTATCCCGCTTTCCTTGTCCAGGGTCTACCCCGCCTTCCTTGTCCAGGGTCTACCCCTCTTTCCTTGTCCAAGGGCTACCCCTCTTTCCTTGTCCAGTGTCTATCTTGCTATCCTTGTCCAGTGTCTACCCCTCTTTCCTTGTCCAGGGTCTACCCCTCTTTCCTTGTCCAGTGTCTACCCCTCTTTCCTTGTCCAGGGTCTATCTTGCTATCCTTGTCCAGTGTCTATCTTGCTATCCTTGTCCAGTGTCTATCTTGTTATCCTTGTCCAGTGTCTACCCCTCTTTCCTTGTCCAGGGTCTACCCCTCTTTCCTTGTCCAGTGTCTACCCCTCTTTCCTTGTCCAGTGTCTATCTTGCTATCCTTGTCCAGTGTCTATCTTGCTATCCTTGTCCAGTGTCTATCTTGCTATCCTTGTCCAGTGTCTATCTTGTTATCCTTGTCCAGGGTCTAGCCCTCTTTCCTTGTCCAGTGTCTATCTTGCTATCCTTGTCCAGTGTCTACCCCTCTTTCCTTGTCCAGGGTCTACCCCTCTTTCCTTGTCCAGTGTCTATCTTGTTATCCTTGTCCAGGGTCTACCCCTCTTTCCTTGTCCAGGGTCTATCTTGCTTTCCTTGTCCAGTGTCTACCCCGCCTTCCGCCCCAATGCAGCTGGGGTAGACTCCAACCGACCCCGAGGGGGACAAGTGGTATAAAATGTGTGGCTGGTGTGAGCGTGTGTGATGTGGTTGTGATGTCATCTCACCACCTGGAGAGCAAAGGTCAGCAGGGGGGGTTACATGAAGGTAGCACTGGACTCCAGGAGCGCTTGTACCGCCCTTCAAAGGCTTAGGGCTTCAAACACCTGACCTCACACCTGTGCTGCACCACAGGTGTGCTGCACCTGCTCCAACAGCCACCTTTTCACAAAAACAATCTGAATTGTTTGTGTGTGTGTGTGTGTGTGTGTGTGTGTGTGTGTGTGTGTGTGTGTGTGTGTGTGTGTGTGTGTGTGTGTGTGTGTGTGTGTGTGTGTGTGTGTGTGTGTGTGTGTGTGTGTGTGTGTGTGTGTGTGTGTGTGTGTGTGTGTGTGTGTGTTTTCCAGGAGTGGCAGGGTGTGTATTATGCCAAAAAGAAGGATGGAGAGAGCATCCAACAAAATGTGAAGATCACACCTGTGCTGGGACAGGGAGGGTAAGTCACATGATCACACCTGTGCTGGGACAGGGAGGGTAAGTCACATGATCACACCTGAGACAGGGAGGGTAAGTCACATGATCACACCTGAGACAGGGAGGGTAAGTCACAGGTGTGCACCAGCAGTCCTCACACCTGTTCTTTCTTGTGCAGGAAGATCAGACACTACGTGTCCATCAACACACCTTTACATGACAACAATAAGGTGAGGCCATTACATGACAACAACAAGGTGAGGAGTCATCAATATGTCACCTGTCTTCACACAGAGCGACACACCAAGTCAGCGAGTGCAAGTCCAGTCTCAAGCAGGTACTAAAGTCTTCATGACTCACCTTCTAAACTCTGGCAAACATTTAGGAAAATCATCAACTACTGAAACATCTTCTTTTCATCACAATATCATCAGCTGTGTGTGTGTATATATGTATATATATATGTAAATATGTATGTATATATATATGTATATATATATATATGTATTAGAGATGCGCGGATAGGCAATTTATTTCATCCGCAACCGCGTCAGAAAGTCGTCAACCATCCGCCATCCACCCGATGTAACGTTTGATCAGAACTGCACCCGCCCGCCATCCGCCCGTTGTTATATATCTAATATTAATAAAATTTAAAAAAAGGGTGAAAACTACGCGAATTGCACCTTGTGCAGACAAGATTTTTCGATCGGACACGGAGGAATTAGCGATGTAAAAGACCACGTTGGGACAAAAAAACACAAGTCTAATGCCGTTGCTAGCGATACAAGTGGAAAACTTTCAACGTTTTTCGTCGCCCAAACAGATTCTTTGGATGTGATAAATGCCGAAGTTTTATTTACGGAGGCAATAATTGAGCATGGACTTCCAATCGCACTGGCTGATCACATGGGACAGTTAAATGTTTGTAATGCAACCTTTAAAAATCATTACGCGGTGATCGCGGTCCCAAAAATTAACTTTTCTTGCATGATAATGTCCAGAAAAACTCACTTTATATTACTATAGAGTCCTTTTAACGAATGAGTTTGATGGTTT
This sequence comes from Nerophis lumbriciformis, assembly GCF_033978685.3. Taxonomy (NCBI): domain Eukaryota; kingdom Metazoa; phylum Chordata; class Actinopteri; order Syngnathiformes; family Syngnathidae; genus Nerophis; species Nerophis lumbriciformis. The sequence goes on from NC_084562.2 coordinate 28,065,289, forward strand.
ATCACAAACCTTAAATGAAAGAAGTCCTTTGTTCTCCTGCACCATGCATGCACTTTGGCCTTGCTTCGTGTTTGGTGCGCAATCCTGTCGGCTGTATTTCACAGCACGACATACTGTTAAAAGTGTTTATACTATTTATGCTTTCAAGTCCAAGTTGAAGAAATCTTGTTAAATGTTGACAGCATAACTACCAAAATACAGAAGTATGTCCTTAATATTTTTGCAGTGCTATTTCTGTTGAAAAGTTCAAATGATTACATTAGAGATGTGATGTGCCACTTTTCAAGTGTCTGATGGCTTCAATTCATTTTCATTAATTTTTCATATTTTGAATTCTTTTGAAAGGCTTACAAAAAAACTACATTTGAATTGTAATTCCATGCTATTGACAGGACTATTAATTTTAATGAAGTTAGCTTACCATGTTTACAGTATGATAATTGTGATAGAAATGTGAATTTTAGGCACAGAATATTTTTTACAATTGAACAAGGCAGTAGATTATACAAGCTTGGACAGAAAGTTAATAATGACACCAATTTTTTTTTTAATGGAATTGTTTAGTACTGTTTTACCATTTGTTTACTGTAAAAAGTGTTTATACTGTTTATACTTTCAATTAACAAATTGAAGTCTTGTGAAAGGTTGACAGGATAACTGGCATTAACTGTCAAAATAATTTCAAACTATTGAAGTTAGCTTACAGAATAAACATGTCAATCAACCCATATGATTTTTGCTGTAATATTTTTGTTTTGAAAAGTCACTGTGACTGATAGAAAAGTGATGGTTTTAGCAACATTTTAACCTGTCTGAATGCTAATAATCATTTTGCGTCGGGGGGCGAAGCCCTGAACCCTCCACCAGGACTTTGTCCTGGACCTACCGGGGCCTGCGGCCCTTGGACCCTGGCTACTAGGTTTTTCTGATTTCAAAAGTTGGCACGTATGGTGAGGTTATAAAGCTTTTGCCTGTTAAAGAAAGGAGACTGATCCAATGCAGCACAGACTTTCGCGTGCCACGCTCTCACGACCCAGACGCACACCAGTGCGCAATCATATGGGAGCCGCGCTGAGCGCACCTCCAAGCGCGTCTCGCTGCCGGCGACGGCCGGGTATGGGCCCGACGCTCCAGCGCCATCCATTTTCAGGGCTAGTTGATTCGGCAGGTGGGTTGTTACACACTCCTTAGCGGGTTCCGACTTCCATGGCCACCGTCCTGCTCTCTATATCAACCAGGGTGAGCCCCACCCCTTTCGTGAGCGCACTGCGCGCGGAGTGACCCCTGTTACGCGCCCCCGGCAACAGGGGTGGCGGGCAGGTAAGCTGCGCGGGCGGAGCGCGCGGAGTGACCCCTGTTACGAGCCCCCGGCCACGGGGGTGGTGGGCAGGGAAGCTGCTTACCTGCTGCGCGTGACGCCGGCCGCGGCGAAGGCGGACGAGGCGGGGTGTCGGTGCGGTGGGCGCGGTGGTGACCCTGGACGTGCGTCGGGCCCTTCTCGCGGATTGCCTCAGCTACGGCTCCCGGTGGGGCCATCTCGGGGGAAGGGGCCTCGGTCCCGGACCCCGGCGAGGCGTCGGGGGCCTTCTCCGCTCCGTAAAAGTGTCCATCTCTTTTCTTTTTTTTCTTCTGTTGTGGCATATGCTGCAGGTGCCTGCTCGTTTTTCGTATGTGGGTAACAACATTTAACTATGTATATATATTTACCAATTGGTTTAACTGCCACCCGCCTGAATCTATTTAAAATCTAATTTTTTTTTATTTCAACCGCCCGACCCGACCCGACCCGACCCGCGGATAAAATCAAATTTTTTAAAATTTCATCCGCCCGATCCGCGGATAATCCGCGGACTCCGCGGTTGTGCCCGCAAACCGCGCATCTCTAATATATATGTATGTATGTATGTATGTATATATGTATATTTATACATATATTTACTATCCTCTATGGTGGACATTTGTTTGTGTTCTATTTCTTTTGTCGGATGTACACAGTAAAAGTGTTTATGGCAGACATGATGTAAATAAAAGTGTTTACATGATGTTTATGTTTACAATGTTTACATGTTGTGTATATGTGCAGACATGATGTAAATAAAAGTGTTTGTGTGCAGACATGATGTAAATAAAAGTGTTTACATGATGTTTATGTTTACATGATGTTTATGTTTACATGATGTTTATGTGTGCAGACATGATGTAAATAAAAGTGTTTACATGATGTTTATGTTTACATGATGTTTATGTTTACATGATGTTTATGTGTGCAGACATGATGTAAATAAAAGTGTTTACATGATGTTTATGTTTACATGATGTTTATGTGTGCAGACATAATGTAAATAAGTGTTTACATGATGTTTATGTTTACATGATGTTTATGTTTACATGATGTTTATGTGTGCAGACATGATGTAAATAAAAGTGTTTACATGATGTTTATGTTTACATGATGTTTATGTGTGCAGACATGATGTAAATAAAAGTGTTTACATGATGTTTATGTTTACATGATGTTTATGTGTGCAGACATAATGTAAATAAGTGTTTACATGATGTTTATGTTTACAATGTTTACATGTTGTGTATATGTGCAGACATGATGTAAATAAAAGTGTTTATGTGTGCAGACATGATGTAAATAAAAGTGTTTACATGATGTTTATGTGTGCAGACATGATGTAAATAAAAGTGTTTACATGATGTTTGTGTGCAGACATGATGTAAATAAAAGTGTTTACATGATGTTTATGTTTACATGATGTTTGTGTGCAGACATGATGTAAATAAAAGTGTTTACATGATGTTTATGTTTACAATGTTTACATGTTGTTTATGTGTGCAGACATGATGTAAATAAAAGTGTTTACATGATGTTTATGTTTACATGATGTTTCTGTGTGCAGACATGATGTAAATAAAAGTGTTTACATGATGTTTATGTTTACATGATGTTTATGTTTACATGATGTTTATGTGTGCAGACATGATGTAAATAAAAGTGTTTACATGATGTTTATGTTTACATGATGTTTATGTTTACATGATGTTTATGTGTGCAGACATGATGTAAATAAAAGTGTTTACATGATGTTTATGTTTACATGATGTTTATGTGTGCAGACATAATGTAAATAAGTGTTTACATGATGTTTATGTTTACATGATGTTTATGTTTACATGATGTTTATGTGTGCAGACATGATGTAAATAAAAGTGTTTACATGATGTTTATGTTTACATGATGTTTATGTGTGCAGACATGATGTAAATAAAAGTGTTTACATGATGTTTATGTTTACATGATGTTTATGTGTGCAGACATAATGTAAATAAGTGTTTACATGATGTTTATGTTTACAATGTTTACATGTTGTGTATATGTGCAGACATGATGTAAATAAAAGTGTTTATGTGTGCAGACATGATGTAAATAAAAGTGTTTACATGATGTTTATGTGTGCAGACATGATGTAAATAAAAGTGTTTACATGATGTTTGTGTGCAGACATGATGTAAATAAAAGTGTTTACATGATGTTTATGTTTACATGATGTTTGTGTGCAGACATGATGTAAATAAAAGTGTTTACATGATGTTTATGTTTACAATGTTTACATGTTGTTTATGTGTGCAGACATGATGTAAATAAAAGTGTTTACATGATGTTTATGTTTACATGATGTTTCTGTGTGCAGACATGATGTAAATAAAAGTGTTTACATGATGTTTATGTTTACATGATGTTTATGTTTACATGATGTTTATGTGTGCAGACATGATGTAAATAAAAGTGTTTACATGATGTTTATGTTTACATGATGTTTATGTTTACATGATGTTTATGTGTGCAGACATGATGTAAATAAAAGTGTTTACATGATGTTTATGTTTACATGATGTTTATGTTTACATGATGTTTATGTGTGCAGACATGATGTAAATAAAAGTGTTTACATGATGTTTATGTTTACATGATGTTTATGTGTGCAGACATAATGTAAATAAGTGTTTACATGATGTTTATGTTTACATGATGTTTATGTTTACATGATGTTTATGTGTGCAGACATGATGTAAATAAAAGTGTTTACATGATGTTTATGTTTACATGATGTTTATGTGTGCAGACATGATGTAAATAAAAGTGTTTACATGATGTTTATGTTTACATGATGTTTATGTGTGCAGACATAATGTAAATAAGTGTTTACATGATGTTTATGTTTACAATGTTTACATGTTGTGTATATGTGCAGACATGATGTAAATAAAAGTGTTTATGTGTGCAGACATGATGTAAATAAAAGTGTTTACATGATGTTTATGTGTGCAGACATGATGTAAATAAAAGTGTTTACATGATGTTTGTGTGCAGACATGATGTAAATAAAAGTGTTTACATGATGTTTATGTTTACATGATGTTTGTGTGCAGACATGATGTAAATAAAAGTGTTTACATGATGTTTATGTTTACAATGTTTACATGTTGTTTATGTGTGCAGACATGATGTAAATAAAAGTGTTTACATGATGTTTATGTTTACATGATGTTTCTGTGTGCAGACATGATGTAAATAAAAGTGTTTACATGATGTTTATGTTTACATGATGTTTATGTTTACATGATGTTTATGTGTGCAGACATGATGTAAATAAAAGTGTTTACATGATGTTTATGTTTACATGATGTTTATGTTTACATGATGTTTATGTGTGCAGACATGATGTAAATAAAAGTGTTTACATGATGTTTATGTTTACATGATGTTTATGTGTGCAGACATAATGTAAATAAGTGTTTACATGATGTTTATGTTTACATGATGTTTATGTTTACATGATGTTTATGTGTGCAGACATGATGTAAATAAAAGTGTTTACATGATGTTTATGTTTACATGATGTTTATGTGTGCAGACATGATGTAAATAAAAGTGTTTACATGATGTTTATGTTTACATGATGTTTATGTGTGCAGACATAATGTAAATAAGTGTTTACATGATGTTTATGTTTACAATGTTTACATGTTGTGTATATGTGCAGACATGATGTAAATAAAAGTGTTTATGTGTGCAGACATGATGTAAATAAAAGTGTTTACATGATGTTTATGTGTGCAGACATGATGTAAATAAAAGTGTTTACATGATGTTTGTGTGCAGACATGATGTAAATAAAAGTGTTTACATGATGTTTATGTTTACATGATGTTTGTGTGCAGACATGATGTAAATAAAAGTGTTTACATGATGTTTATGTTTACAATGTTTACATGTTGTTTATGTGTGCAGACATGATGTAAATAAAAGTGTTTACATGATGTTTATGTTTACATGATGTTTCTGTGTGCAGACATGATGTAAATAAAAGTGTTTACATGATGTTTATGTTTACATGATGTTTATGTTTACATGATGTTTATGTGTGCAGACATGATGTAAATAAAAGTGTTTACATGATGTTTATGTTTACATGATGTTTATGTTTACATGATGTTTATGTGTGCAGACATGATGTAAATAAAAGTGTTTACATGATGTTTATGTTTACATGATGTTTATGTGTGCAGACATAATGTAAATAAGTGTTTACATGATGTTTATGTTTACATGATGTTTATGTTTACATGATGTTTATGTGTGCAGACATGATGTAAATAAAAGTGTTTACATGATGTTTATGTTTACATGATGTTTATGTGTGCAGACATGATGTAAATAAAAGTGTTTACATGATGTTTATGTTTACATGATGTTTATGTGTGCAGACATAATGTAAATAAGTGTTTACATGATGTTTATGTTTACAATGTTTACATGTTGTGTATATGTGCAGACATGATGTAAATAAAAGTGTTTATGTGTGCAGACATGATGTAAATAAAAGTGTTTACATGATGTTTATGTGTGCAGACATGATGTAAATAAAAGTGTTTACATGATGTTTGTGTGCAGACATGATGTAAATAAAAGTGTTTACATGATGTTTATGTTTACATGATGTTTGTGTGCAGACATGATGTAAATAAAAGTGTTTACATGATGTTTATGTTTACAATGTTTACATGTTGTTTATGTGTGCAGACATGATGTAAATAAAAGTGTTTACATGATGTTTATGTTTACATGATGTTTCTGTGTGCAGACATGATGTAAATAAAAGTGTTTACATGATGTTTATGTTTACATGATGTTTATGTTTACATGATGTTTATGTGTGCAGACATGATGTAAATAAAAGTGTTTACATGATGTTTATGTTTACATGATGTTTATGTGTGCAGACATAATGTAAATAAGTGTTTACATGATGTTTATGTTTACATGATGTTTGTAATAAAAGTGTTTACATGTTTATGTTTACAATGTTTACATGTTGTGTATATGTGCAGACATGATGTAAATAAAAGTGTTTATGTGTGCAGACATGATGTAAATAAAAGTGTTTACATGATGTTTATGTGTGCAGACATGATGTAAATAAAAGTGTTTACATGATGTTTGTGTGCAGACATGATGTAAATAAAAGTGTTTACATGATGTTTATGTTTACATGATGTTTGTGTGCAGACATGATGTAAAAAAAGTGTTTACATGATGTTTATGTTTACAATGTTTACATGTTGTTTATGTGTGCAGACATGATGTAAATAAAAGTGTTTACATGATGTTTATGTTTACATGATGTTTATGTTTACATGATGTAAATAAAGGTGTTTATGTGTGCAGACATGATGTAAATAAAAGTGTTTACATGATGTTTATGTTTACATGATGTAAATAAAAGTGTTAACATGATGTAAATAAAGGTGTTTATGTGTGCAGACATGATGTAAATAAAAGTGTTTACATGATGTTTATGTTTACATGATGTAAATAAAAGTGTTAACATGATGTTTATGTTTACATGATGTAAATAAAGGTGTTTATGTGTGCAGACATGATGTAAATAAAAGTGTTAACATGATGTTTATGTTTACATGATGTTTGTGTGCAGACATGATGTAAATAAAAGTGTTTACATGATGTTTATGTTTACATGATGTTTGTGTGCAGACATGCAAGCCAACAAGCAGAAAGAGCGCAGGAAAGCTTCTCTAGATGTCAGATCCACGACGTCTCGAGGCAGCGATGGTGAGAAAAGTTTTCTGCTTATCAAAGCTCCCACTTGTCTTTCTATCAAGTGTTGATCAAGCAAACATTCTCAATTTAGTAAATCATCATTTATTATTCTCCCTTTTTACTAACTAGTAAATAGAGATGTCCGATATTATCGGCCGATAAATGCTTTAAAATGTAATTTTGGAAATTATCGGTATTTTTTTTATTATCGGTATTGGTTTTTTTTTTTTTTTTTTTTTTTATTAAATCAACATAAAAAACACAAGATACACTTACAATTAAAGCTGCAAGCAGCGTTGGTCGGGCCCGCGTATTTGGCAGGTGCTAGTCCTAAATGTCCCAATACTTTTGTCCAGTGATAGTCCTAAGTGTCCCAATACTTTTGTCTACTTTTAGTCTGAAGTGTCCCAAGACTTTTGTCTAGTGTACCTACCTTGTCTGCATTGTGTGGGCACGTTGGTGCTTCCTGCTTTTAAGCAGCCATCTTAAAAAAAACAGCAGCCCAGCAGCATCAGCGCAGCGGGTCTTTGAAGGGTCATAAAATCAAAACCGGAGCAGTTAGAAAAAAAGCGCTTCTGTTGTAATCACAAGGGTTCAATCTCTCTCCTGTGTTAGTTTGAAGGCGAAACGACAAACGCGCTCAGAGGAGATCGTTTTTGAAGGAAGGTGACCGGTTTTTACAAAATATTTGTTTTGAAGGGGGAATAGCAAACTTCCTGTTGATTTTTGCTGGGGGTTGTCAATTTATGAAATGTAGGTCTAAGTAAGACCTACGGAGAGGTTTTTGTTTCATGTCTCTCCGACCTTCCCAGTGGGAGTTACAGGCAGTTTTGTCATTTTTTTCTTCCGAGGAGCAGTTTTTTCTCCGTTTTATTCAAAAATTGCTGTAGAGTGCAATTTTTAAATTTGGGGTTAGGTTTTTTTATTAGATCGCAATTTTTGCCAGTCCTGATGTGTGTGTTCAGTTCGGTGAGTTTTGAAGCGTGTTAAGGGTGTCAAATTACAGCTCAAAGAGGCAAAAGTGACTGTTTTTAGTACTTTTTTGTCTTGAAGGGGGAATTGCCAACTTCCTGTTGATTTCTGCCCGATGATATACATTATGAAAACTAGGTCTAAGTCAGACCTACATAGAGGTTTTTGTTTCATGTCTCTCCGATCTTCCTAGTGGGAGATATAGGCAGTCTAGTTGGTTTTTTTCCTAGGGGGCGCTAAAGCGCAATTTTGAGTTTTGGGGTTCGGTTTTTTTTTTAAAAAAGGTAATTTTCGCAGGTCCTGATGTGTGGGTCAAATATGGTGAGTTTTGAAGCAAAAAATTACAGTTTAATGTGGCGGCGGAAGAATAAAGAATAATAAAACCTTACAAATACAATAGGTCCTTATGTCCCATTGCATAAGGACTCCTAAGGGAGTCCTTATGCAATGGGCCATGCGGGCCCTAATTAGTGCACCAACCCAAAAAACCTCCCTCCCCCATTCACACTCATTCACACAAAAGGGTTGTTTCTTTGTTATTAATATTCTGGTTCCTACATTAAATATATCAATACAGTCTGCAGGTATACAGTCCGTAAGCACCAGTGTTGTTACTTTGTAACGCGTTACTGTAAGGCCGTTAGTTTCGGCGGTAACTAGTAATCTAACGCGTTATTTTTTATATTCAGTAACTCAGTTACCGTTACTACATGATGCGTTACTGCGTTATTTTACGTTACTTTTGATGTAGTGTCGGCTAGAAACAGAAGCGCTGCGGTGTCGTTCTTCTGAATCTTCCTCTGTCACAAGCCGGAGAGAAGAAAAGAGGCGCGGTCTATGTGTGTGTCTGGGTGTGGGTGTGGGGAGGGGAGGCACACACGTGATCCGCGGTTTGATATATGAAACAAAACAAAAAAAAGTTGTTGGCACGTTCAGTCCACACACAGCGTGGTCATGGCCAGCGGAGTAACAGAGGAGCTTGAACATTGAATCGGTGTGTTTATAGGTCCAGACTCGGTTGTGCAAAACGAGGCTTTTAAACACATGCTGAAACGTGCTTGAGCCACGTTACGACATCCCGTCGCGCACCCACTTCAGCGATAAGATTGTGCCAGATCTTTATGAGCGGGAGAAGAACAAAGTTGTGGATGAACTATCCCGAGCATCATCTGTTGCGCTCATGACAGACGGGTGGACGTCCAGGGTGTCAAGACTTGGTCCGGGGTGTGTGCTTTTCCAGGATGCAACGGAAAGTTGGCACGGGCGAGACGGGAATTAAGGTACATGATTTATTTATTAACTATAAATACAAAAAAAAAGGATCAAACAAAAGGCGCACACAGTGGCGGAGAATAAACTATGAACAATTAAACAAAACTTGCAAGCTATGGCTTGAATAAAGAAAACTTACTTGGCATGGACAAAAAAGGAGCAGCGTGAACGTGGACATGAAAAAATGGACAGAGCATAAATGTGGTGTAAGGTCGTCAGGACGAGCAACAGAAAATGAATGAACTTAAATACTATGGACATGATTAACAACAGGTGCGTGACTCAAAACAGGTGCGTGACATGACAGGTGAAACTAATGGGTAACTATGGTGACAAAAC
>NC_084562.2:28080000-28165000 GCF_033978685.3 Nerophis lumbriciformis
TATTTTTGTGTTAATAACCTTTGTGGAATATTATTTTTGTGTTAACCTTTGTGGAATATTATTTTTGTGTTAATAACCTTTGTGGAATATTATTTTTGTGTTAATAACCTTTGTGGAATATTATTTTTGTGTTAACAACCTTTGTGGAATATTATTTTTGTGTTAACAACCTTTGTGGAATATTATTTTTGTGTTAATAACCTTTGTGGAATATTATTTTTGTGTTAATAACCTTTGTGGAATATTATTTTTGTGTTAATAACCTTTGTGGAATATTTTTGTGTTAACAACCTTTGTGGAATATTATTTTTGTGTTAACAACCTTTGTGGAATATTATTTTTGTGTTAATAACCTTTGTGGAATATTATTTTTGTGTTAATAACCTTTGTGGAATATTATTTTTGTGTTAATAACCTTTGTGGAATATTATTTTTGTGTTAATAACCTTTGTGGAATATTATTTTTGTGTTAACAACCTTTGTGGAATATTATTTTTGTGTTAACAACCTTTGTGGAATATTATTTTTGTGTTAACAACCTTTGTGGAATATTATTTTTGTGTTAACAACCTTTGTGGAATATTATTTTTGTGTTAATAACCTTTGTGGAATATTATTTTTGTGTTAACAACCTTTGTGGAATATTATTTTTGTGTTAACAACCTTTGTGGAATATTATTTTTGTGTTAACAACCTTTGTGGAATATTATCTTTGTGTTAACAACCTTTGTGGAATATTATTTTTGTGTTAATAACCTTTGTGGAATATTATTTTTGTGTTAATAACCTTTGTGGAATATTATTTTTGTGTTAACAACCTTTGTGGAATATTATTTTTGTGTTAACAACCTTTGTGGAATATTATTTTTGTGTTAATAACCTTTGTGGAATATTATTTTTGTGTTAATAACCTTTGTGGAATATTATTTTTGTGTTAACAACCTTTGTGGAATATTATTTTTGTGTTAACAACCTTTGTGGAATATTATTTTTGTGTTAATAACCTTTGTGGAATATTATTTTTGTGTTAACCTTTGTGGAATATTATTTTTGTGTTAATAACCTTTGTGGAATATTATTTTTGTGTTAACCTTTGTGGAATATTATTTTTGTGTTAATAACCTTTGTGGAATATTATTTTTGTGTTAATAACCTTTGTGGAATATTATTTTTGTGTTAACAACCTTTGTGGAATATTATTTTTGTGTTAATAACCTTTGTGGAATATTATTTTTGTGTTAATAACCTTTGTGGAATATTACTTTTGTGTTAATAACCTTCGTGGAATATTATTTTTGTGTTAATAACCTTTGTGGAATATTATTTTTGTGTTAATAACCTTTGTGGAATATTATTTTTGTGTTAACCTTTGTGGAATATTATTTTTGTGTTAACCTTTGTGGAATATTATTTTTGTGTTAATAACCTTTGTGGAATATTATTTTTGTGTTAATAACCTTTGTGGAATATTATTTTTGTGTTAATAACCTTTGTGGAATATTATTTTTGTGTTAATAACCTTTGTGTAATATTATTTTTGTGTCAATAACCTTTGTGGAATATTATTTTTGTGTTAATAACCTTTGTGGAATATTATTTTTGTGTTAACAACCTTTGTGGAATATTATCATCTCAGAGCCGCATCACATCCCCAGTCAGCTGACCGCTCCTCTTTCCCTCAACGACATCCCTCCTCACATCGCTCAGACCATGGAGAGCGAGGACTGCTGGGACTTTGACATCTTCAACTTGGAAGCTGCCACCATGAAACGGTGCCTACAGAATATTTATATTTCATTATTAATCGCTGACATGATTGATTTACTATGCAGAATATTTATATTTCATTGTTAATCAATGACATTATTTATAAGTTAATATTAGAGATGTCTGATAACATCAGCCTGCCAATATTATCGTCCGATAAATGCTTTAAAATGTAATATCGGAAATGATCAGTATCGGTTTCAAAAAGTAAAAGGCTAGGGTGGAGTTTGGTGTGGCAGTATGGCAAAAGCTAGGGTGGAGTTTGGTGTGGTAGTATGGCAAAAGCTAGGGTGGAGTTTGGTGTGGTAGTATGGCAAAAGCTACAGTGGAGTTTGGTGTGGCAGTATGGCAAAAGCTACGGTGGAGTTTGGTGTGGCAGTATGGCAAAAACTAGGGTGGAGTTTGGTGTGGCAGTATGGCAAAAGCTAGGGTGGAGTTTGGTGTGGCAGGATGGCAAAAGCTAGGGTGGAGTTTGGTGTGGCAGTATGGCAAAAGCTAGGGTGGAGTTTGGTGTGGCAGTATGGCAAAAGCTACGGTGGAGTTTGGTGTGGCAGTATGGCAAAAGCTACGGTGGAGTTTGGTGTGGCAGCATGGCAAAAGCTAGGGTGGAGTTTGGTGTGGTAGTATGGCAAAAGCTAGGGTGGAGTTTGGTGTGGCAGTATGGCAAAAACTAGGGTGGAGTTTGGTGTGGTAGTATGGCAAAAGCTAGGGTGGAGTTTGGTGTGGCAGTATGGCAAAAGCTAGGGTGGAGTTTGGTGTGGTAGTATGGCAAAAGCTAGGGTGGAGTTTGGTGTGGCAGTATGGCAAAAACTAGGGTGGAGTTTGGTGTGGCAGTATGGCAAAAGCTAGGGTGGAGTTTGGTGTGGCAGTATGGCAAAAGCTAGGGTGGAGTTTGGTGTGGCAGTATGGCAAAAGCTACGGTGGAGTTTGGTGTGGCAGTATGGCAAAAGCTAGGGTGGAGTTTGGTGTGGCAGTATGGCAAAAGCTAGGGTGGAGTTTGGTGTGGCAGTATGGCAAAAGCTAGGGTGGAGTTTGGTGTGGCAGTATGGCAAAAGCTAGGGTGGAGTTTGGTGTGGCAGTATGGCAAAAGCTAGGGTGGAGTTTGGTGTGGCAGTATGGCAAAAGCTAGGGTGGAGTTTGGTGTGGTAGTATGGCAAAAGCTAATAATTCACAACTCCTCCAACACGAACATTATTGTTTTTGCACTTTTTGGCTTCTTATTAAATAACTTTTGTAACCTATTTTCATGGGCTTTCCTCTTTGTGATGTTAAGTTCCTGTTATGCGCTGTTATACGGTATATGCCTTGAGCTCTTATTTTGAAGGCGCTAAGAGCGGAAGTGATGACATGTTGTAGTGGAGCGGAGGTTTTTGAAATGTGCAAGATTCAATCTTGCACATGGAAAGTTTAAGTGAGGGCTTTAGTTGATATAACACTCCCGTCAAGGGTGCATTAATCCAGCACAACAGTGGCGCATGGACTTCATTTATAAGTAAAGGTAAGACCATAATAACGTTTTTTTTTTTAATTAAATGTGCTTTTTTATGTGCTACAGTTTGTATGTGTAAAGTTAAAGTGAAGTTAAAGTAGCAATGATTGTCACACACACTAGGTGTGGTGAAATTTGTCCATCTCTACAGGCCTGTTTCATGAGGGGTTCCCTCAATCATCAGGAGATTTTAATGGAAGCATTCACATACCATGGTTTATATAGGGCACAGAGTGGGTGGGTACAGGCTGGCGTAGGGGCGTGGTGATTGGCTCATGTGTTACCTAGGAGGTGTTTCCGTCAGTGGCGGCATGCTGATACAATTTCGCTGCGCTTGTTGAGGGATGACAGGTCTGGACGGTAAATAATAAACAGTTTCTCTTTCAAGCATAGGTTGCATCTTTTATTACCACTATTGTAAGGTGTGCTGGATGCAAGAATTTGCCATGTTATTGAATATTCAACATTATTGTCTTTTGAGGTCCCAAATGTGTTTGCTGAGTTCTGTGGTATTCCGCAGGTTTTGGTTCCTGAAAGAAGCCTTGTGATTGTTCCATCTGGTTTTGAACTCTCCCTCGGTTAATCCTACATATGTGTCGGATGTGTTAATGTCCTTACGTGTTACCTTAGATTGGTAAACAACTGATGTTTGTAAGCACCCCCCGTTGAGAGGGCAATCTCACAAACGCCTGTATAAGGGACTTCCTAACGGACCGACCCCAGAATGTGAGACTTGGCCCGCACCTCTCATCCTCCCGCACGCTGAGCATCGGCTCCCCACAGGGCTGTGTGCTGAGCCCCCTCCTCTACTGCCTTTACACCCATGACTGCAGTCCGGCCCACAGTGACAACCTTACCGTCAAGTTCGCCGACGATACCACAGTGGTCGGGCTCATCTCCAGGGGTGACGAGGCTGCCTACAGAGAGGAGGTCCTGAAGCTGACGGCCTGGTCTTCGGAGAACAACCTCGCTCTCAACACCAGCAAGACCAGAGAGATCATCGTCGACTTCAGGAGGAGCAGCACCGACCCTGCCCCCCTCTACATCAACGGCGAGCGTGTAGAGAGGGTCCACACCCTCAGGTACCTTGGAGTCCACATCTCTAATGACTTCTCCTGGACAGTCAACACCACATCAATCATCAAGAAGGCTCAGCAGCGGCTACACTTCCTTAGAGTCCTCGGGAAGTACAACCTGAAGCCTGACCTGCTGCTGACCTTCTACCGCTCGTCCATCGAGAGCCTGCTGACCTACTGTATTACGGTATGGTACGGCAGCTGCACTGCAGCAGACAGGGAGAGGCTGCAAAGAGTGGTCAAGACGGCTCAGAAGATCATCGGCCGCCCTCTCCCCTCTCTGACGGACATCTACACCTCCCGCTGCCTCAACAGAGCCAGTGCCATCATCAAGGACAGCACCCACCCTGGCTCTGACCTGTTCCACCTGCTGCCCTCTGGGAAGCGCTACAGGTGCATTAAAACCAAAACAAACAGGCTAAAGAACAGCTTCTTCCCCAGGGCCATAACCATCCTGAACGGACTGCCCCATTGTCCCTCATAACTGCCTTCTCTTCGGTGCAATAACCCATTCCACCAACCACCCTGTTTTTTTTTTGTTTTTTTTTCATGTATATATTCATTTCACACCATATTCATTGCACTTCTACATTTTTCATATTTTTATATATTTGCACATTGTTTTTCTAGCACGCACACATCGCACTGTATGGAATGGCCTCAATCTCGTTACCTTGCGTAATGACAATAAAGCTGATTCTGATTCTGATTCTGATTCTGAATCAGGTTTCTTGCGGCAGTTGCAGCCTTTGTTGGTTTTGGAGTCGCTCTGTCCGGGGGCCGACGGCTCATTTGCAATTGTTTTGTTGTGGTTTGAGATGATTTGTCGTATATTGTTCATACAGCTGTAGCTCAATTTAATGTTGTTCTTGTTGAATACTTTTCTTAGGGTGTTGCCTTTGGGGAAGTGTTTGTCAATCAGAGTGAGGAATTTGTGGCCAATGTTAGTTGTGACGTTTTTGCTGTATGGGGGGTTGTACCAGATGATGTCGTTTCGTTTTCTGTTCTTTTTTGGTTGGTTTCCTGGCGTGGGTTCATAGGTGAGGGTGAAATTGTAACCGCTTTCATCAAGGGCTTTTTGGTACGGGGGGGTTGCTTGGTCAAATTCAAACGTAGTTTAATGCATCCAACGTGACATCACAACAGAATGAGGCATAATAATGTGTTGATTCCAGCACTGTATTTATCAGTATTGCTTGATATCAGAATGGGTCATTAAGAGTTGGACAAAGAAGCCATTATCAGACATCTCTAGTGAATATTGTGAATCATTTCTGCTTTGTTGTCAATAAAGAATGTTTGTCCCAGCAGACCTTTGACCTTCTTAGGTTTGAAGATCTTCTCTCGGTTTGGAGTGTGTGAGCACCTCAACTGTCCTGAGAATGTTCTGCGCTCCTGGTTGTCCAACATCGAGTCCAACTACCACTCCTCCAACTCTTACCACAACTCCTCCCACGCCGCCGACGTGCTGCACGCCACCGCCTACTTCCTGTGCAAGGACAGAGTCAAGGTATTATTATTTCATCAAATAATATTTCATATTGATATTTATTTCACAATATGTGTATTGTACTTTTTATAGTGATGAAATGTGTACTTGGTCTCTAGTCATGTGTACTTGGTCTCTAGTCATGTGTACTTGGTCTCTAGTCATGTGTACTTGGTTGCTGTTCATGTGTACTTGGTTTCTAGTCATGTGTACTTGGTTGCTGTTCATGTGTACTTGGTTTCTAGTCATGTGTACTTGGTTTCTAGTCATGTGTACTTGGTTGCTGTTCATGTGTACTTGGTTTCTAGTCATGTGTACTTGGTTGCTGTTCATGTGTACTTGGTTGCTGGTCATGTGTACTTGGTTTCTAGTCATGTGTACTTGGTCTCTAGTCATGTGTACTTGGTTGCTGTTCAGGTGTACTTGGTTTCTAGTCATGTGTACTTGGTTTCTAGTCATGTGTACTTGGTTGCTGTTCATGTGTACTTGGTTCCTAGTCATGTGTACTTGGTCTCTAGTCATGTGTACTTGGTTGCTGGTCATGTGTACTTGGTTTCTAGTCATGTGTACTTGGTTGCTGGTCATGTGTACTTGGTTTCTAGTCATGTCTACTTGGTTTCTAGTCATGTGTACTTGGTTGCTGTTCATGTGTACTTGGTTGCTGGTCATGTGTACTTGGTTTCTAGTCATGTGTACTTGGTCTCTAGTCATGTGTACTTGGTTGCTGGTCATGTGTACTTGGTTTCTAGTCATGTGTACTTGGTTGCTGGTCATGTGTACTTGGTTTCTAGTCATGTCTACTTGGTTTCTAGTCATGTGTACTTGGTTGCTGTTCATGTGTACTTGGTTGCTGGTCATGTGTACTTGGTTTCTAGTCATGTGTACTTGGTTGCTGGTCATGTGTACTTGGTTGCTGGTCATGTGTACTTGGTTTCTAGTCATGTGTACTTGGTTGCTGTTCATGTGTACTTGGTTGCTGGTCATGTGTACTTGGTTGCTGTTCATGTGTACTTGGTTGCTGGTCATGTGTACTTGGTTTCTAGTCATGTGTACTTGGTTGCTGGTCATGTGTACTTGGTTTCTAGTCATGTGTACTTGGTTGCTGTTCATGTGTACTTGGTTGCTGGTCATGTGTACTTGGTTGCTGTTCATGTGTACTTGGTTGCTGGTCATGTGTACTTGGTTTCTAGTCATGTGTACTTGGTTTCTAGTCATGTGTACTTGGTTTCTAGTCATGTGTACTTGGTTGCTGTTCATGTGTACTTGGTTGCTGGTCATGTGTACTTGGTTTCTAGTCATGTGTACTTGGTTGCTGGTCATGTGTACTTGGTTTCTAGTCATGTGTACTTGGTTTCTAGTCATGTGTACTTGGTTGCTGTTCATGTGTACTTGGTTTCTAGTCATGTGTACTTGGTTGCTGTTCATGTGTACTTGGTTGCTGGTCATGTGTACTTGGTCTCTAGTCATGTGTACTTGGTCTCTAGTCATGTGTACTTGGTCTCTAGTCATGTGTACTTGGTTGCTGTTCAGGTGTATTTGGTTTCTAGTCATGTGTACTTGGTTTCTAGTCATGTGTACTTGGTTGCTGGTCATGTGTACTTGGTTTCTAGTCATGTGTACTTGGTTGCTGGTCATGTGTACTTGGTTGCTGTTCATGTGTACTTGGTTGCTGGTCATGTGTACTTGGTTTCTAGTCATGTGTACTTGGTTGCTGGTCATGTGTACTTGGTTTCTAGTCATGTGTACTTGGTTGCTGTTCAGGTGTACTTGGTTTCTAGTCATGTGTACTTGGTTTCTAGTCATGTGTACTTGGTTGCTGTTCAGGTGTACTTGGTTTCTAGTCATGTGTACTTGGTTTCTAGTCATGTGTACTTGGTTGCTGTTCATGTGTACTTGGTTGCTGGTCATGTGTACTTGGTTTCTAGTCATGTGTACTTGGTTGCTGGTCATGTGTACTTGGTTGCTGGTCATGTGTACTTGGTTGCTGGTCATGTGTACTTGGTTTCTAGTCATGTGTACTTGGTTGCTGGTCATGTGTACTTGGTTTCTAGTCATGTCTACTTGGTTGCTGGTCATGTGTACTTGGTTGCTGGTCATGTGTACTTGGTTGCTGGTCATGTGTACTTGGTTTCTAGTCATGTGTACTTGGTTGCTGTTCATGTGTACTTGGTTGCTGGTCATGTGTACTTGGTTGCTGGTCATGTGTACTTGGTTACTGGTCATGTGTACTTGGTTGCTGTTCATGTGTACTTGGTTTCTAGTCATGTGTACTTGGTTTCTAGTCATGTGTACTTGGTTGCTGTTCATGTGTACTTGGTTTCTAGTCATGTGTACTTGGTTGCTGTTCATGTGTACTTGGTTGCTGGTCATGTGTACTTGGTTTCTAGTCATGTGTACTTGGTTTCTAGTCATGTGTACTTGGTTTCTAGTCATGTGTACTTGGTTGCTGGTCATGTGTACTTGGTTTCTAGTCATGTGTACTTGGTTGCTGTTCAGGTGTACTTGGTTTCTAGTCATGTGTACTTGGTTTCTAGTCATGTGTACTTGGTTGCTGTTCATGTGTACTTGGTTGCTGGTCATGTGTACTTGGTTGCTGGTCATGTGTACTTGGTTTTTAGTCATGTGTACTTGGTTGCTGGTCATGTGTACTTGGTTTCTAGTCATGTGTACTTGGTTGCTGGTCATGTGTACTTGGTTTCTAGTCATGTGTACTTGGTTGCTGGTCATGTGTACTTGGTTTCTAGTCATGTCTACTTGGTTTCTAGTCATGTGTACTTGGTTGCTGTTCATGTGTACTTGGTTGCTAGTCATGTGTACTTGGTTGCTGTTCATGTGTACTTGGTTTCTAGTCATGTGTACTTGGTTTCTAGTCATGTGTACTTGGTTGCTGTTCATGTGTACTTGGTTTCTAGTCATGTGTACTTGGTTTCTAGTCATGTGTACTTGGTTGCTGTTCATGTGTACTTGGTTTCCAGTCATGTGTACTTGGTTGCTGTTCATGTGTACTTGGTTGCTGGTCATGTGTACTTGGTTTCTAGTCATGTGTACTTGGTTGCTGGTCATGTGTACTTGGTTTCTAGTCATGTGTACTTGGTTGCTGGTCATGTGTACTTGGTTGCTGGTCATGTGTACTTGGTTGCTGTTCATGTGTACTTGGTTTCTAGTCATGTGTACTTGGTTGCTGTTCATGTGTACTTGGTTGCTGGTCATGTGTACTTGGTTTCTAGTCATGTGTACTTGGTTGCTGTTCATGTGTACTTGGTTGCTGGTCATGTGTACTTGGTTGCTGTTCATGTGTACTTGGTTGCTGGTCATGTGTACTTGGTTTCTAGTCATGTGTACTTGGTTGCTGGTCATGTGTACTTGGTTTCTAGTCATGTGTACTTGGTTGCTGTTCATGTGTACTTGGTTGCTGGTCATGTGTACTTGGTTGCTGTTCATGTGTACTTGGTTGCTGGTCATGTGTACTTGGTTTCTAGTCATGTGTACTTGGTTTCTAGTCATGTGTACTTGGTTTCTAGTCATGTGTACTTGGTTGCTGTTCATGTGTACTTGGTTGCTGGTCATGTGTACTTGGTTTCTAGTCATGTGTACTTGGTTGCTGGTCATGTGTACTTGGTTGCTGGTCATGTGTATTTGGTTTCTAGTCATGTGTACTTGGTTGCTGGTCATGTGTACTTGGTTTCTAGTCATGTGTACTTGGTTGCTGTTCATGTGTACTTGGTTTCTAGTCATGTGTACTTGGTTGCTGGTCATGTGTACTTGGTTTCTAGTCATGTCTACTTGGTTTCTAGTCATGTGTACTTGGTTGCTGTTCATATGTACTTGGTTGCTGGTCATGTGTACTTGGTTTCTAGTCATGTGTACTTGGTTGCTGGTCATGTGTACTTGGTTGCTGGTCATGTGTACTTGGTTTCTAGTCATGTGTACTTGGTTGCTGGTCATGTGTACTTGGTTGCTGGTCATGTGTACTTGGTTTCTAGTCATGTGTACTTGGTTTCTAGTCATGTGTACTTGGTTGCTGTTCATGTGTACTTGGTTGCTGGTCATGTGTACTTGGTTTCTAGTCATGTGTACTTGGTTGCTGTTCATGTGTACTTGGTTGCTGGTCATGTGTACTTGGTTTCTAGTCATGTGTACTTGGTTGCTGTTCATGTGTACTTGGTTGCTGGTCATGTGTACTTGGTTTCTAGTCATGTGTACTTGGTTGCTGGTCATGTGTACTTGACGTGGCAGCCAGATGTATTGTGTGTACTATGCTTTTCCACTTGGTTTTGTTTGCCCCCACAGCAAAGCCTGGATCCCATGGACGAGGTGGCGGCGCTGATTGCGGCCAGCGTGCACGACGTGGACCACCCGGGTCGCACCAACAGCTTCCTGTGTAACGCAGGAAGTGAGCTGGCCATCTTGTACAACGACACGGCGGTGCTGGAGAGTCATCACGCCGCGCTCGCATTCCAGATCTCCACCAGAGACGACAAGTGCAACATCTTCAAGAACATGGAGAGGTGCACATTGTTATTGTTATTGTTACACCTGGGAGTACTTTACATGTACTATGTATTAGTATTATCCATCCATTTTCTACCGCTTGTCCCTTTCGGGGTGTCAGGGGTGCTGGAGCCTATCTCAGCTGCATTCGGGCGGAAGGCAGGTTTATTAATATTATTATTAATATTATTATTAATATTACACCTGTGAGTACTTTACATGTACTATGTAGTATTATTATTGTTATTAATAATACTAATATTATTGTTGTTATTATTATTACACCTGTGAGTACTTCACATGTACTATGTATTATTATTATTATTGTTATTAATGATACTAATATTATTGTTGTTATTATTATTACACTTGTGAGTACTTTACATGTACTGTGTATTATCATTATTATTATTCATTTGAATAATAATAATAATATTACACCTGTGTGTACTTCACATGTACTATGTATTAATATTACACCTCTGTGTACTTTACACTATTATTAGTATTATTATTAACATTACACTGTGTGTACTTGACATGTACTATAGTACAGTATAATGTACTGTAGTGCATTATACTGTACTATAGTACAGTATAATGTACTATAGTACAGTATAGGTTGTGTGCAGGTGATGTATTTATGAATTATGATGTGTGCATGTTGTGTACTATTTGAAAGTACTCACTACTATTTGAGTTATTCTATTTGCTGTTTGTGTATGCAACATGAGTTCAATTCATCTTTGACTTTGTTAACTAACAACAACAGAAGACAAATAATAACAATAATAAGAACAATAATGTACACAAAGTTGATTCTTACACATAAACAATGAAAACATAAAGTTGTTATATCCTAAAAGGGAAGAAATTACACTTATTTGTTCATCAATGAACCATTTCACTTATTATAATCTCTACAATGACTCATATATGATACATATTTCACTTATTATAATCTCTACAATGACTCATATATGATACATATTTCACTTATTATAATCTCTACAATGACTCATATATGATACATATTTCACTTATTATAATCTCTACAATGACTCATATATGATGCATATTTAATTTATTATAATCTCTACAATGACTCATATATGATACATATTTCACTTATTATAATCTCTACAATGACTCATATATGATACATATTTCACTTATTATAATCTCTACAATGACTCATATATGATGCATATTTAATTTATAATCTCTACAATGACTCATATATGATACATATTTCACTTACTATAATCTCTACAATGACTCATATATGATGCATATTTCACTTATTATAATCTCTACAATGACTCATATATGATACATATTTCATTTATTATAATCTCTACAATGACTCATATATGATACATATTTCACTTATTATAATCTCTACAATGACTCATATATGATACATATTTCACTTATTATAATCTCTACAATGATTCATATATGATACATATTTCACTTATTATAATCTCTACAATGACTCATATATGATACATATTTCACTTACATGCTGAGACAGGCCATTGATTATTATTGTGATGAATATTGTTATTACTGTATATGCAGGAATGAGAACTGCACGTTGGGACAGGCCATTGATGATGATTATTATGATTGTTATTATATGCAGGAATGATTATTATTATGATTGTTATTATATGCAGGAATGAGTACCGCACGTTGAGACAAGCCATCATCGACATGGTTCTGGCCACTGAGATGACAAAACACTTTGAACACGTCAACAAGTTTGTCAACAGCATCAACAAACCTTTGGCTGCTCTGGACGACAACCTGGTGAGATATATATATATATACATACATTCATATTCATGGTCATACTAGTATTATGTCATATTAGTCATACTAGTATTATGTCATATTAGTCATACTAGTATCATGTCATATTAATATTAGTATTAATGTCAAATTGCTTTCAGTGTTGATACTGTTTGCCCTCCAGGACACAGAAGAGTGTGTGAAGAGTATTGTGAGGTCTCCAGAGAACCGCATCCTGGTGAAGAGGATGCTCATCAAGTGTGCTGACATCTCCAACCCCTGCAGACCTCTGCAGCTCTGCATCCAGTGGGCGGGGCGCATCTCAGAGGAGTACTTTGCACAGGTGAGGACTACCTTGCACAGGTGAGGACTACTTTGCACAGGTGAGGACTACCTTGCACAGGTGAGGTGCACTTACAATTTTTGACCACTCCTCTTGACCACTAAATTGCTGCAGTTCAGCTAAATGTGTTGCTTTTCTGTCATGGACTTGTTTCTTCAGCATTGTCCACACCTTTAAGTCAGGACTTTGGGTATTGTGGCCAAACACCTCCATTTTTTTGCTTCTGGAGGAAAGTTCTGTGGTCAGATGAAACAAAAATGGAGCTGTTTGGCCACAATACCCAGCGATATGTTTGGTGAGGCCTTTAATCCCAGGAACACCATGCCTACCGTCAAGCATGGTGGTGGTAGTATTATGCTCTGGGCCTGTTTTGCTGCCAATGGAACTGCTGCTTTAAATGGGACAATGAAAAAGGAGGATTAGCTCCAAATTGTTCAGGACAAGCTAAAATCATCAGCCCGGAGGTTGGGTCTTGGGCGCAGTTGGGTGTTGTCGGAGGCAGATATTTACATATATCCGAATTTAAGTTGTACTTCTTTCATTTATTAGTCATATTTGAAAACAGCTCGTCTTTTTCCATTTATTCTCTTGATGCTCTGTCAGCAAGCATACTATGTGTGAGAACCTTGAGTTTGTTGGAATGTATTATGGCTAGGGAGACATTGTGCTTTTGTTATGGCTAGTGAGGGGGAAGGAAAGAGAGGTTTTTGGCGTTGGGAAGACAGACGATTTTGGGGTGTGCGGGATAGAAGGTTCGAGGGTTAGACTGGTCTCAATCATATTTATATGTTGTCAAAGCTTTGAGAATATATACAACAAAATACCTATTCTGTCTCTGGTGGTTTTTCAACTCAGCTTTAAGTGTCGGAAAGAACTTGGGAGCGAATTGGACAACTTGAATTCCCTGGGAGGAAAAACTGGTCCAAAACGCAACCTTTTTTTTTTTTTTTTTTTTTTTTTTTTTTTTTTCTTACTGCGTCTCACTTTAACATAAAACTTCCAGTTACTTTTCTTTATTTACCAAACGTTTGAGTTCACGACTTTTCGAGTATTGTAAACTCCCTCTTAACCCTTATTTTTCGACTCACTTGACTATTAGCTGGCCTCCCCCCCAGACGTCCCCGAAAGCGACAGCAACACCGACAGTCTCCCCCTAAACTCTACCTGCCAATTTCATTGTTGACAACAGTACATTCATCACACACACACACACACACCCCCCCCCCCCACCCCCCCCCCCCCCCCCACCGCCATCACATTCCGTGGCCATCTCGTCTATTTTTTCTCAATCTTCACCTGTGCTCTTTATTGTATCAAACAAAAGGACTTGAACCCAGAACTCTTTTAGGGGAGACCAAACCCCCAGGGCGAGCCACACCCGACTATTTGCTTACTCGTCAGTGAAGCAGCCCGTCACGGTAATCTATCTTTATCGTATTATTCAAACGGACTCTAACCCAAGAATATAACATACGAAAGGACTTGAACCTCCATCTTTATCGTATTATTCAAACGGACTCTAACCCAAGAATATAACATGCGAAAGGACTTGAACCTCCATCTTTATCGTATTATTCAAACGGACTCTAACCCAAGAATATATCATATGAAAGGACTTGAACCTCCATCTTTATCGTATTATTCAAACGGACTCTAACCCAAGAATATAACATACGAAAGGACTTGAACCTCCATCTTTATCGTATTATTCAAACGGACTCTAACCCAAGAATATAACATACGAAAGGACTTGAACCTCCATCTTTATCGTATTATTCAAACGGACTCTAACCCAAGAATATAACATACGAAAGGACTTGAACCTCCATCTTTATCGTATTATTCAAACGGACTCTAACCCAAGAATATAACATACGAAAGGACTTGAACCTCCATCTTTATCGTATTATTCAAACGGACTCTAACCCAAGAATATAACATACGAAAGGACTTGAACCTCCATCTTTATCGTATTATTCAAACGGACTCTAACCCAAGAATATAACATACGAAAGGACTTGAACCTCCATCTTTATCGTATTATTCAAACGGACTCTAACCCAAGAATATATCATACGAAAGGACTTGAACCTCCAACCCTTCTAGTCACAGGTGAAAGATTTAAGACGCAATGACATGAGTTGGCCACCATATGCAATGACGGACAAGGCAAAATGAAACCAATCTATCAAAATGTCCACTCTGTGTCTGGGGTACAAACAGTGTTTGACTTACATACTTCAAGACAGACTCCTAAAGCAGATTTTAGAAAAAGGCTCTGCTTACCTTGTTTTTGTTTGGCCACTCGTGAGTCTGTCCAGAAGAGTGTAAGAGGTGTCCAATTCTCAGCGTGTCGCCCGGACGAGCCCCCAATTTGTTGCGTTTTGGACCAGTTTTTCCTCCCAGGGAATTCAAGTTGTCCAATTCGCTCCCAAGTTCTTTCCGACACTTAAAGCTGAGTTGAAAAACCACCAGAGACAGAATAGGTATTTTGTTGTATATATTCTCAAAGCTTTGACAACATATAAATATGATTGAGACCAGTCTAACCCTCGGACCTTCTATCCCGCACACCCCAAAATGGTCTGTCTTCCCAACGCCAAAAACCTCTCTTTCCTTCCCCCTCACTAGCCATAACAAAAGCACAATGTCTCCCTAGCCAAGACAGGACAATGACCCCAAACACACCTCAAAAGTGGTCAAGGAATGGCTAAATCAGGCTAGAATGAAGGTTTTAGAATGGCCTTCCCAAAGTCCTGACTGTGGACAATGCTGAAGAAACAAGTCCATGTGTGTGAGTGGTAGTGGTGATGTAAAGAGGAGGTGAAAGAGTGATGTTTGAAGAAGTGAAGGTGAAAGAGTGATGTGTGTGTTGTCAGACTGAGGAGGAGAAGAGTCAAAGTCTTCCAGTGGTGATGCCAGTGTTTGACAGGAAGACTTGTAGCATCCCCAAGTCTCAGATCTCCTTCATCGACTACTTCATCACCGACATGTTCGACGCCTGGGATGGTAGGACCTGATTCACCATCTCATACATCATATTATTCATCATCTCATATTTCATCTTATTCACCATCTCATACATCATATTATTCATCATCTCATATTTCATCTTATTCATCATCTCATATTTCATCTTATTCATCATCTCATATTTCATCTTATTCATCATCTCATATTTCATCTTATGAATGTCATATTTCATCTTATTCATGATGTCATACACTATCTCATCTTATTGATGTCATATTTCATCTTATGAATGATGTCATATTTCATCTTATTGATGTCATATTTCATCTTATGAATGATGTCATATTTCATCTTATTAATGATGTCATATTTCATCTTATTCATGATGTCATATTTCATCTTATTCATGATGTCATATTTCATCTTATTAATGATGTCATATTTCATCTTATTCATGATGTCATATTTCATCTTATTCATGATGTCATATTTCATCTTATTCATGATGTCATACACTATTTCATCTTATTGATGTCATATTTCATCTTATGAATGATGTCATATTTCATCTTATTAATGATGTCATATTTCATCTTATGAATGATGTCATATTCCATCTTATTCATGATGTCATATTTCATCTTATTCATGATGTCATACACTATTTCATCTTATTGATGTCATATTTCATCTTATGAATGATGTCATATTTCATCTTATTAATGATGTCATATTTCATCTTATTCATGATGTCATGTTTCATCTTATTCATGATGTCATATTTCATCTTATTCATGATGTCATACACTATTTCATCTTATTGATGTCATATTTCATCTTATGAATGATGTCATATTTCATCTTATTAATGATGTCATATTTCATCTTATGAATGATGTCATATTTCATCTTATTCATGATGTCATATTTCATCTTATTCATGATGTCATACACTATTTCATCTTATTGATGTCATATTTCATCTTATGAATGATGTCATATTTCATCTTATTAATGATGTCATATTTCATCTTATTCATGATGTCATATTTCATCTTATTAATGATGTCATATTTCATCTTATTCATGATGTCATATTTCATCTTATTCATGATGTCATATTTCATCTTATGAATGATGTCATATTTCATCTTATTAATGATGTCATATTTCATCTTATTCATGATGTCATATTTCATCTTTCTTACACACAATCATATTTATTCATCATTGACATATGATATCAATGCACTGTATGACAATATCAATGGTTCGTATGACGATATCAATGAACTGTATGACGATACCAATGCGCAGTATGACGGTATAAATGGTTCGTATGACGGTATCAATACATCGTATGACGATATCAATGCACTGTATGACGATATCAATGGTTCGTATGACGATATCAATGAACTGTATGACGATACCAATGCGCGGTATGACGGTATAAATGGTTCGTATGACGGTATCAATACACCGTATGACGATATCAATGCACTGTATGACAATATCAATGCACCGTATGACGATATCAATGCACCGTATGATTGATTGATTGATTGATTGAAACTTTTATTAGTAGATTGCACAGTACAGTACATATTCCCTACATCCATCCATCCATTTTCTACCGCTTGTCCCTTTCGGGGTTGCGGGGGGTGCTGGAGCCTATCCCAGCTGCATTCGGACGGTAGCCGTACAATTGACCACTAAATGGTAACACCCCAATACCTTTTTCAACTTGTTTATATTCATGGTAAATACATGACGATATCAATGCACTGTATGACGATATCAATGCACTGTATGATGATACCAATGCACAGTATGAAGATGCCAATGCACTGTATGACAATACCAATGCACAGTATGAAGATACCAATGCACTGTATGACGATATCAATGCACAGTATGAAGATACCAATGCACTGTATGACGATACCAATGCACTGTATGACGATACCAATGCACTGTATGACAATATCAATGCACCGTATGACGATACCAATGCACAGTATGGCAATATCAATGCACTATATGACGATACCAATGTGCGGTATGACGGTATCAATGCACTGTATGACGATGACGATACCAATGCACCGTATGACGATACCAATGCACAGTATGACAATATCAATGCACTATATGACGATACCAATGCGCGGTATGACGTATCAATGGTTCGTATGACGGTATCAATGCACTGTATGACGATATCAATGCACCGTATGACGATATCAATGCACCGTATGACGATATCAATGCACTGTATGACGATACCAATGCTCGGTATGACGTATCAATGGTTCGTATGACGGTATCAATGCACTGTATGACGATACCAATGCACTGTATGACGATACCAATGCACTGTATGACGATACCAATGCACCGTATGACGATACCAATGCACAGTATGACAATATCAATGCACTATATGACGATACCAATGCGCGGTATGACGTATCAATGGTTCGTATGACGGTATCAATGCGCCGTATGACGATATCAATGCGCCGTATGACGATACCAATGCACAGTATGACAATATCAATGCACTATATGACGATACCAATGCGCGGTATGACGTATCAATGGTTCGTATGATGGTATCAATGCACTGTATGACGATATCAATGCACCGTAAGACGATATCAATGCACCATATGACGATATCAATGCACTGTATGACGATACCAATGTGCGGTATCACGTATCAATGGTTCATATGACGGTATCAATACGCCGAATGACGATATCAATGCGCCGTATGACGATACCAATGCGCAGTATGATGATACCAATGCGCCGTATGACGATACCAATGCACTGTATGACGATACCAATGCACCGTATGACGATACCAATACACAGCATGATGATATCAATGTGTTGTGTGCAGCTTTCGCAGACCTCCCCAACCTGATGCAACACCTGGACAACAACTTCAAGTACTGGAAAGAATTGGACGAGCAAAAGCTTCACAGTCTGCGAGCTCCTTCAGAATAAAAGCGCATGTTTGAGACACGCAGCTGGACTCCAAAGCCGGTCTGAGGAGAAGAAAGCAGACCTTTGGAGCCGGACACACCTGTCGGAGGAGGTCAGGACACGGACACACCTGTCGGAGGAGGTCAGGACACGGACGCACCTGTCGGACAGACGTAATGGATTAATTTCACTTTCACATGAACTCTCCCGCCTGTGAAGAAGATGAGGATGAAGAGAGTGCACAGGTGTTCCAATAAAGGTGTTGAGTCAGGTGATGTGCTCTTCTTGGTCCTGCAGTCATGTGCACTCACAGAGCAGGACTGCTCCCTCTGCCCCTACTGGACCAAATATGAATGACACTTCAACATGTCTGCTTTGTCCTGCGGGGATGTGACCCTGAAGGCATCACACATGATTAGCTGTATCTTCACTTGTCTTCTTCTTAATGATCAGAGTGAGGAGAACATGAGTTGTCTTCTTCTTAGTGATCAGAGTGAGGAGAACATCAGTTGTCTTCTTAGTGATCAGAGTGAGGAGAACATGAGTTGTCTTCTTAGTGATCAGAGTGAGGAGAACATGAGTTGTCTTCTTCTTAGTGATCAGAGTGAGGAGAACATGAGTTGTCTTCTTCTTAGTCATCAGAGTGAGGAGAACATGAGTTGTCTTCTTCTTAGTGATCGAGTCAGGAGAACATGAGTTGTCTTCTTCTTAGTGATCAGAGTGAGGAGAACATGAGTTGTCTTCTTCTTAGTGATCAGAGTGAGGAGAACATGGGTTGTCTTCTTCTTAGTGATCAGAGTGAGGAGAACATGAGTTCCTAGTCTTGATGAGATGAGAGTGAGTGTCATCACGTGAACTTTTGTATGCTACTGAAAGAACTGCCTTATTTTCTACTATATTTATACCTGCAGGGGTTAGGTCAGGTTCTCAGCTTTTTCTAGACTTTTACACTGGACTTGCAGAGACATGAAGATGAGCAGGAAGCAAATGTTGTCTTTATGGCTGCCATCTTCTTCACTCCTGATCAACTCCTTGCTTCCACAACATTTAGAAAATATTCAATGACAAATAAAATTCAATCATTCTATTCTTTTTCTTGCTGCTATCACCTCTTTTTCCTCAAGGTCACGGCTTTTCCCCCTCAAGGTCACGGATTTTCCCCTCAATGTCACAGTTTTTCTCAAGGTCACGGCTTCCCCCCTCAAGGTCACGGTTTTTTACATCAAGGTCACGGCTCTTTTCCCTCAAGGTCACATCTTTTTTTCCTCAAGGTCTTTTGTCACTGCTGCATCATGTTCACTTGACTTCAACGATGTCATCATGTTCACTTGACTTCAACGATGTCATCATGAGCACTTGACTTCAATGATGTCATCATGTTCACTTGACTTCAACGATGTCATCATGTTCACTTGACTTCAACGATGTCATCATGAGCACTTGACTTCAATGATGTCATCATGTTCACTTGACTTCAATGATGTCATCATGATCATGTTACTTCAACGATGTCATCGTGATCACTTGACTTCAATGATGTCATCATGAGCACTTGACTTCAATGATGTCATCATGATCATGTGACTTCAATGATGTCATTATGATCACTCGACTTCAACGATGTCATCATGATCATGTGACTTCAACGACTTGACTTCAATGATGTCATCATGAGCACTTGACTTCAATGATGTCATCATGACAGTGAACTTTAACTTTACACATACAAACTGTAGCACACAAAAAAGCACATTTAATTAAAAAAAACGTTATTATGGTCTTACCTTTATGTAATATATTGAGTTGGAGGCAATAACCAGGCGAGGTGATGAAGTACGTCTCTTTACTGTAGACTTCAGAACAGACTCAACACACTTGACGTCAGGTGCGCAACACCACGTAAATCGTTGGCCAACCAAAAAGTAACCACAGTACGCTATAGCCAACATTCACCAGGAGATGGCAACAGACAAACATAGATCACTCTACTACATTCCTCCCCTTTTAGAAATGTAGAAGTTACTCAATAGAAATAAACAACCCAACCAAAAAATGCAGCAGCTCAATAAGAAGCTAAAAAGTGCAAAAACAATAATGTTCATGTTGGAGGAGTTGTGAATGAATGAAATATGAAATCCGTGCTGCAGTCTGCAGGTGTACCTAATGGTGTGGCCCTGCAGTCATTCACAACTCCTCTAACACCAACATTATTGTTTTTGCACTTTTTGGCTTCTTATTAAATAACTTTTTTAAATAGATTCAATCTTGCACGTGGAAAGTTTAAGCGTGGGCTTTAGTTGATACAACACTCCCGTCAGGGGGTGCATTCTCTACCACCAGGAGGCGGGATTACTGCGAGCCTCACACAGTGCGTCTTCGCAGCCGTTTTATGATCGCTCAGCACAAGAAATACGTTACACACATACAGTTGTTGACAAAATACACTGTACATTATTTACGTCAGCTAACTAAACTATGGAAATGTATAATATAATTCATATAGCAATACAGTCTCACTGCACAGCAGGCCAGCAGTTAGCCCAGTCATTGTGCAATCCATGGTGAGGCACTGAGTGATGTGCCTCAACTGGCTGCTGATCACCGCACCGTCTCTTCTCAGTATTTGAACGGCAAATGTGAAAATTCAGCGATTTTGAATAAAAATAATCTAAAACTGGTGAAGTTAAATAGAAAATAACTTTATAGTATAATCACTGGATACATTTAACAATTTAATTAATTGTTTTTCTTTTTACATTTTTTTTCTTTCTTTTTCCTTCCAGTGACGTCCTCCTCCGCGACACAGTCACTTCTCTGTGTCAGTAGGTTCGCCAGTCCTGTTGTTAAATATGTTTTATTGCACTGAAATGAAAATAAGAAATAAAAGTGGGAAATAAAAAAAATAGTTATAGCCTACTAAAATGCTTGCAATCAACAGTTAAATAAATAGGCCTCGTTTGTTTAGTGCAAAAACAAATATTAAATTAAGAAACCCTTAACAAATGCCAGCATAAAAACTAAATGTTCTGTAGCAAAGAAAATGTAAACTTAAATATGCAAACAAAAAGAAAATAAATAGGCTACCTTAAATAAAATAAAACAAATATTAAACAAAGTGCCAGAAAAGCCAACATTAAAACTAAAATTCCTGTAGCTTACATTTAAAAATATAAAAATGGAAATATCAACTTAAATATGCAATAAAAAAGAAAATAATTAGCTTAAATAATATAAAAATCAAGATAAATACTAAAATTCCTGTAGCTTACATTTAAAAATATAAAAATGGAAATATCAACTTAAATATGCAATAAAAAAGAAAATAATTAGCTTAAATAATATAAAAATCAAGATAAATACTAAAATTCCTGTAGCTTACATTTAAAAATATAAAAATGGAAATATCAACTTAAATATGCAATAAAAAAAAGAAAATAATTAGCTTAAATAATATAAAAATCAAGATAAATACTAAAATTCCTGTAGCTTACATTTAAAAATATAAAAATGGAAATATCAACTTAAATATGCAATAAAAAAGAAAATAATTAGCTTAAATAATATAAAAATCAAGATGAATACTAAAATTCCTGTAGCTTACATTTAAAAATATAAAAATGGAAATATCAACTTAAATATGCAAAAAAAAGAAAATAATTAGCTTAATAATATAAAAATCAAGATAAATACTAAAATTCCTGTAGCTTACATTTAAAAATATAAAAATGGAAATATCAACTTAAATATGCAATAAAAAAGAAAATAAATAGCTTAAATAATATAAAAATCAAGATAAATACTAAAATTCCTGTAGCTTACATTTAAAAATATAAAAATGGAAATATCAACTTAAATATGCAATAAAAAAGAAAATAATTAGCTTAAATAATATACAAATCAAGATAAATACTAACATTCCTGTAGCTTACATTTAAAAATATAAAAATGGAAATATCAACTTAAATATGCAATAAAAAAGAAAATAATTAGCTTAAATAATATAAAAATCAAGATAAATACTAAAATTCCTGTAGCTTACATTTAAAAATATAAAAATGGAAATATCAACTTAAATATGCAAAAAAAAGAAAATAATTAGCTTAATAATATAAAAATCAAGATAAATACTAAAATTCCTGTAGCTTACATTTAAAAATATAAAAATGGAAATATCAACTTAAATATGCAATAAAAAAGAAAATAAATAGCTTAAATAATATAAAAATCAAGATAAATACTAAAATTCCTGTAGCTTACATTTAAAAATATAAAAATGGAAATATCAACTTAAATATGCAATAAAAAAGAAAATAATTAGCTTAAATAATATACAAATCAAGATAAATACTAACATTCCTGTAGCTTACATTTAAAAATATAAAAATGGAAATATCAACTTAAATATGCAATAAAAAAGAAAATAATTAGCTTAAATAATATAAAAATCAAGATAAATACTAAAATTCCTGTAGCTTACATTTAAAAATATAAAAATGGAAATATCAACTTAAATATGCAATAAAAAAGAAAGTAATTAGCTTAATAATATAAAAATCAAGATAAATACTAAAATTCCTGTAGCTTACATTTAAAAATATAAAAATGGAAATATCAACTTAAATATGAAATAAAAAAAGAAAATAATTAGCTTAAATAATATAAAAATCAAGATAAATACTAAAATTCCTGTAGCTTACATTTAAAAATATAAAAATGGAAATATCAACTTAAATATGCAATAAAAAAAGAAAATAATTAGCTTAAATAATATAAAAATCAAGATAAATACTAAAATTCCTGTAGCTTACATTTAAAAATATAAAAATGGAAATATCAACTTAAATATGCAATAAAAAAGAAAATAATTAGCTTAAATAATATAAAAATCAAGATAAATACTAAAATTCCTGTAGCTTACATTTAAAAATATAAAAATGGAAATATCAACTTAAATATGCAATAAAAAAGAAAATAATTAGCTTAAATAATATAAAAATCAAGATAAATACTAAAATTCCTGTAGCTTACATTTAAAAATATAAAAATGGAAATATCAACTTAAATATGCAATAAAAAAGAAAATAATTAGCTTAAATAATATAAAAATCAAGATGAATACTCAAATTCCTGTAGCTTACATTTAAAAATATAAAAATGGAAATATCAACTTAAATATGCAATAAAAAAGAAAATAATTAGCTTAAATAATATAAAAATCAAGATAAATACTAAAATTCCTGTAGCTTACATTTAAAAATATAAAAATGGAAATATCAACTTAAATATGCAATAAAAAAGAAAATAATTAGCTTAAATAATATACAAATCAAGATAAATACTAAAATTCCTGTAGCTTACATTTAAAAATATAAAAATGGAAATATCAACTTAAATATGCAATAAAAAAAAAATAATTAGCTTAAATAATATAAAAATCAAGATGAATACTAAAATTCCTGTAGCTTACATTTAAAAATATAAAAATGGAAATATCAACTTAAATATGCAATAAAAAAGAAAATAATTAGCTTAAATAATATAAAAATCAAGATAAATACTAAAATTCCTGTAGCTTACATTTAAAAATATAAAAATGGAAATATCAACTTAAATATGCAATAAAAAAAGAAAATAATTAGCTTAAATAATATAAAAATCAAGATAAATACTAAAATTCCTGTAGCTTACATTTAAAAATATAAAAATGGAAATATCAACTTAAATATGCAAAAAAAAAAGAAAATAATTAGCTTAATAATATAAAAATCAAGATAAATACTAAAATTCCTGTAGCTTACATTTAAAAATATAAAAATGGAAATATCAACTTAAATATGCAATAAAAAAGAAAATAATTAGCTTAAATAATATAAAAATCAAGATGAATACTAAAATTCCTGTAGCTTACATTTAAAAATATAAAAATGGAAATATCAACTTAAATATGCAATAAAAAAAGAAAATAATTAGCTTAAATAATATACAAATCAAGATAAATACTAACATTCCTGTAGCTTACATTTAAAAATATAAAAATGGAAATATCAACTTAAATATGCAATAAAAAAGAAAATAATTAGCTTAAATAATATAAAAATCAAGATAAATACTAAAATTCCTGTAGCTTACATTTAAAAATATAAAAATGGAAATATCAACTTAAATATGCAATAAAAAAGAAAATAATTAACTTAAATAATATAAAAATCAAGATAAATACTAAAATTCCTGTAGCTTACATTTAAAAATATAAAAATGGAAATATCAACTTAAATATGCAATAAAAAAGAAAATAATTAGCTTAAATAATATAAAAATCAAGATAAATACTAAAATTCCTGTAGCTTACATTTAAAAATATAAAAATGGAAATATCAACTTAAATATGCAATAAAAAAGAAAATAATTAGCTTAAATAATATAAAAATCAAGATGAATACTAAAATTCCTGTAGCTTACATTTAAAAATATAAAAATGAAAATATCAACTTAAATATGCAATAAAAAAGAAAATAATTAGCTTAAATAATATAAAAATCAAGATAAATACTAAAATTCCCGTAGCTTACATTTAAAAATATAAAAAATGGAAATATCATCTTAAATATGCAATAAAAAAGAAAATAATTAGCTTAAATAATATAAAAATCAAGATGAATACTAAAATTCCTGTAGCTTACATTTAAAAATATAAAAATGGAAATATCAACTTAAATATGCAAAAAAAAGAAAATAATTAGCTTAATAATATAAAAATCAAGATAAATACTAAAATTCCTGTAGCTTACATTTAAAAATATAAAAATGGAAATATCAACTTAAATATGCAATAAAAAAGAAAATAAATAGCTTAAATAATATAAAAATCAAGATAAATACTAAAATTCCTGTAGCTTACATTTAAAAATATAAAAATGGAAATATCAACTTAAATATGCAATAAAAAAGAAAATAATTAGCTTAAATAATATACAAATCAAGATAAATACTAACATTCCTGTAGCTTACATTTAAAAATATAAAAATGGAAATATCAACTTAAATATGCAATAAAAAAGAAAATAATTAGCTTAAATAATATAAAAATCAAGATAAATACTAAAATTCCTGTAGCTTACATTTAAAAATATAAAAATGGAAATATCAACTTAAATATGCAATAAAAAAGAAAGTAATTAGCTTAATAATATAAAAATCAAGATAAATACTAAAATTCCTGTAGCTTACATTTAAAAATATAAAAATGGAAATATCAACTTAAATATGCAATTAAAAAGAAAATAATTAGCTTAATAATATAAAAATCAAGATAAATACTAAAATTCCTGTAGCTTACATTTAAAAATATAAAAATGGAAATATCAACTTAAATATGCAATAAAAAAGAAAATAATTAGCTTAAATAATATAAAAATCAAGATAAATACTAAAATTCCTGTAGCTTACATTTAAAAATATAAAAATGGAAATATCAACTTAAATATGCAATAAAAAAGAAAATAATTAGCTTAAATAATATAAAAATCAAGATAAATACTAAAATTCCTGTAGCTTACATTTAAAAATATAAAAATGGAAATATCAACTTAAATATGCAATAAAAAAGAAAATAATTAGCTTAAATAATATAAAAATCAAGATAAATACTACAATTCCTGTAGCTTACATTTAAAAATATAAAAATGGAAATATCAACTTAAATATGCAATAAAAAAGAAAATAATTAGCTTAAATAATATAAAAATCAAGATAAATACTACAATTCCTGTAGCTTACATTTAAAAATATAAAAATGGAAATATCAACTTAAATATGCAATAAAAAAGAAAATAATTAGCTTAAATAATATAAAAATCAAGATAAATAATAGCCTATGTATATGTACATACATTAGTTATTATTTTTATTTCAAATCTTCTCAAACAGCCTGCCCTACACTCAGGGCCGGCCCGTGGCATAGGCCGTATAGGCAAATGCTAAGGGCGCCGTCCATCAGGGGGCGCCATGCCAGTGCCACAAATGTTGGAGAAAAAAGTTGTTACTATTATTTCTAAATACAAAAAATAATCCCACGTTAATTAAAATGCAAAGTAAAGCCTATTTAATAGAAATATTATTTGTTACAACATTACGCCCCCCCCCCCCCCCCCCCCCCCCCCCCCTCCCCCCGCACGGTGCGCCCCCTCCCTTCCCGTATCATGACTCTTTTTGGACGTCACCACATCAAAAAATCAACACAAGATGTCAAAACGGCCAAAACTGTCAGGTGCCCAGGGAAGAAAAAAGAGAAAAGAAGAGGACAAACGAGAAAAGACAAGAGGTAGCAGGTAGGTAACGTTAGCCTACATTAAATTATTTGTCTGTTACAGAATGTGATAGTAACCTGGCTTTTTAGCATTAAGCTAATGTTACATGATTCGGCAATTGCTAATCAATAAATAGCTAGTTCTGTTTTAACGTCGGGTTAATATTGTGGAGGGGGCTTAATTGTTGTGGAAAATAATAATGTAACGTTAGGTAATTACAGTACTCCCACCTTACATTCCTCAGGGACATTTGTATTAGATCTTTTAAGCAGGTGTTTTTTGTTTACATTGTTATTGCCTTCTGGTTAGCTAATGTTTGCCCTGCAGGTAATAGTCACTTTTCCACCCCTTTATATATTAGGTATAGTTGTAAGTAAAAAAAAAAAGGTCAAAGACAAAGCTATTCGGGTTCTTGTGAGTATATACACTTCACTGCCGATGAGGGGGGGGGCGCCACCTAAAATCTTGCCTAGGGCGCCAGATTGGTTAGGGCCGGGCCTGCCAGGCTACACTTTACCCCCTCGCGTCGCTGCTGCTCAGTCTTGCCCTGCACTGACTTTCTTTCTGTCTCCTCTACTCTCATAACTTGATGTGTTGAGATAATGTGTGTGTTTGTTTTCATGTGGCTTGAGTCAACATTAGCCGTTAGCTTGGAGAATGAATGGAGAACGGATGCCAATGGCATGCAACATATCCCCGCGACGGGAGGAGAATCACTCGCGGCATTGGGGCAAGCAGAGCAGAGAGCGAGAGAGCGTTGTCGTTCACTGACTGATTCATGTCGTTACTCCAAGGTGAACGAATCGTTCGCTCAGTCCCTCCCCCCGCCTCCATGATGAGTAGCTGGCTGCGTCGTTCGCCGACGTGGAGGGTTCAGTGAGTCACAGAATGCACCAGTTCCACTCATACCGGCATGGTCGCGGCGGAGCTCAACTGAACTGAGAAAGGAACGAATCAGTTCATGAAGTGATTCGGTTCAGTACGTTCACTCAAAAGATTCGTTCGTTTGAACGAATCGTTCGCGAACGACACAACATTAATAGGAAGTGGTGGTTGGAGTTGTGCCGGGAAAAGATTTTTTAAAGGCACAAAAAACAGGTCAGGTATTGAGAAACGTACATTTATGAATATAAAACTTAGCCAATAGTATCATGAGGCTGCAAAGGTCAAATTAATCCAAATAGCACCATCTTTAAAACAAAGCACAAATAGCTACGCGCCCACTTCCGGGGTGTCACACTGCGCGACAATGACGTCAGAGACAGGCGACGTTAACAGCTAAAAGCTAACAGCTAATAAATAGACGCCGTCCCCGCGCGTCCTCAGCTTGTGAACGTCCATGCGGGCCACGCAGGGCTGTAATGTCTGGACAAACGCCGTAAGGTTTTCTTTTAACTTGTTCTTTCACTATAAAGTGTGGGACTTTATGTGAAAAGTCATCATTTACTGCTTATTTTGATGCCTGCTAGCATGTGCTCGAGGCCTGCTAGCCTTTGTTAGCTTCACTGTGCGAGAATGATGACATTAACATTGATTGAGACTTTTATTAGTAGATTGCACAGTACAGTACATATTCTATTTTATTAGTAGATTGCACAGTACACTACACATTCTATTTTATTAGTAGATTACACAGTACAGTACATATTCTATTTTATTAGTAGATTGCACAGTACACTACACATTCTATTTTATTTGTAGATTACACAGTACAATACACATTCTATTTTATTAGTAGATTGCACAGTACACTACACATTCTATTTTATTAGTAGATTACACAGTACAGTACACATTCTATTTTATTTGTAGATTACACAGTACACATTCTATTTTATTTGTAGATTGCACAGTACAGTACACATTCTATTTTATTTGTAGATTGCACAGTACAGTACACATTCTATTTTATTTGTAGATTGCACAGTACAATACAGATTCTATTTTATTAGTAGATTGCACAGTACACTACACATTCTATTTTATTAGTAGATTACACAGTGCAGTACACATTCTATTTTATTAGTAGATTGCACAGTACACTACACATTCTATTTTATTAGTAGATTACACAGTGCAGTACACATTCTATTTTATTAGTAGATTACACAGTACAGTACACATTCTATTTTATTTGTAGATTACACAGTACACTACACATTCTATTTTATTTGTAGATTACACAGTACAGTACATATTCTATTTTATTTGTAGATTACACAGTACACTACACATTCTATTTTATTTGTAGATTGCACAGTACAGTACACATTATATTTTATTTGTAGATTACACAGTACAATACACATTCTATTTTATTAGTAGATTGCACAGTACAGCACTTTCTATTTTATTTGTAGATTACACAGTACAGTACACATTCTATTTTATTAGTAGATTACACAGTACAGTACATATTCTATTTTATTAGTAGATTACACAGTACAGTACATATTCTATTTTATTAGTAGATTGCACAGTACAGTACACATTCTATTTTATTCGTAGATTGCACAGTACAGTACACATTCTATTTTATTTGTAGATTACACAGTACAGTACATATTCTATTTTATTAGTAGATTGCACAGTACAGTACACATTCTATTTTATTAGTAGATTCCACAGTACAGTACATATTCTATTTTATTAGTAGATTGCACAGTACAGTACACTATTTTATTAGTAGATTACACAGTACAGTAGATATTCTATTTTATTAGTAGATTGCACAGTACACTATTTTATTAGTAGATTACACAGTACAGTACATATTCTATTTTATTAGTAGATTGCACAGTGAAGTACATATTCTATTTTATTTGTAGATTACACAGTACAGTACATATTCTATTTTATTAGTAGATTACACAGTACAGTACACTATTTTATTTTATTAGTAGATTACACAGTACAGTACACATTCTATTTTATTTGTAGATTGCACAGTACACTACACATTCTATTTTATTAGTAGATTACACAGTACAGAACACATTCTATTTTATTAGTAGATTGCACAGTACACTACACATTCTATTTTATTAGTAGATTACACAGTACAGTACATATTCTATTTTATTAGTAGATTGCACAGTACACTATTTTATTCGTAGATTACACAGTACAGTACATATTCTATTTTATTAGTAGACTACACAGTACAGTACACATTCTATTTTATTAGTAGATTACACAGTGAAGTACATATTCTATTTTATTAGTAGATTGCACAGTACAGTACATATTCTATTTTATTCGTAGATTGCACAGTACAGTACACATTCTATTTTATTTGTAGATTACACAGTACAGTACACATTCTATTTTATTAGTAGATTACACAGTACACTACACATTCTATTTTATTAGTAGATTACACAGTACAGTACACATTCTATTTTATTAGTAGATTACACAGTACAGTACATATTCTATTTTATTAGTAGATTACACAGTACAGTGCACATTCTATTTTATTAGTAGATTACACAGTGAAGTCGCAATGGTAGTTGAAATTCTACTGAATTTGCATGAAATCAGGTTGTTTTAGCTAATAATCATGCTGCAAGATCTAGCATGTTGCATTCAATGTTTATTCCCTTTAATTTCCTGTTAATTCCCATGGAAAGTTTCCAACTTTGAATATTCCAGGAATTTTGCAACCCTGCAGGTGAGCGTTCAGTAAGGTCAAATATTGCATCTGTTTTGGCCAAACCTTGTCTGAAAGTGAGAAGTAAACGTGGTCAACACATTGAGTTAGAGGACCTTACAATCAGCAGATAGTCCCTCTCTTTGTAAAAGATCTTCCTGCGGAGACAAAAGATGCAAATGTTTGATTCCTTCTTGTCTCAGGTGTCTCTCCAGCAGATGGGATCAAGCGGCCCAACCTAAACCGAGGAGCGGTGAGAATGTAACCCGCGGACTTTTAGGGACGGTCAGCTCTTCTGGCTCCAAGACGTCCGTTGTCGCAACACAATGCAGAGTGGCGGACTCGTTAATGGCCGCGGAAGACCGGCCACAACACCAGGGAGGCGTCGAAATGGCCGCCGCCATGGCTGCTAAAATAAATGCCATGTTGATGGCGAAAGGCAAACTTTTAACACCTCCTCCATTGCTGGCAAAGGTTGGGATAAATCACGCTGAAATATTCCCAACTCTTCATTGATTTCCCTTTGAACATGTGCCAGACTCCCCCCAGAGTGCCAGCATCACAAGAGCTGCTGGCCACACAGGTGGACATCAACCATGTGCCACTCACCTGCAGAGACCTGCTCACTAGAGGCACAACCCAAGAGGAGGTCAAGTCCCCTTTCAGACCTCTACAACATCTTCTACATTCACACAAGTCCCCTTTCAGACCTCTACAACATCTTCTACATACACACAAGTCCCCTTTCAGACCTCTACAACATCTTCTACATACACACAAGTCCCCTTTCAGACCTCTACATCTTCTACATACACACAAGTCCCCTTTCAGACCTCTACAACATCTTCTACATACACACAAGTCCCCTTTCAGACCTCTACAACATCTTCTACATTCACACAAGTCCCCTTTCAGACCTCTACAACATCTTCTACATACACACAAGTCCCCTTTCAGACCTCTACAACATCTTCTACATACACACAAGTCCCCTTTCAGACCTCTACAACATCTTCTACATACACACAAGTCCCCTTTCAGACCTCTAGAACATCTTCTACATACACACAAGTCCCCTTTCAGACCTCTACAACATCTTCTACATTCACACAAGTCCCCTTTCAGACCTCTACAACATCTTCTACATACACACAAGTCCCCTTTCAGACCTCTAGAACATCTTCTACATACACACAAGTCCCCTTTCAGACCTCTAGAACATCTTCTACATACACACAAGTCCCCTTTCAGACCTCTACAACATCTTCTACATACACACAAGTCCCCTTTCAGACCTCTACATCTTCTACATACACACAAGTCCCCTTTCAGACCTCTACAACATCTTCTACATACACACAAGTCCCCTTTCAGACCTCTAGAACATCTTCTACATACACACAAGTCCCCTTTCAGACCTCTACAACATCTTCTACATACACACAAGTCCCCTTTCAGACCTCTACATCTTCTACATACACACAAGTCCCCTTTCAGACCTCTACAACATCTTCTACATACACACAAGTCCCCTTTCAGACCTCTACAACATCTTCTACATACACACAAGTCCCCTTTCAGACCTCTACAACATCTACATACACACAAGTCCCCTTTCAGACCTCTACAACATCTTCTACATTCACACAAGTCCCCTTTCAGACCTCTACAACATCTTCTACATACACACAAGTCCCCTTTCAGACCTCTACAACATCTTCTACATACACACAAGTCCCCTTTCAGACCTCTACAACATCTTCTACA
Organism: Nerophis lumbriciformis; assembly: GCF_033978685.3. Taxonomy (NCBI): domain Eukaryota; kingdom Metazoa; phylum Chordata; class Actinopteri; order Syngnathiformes; family Syngnathidae; genus Nerophis; species Nerophis lumbriciformis. The sequence continues at coordinate 28,112,148 of NC_084562.2, forward strand.
TTCACACAAGTCCTCTTTCAGACCTCTACAACATCTTCTACATACACACAAGTCCCCTTTCAGACCTCTACAACATCTTCTACATTCACACAAGTCCCCTTTCAGACCTCTACAACATCTTCTACATACACACAAGTCCCCTTTCAGACCTCTACAACATCTTCTACATTCACACAAGTCCCCTTTCAGACCTCTACAACATCTTCTACATTCACACAAGTCCCCTTTCAGACCTCTACAACATCTTCTACATTCACACAAGTCCCCTTTCAGACCTCTACAACATCTACATACACACAAGTCCCCTTTCAGACCTCTACAACATCTTCTACATACACACAAGTCCCCTTTCAGACCTCTACAACATCTTCTACATTCACACAAGTCCCCTTTCAGACCTCTACAACATCTTCTACAGACACACAAGTCCCCTTTCAGACCTCTACAACATCTTCTACATTCACACAAGTCCTCTTTCAGACCTCTACAACATCTTCTACATTCACACAAGTCCCCTTTCAGACCTCTACAACATCTTCTACATACACACAAGTCCCCTTTCAGACCTCTACAACATCTTCTACATACACACAAGTCCCCTTTCAGACCTCTACAACATCTTCTACATACACACAAGTCCCCTTTCAGACCTCTACAACATCTTCTACATACACACAAGTCCCCTTTCAGACCTCTACAACATCTTCTACATACACACAAGTCCCCTTTCAGACCTCTACAACATATTCTACATACACACAAGTCCCCTTTCAGACCTCTACAACATCTTCTACATACACACAAGTCCCCTTTCAGACCTCTACAACATCTTCTACATACACACAAGTCCCCTTTCAGACCTCTACAACATCTTCTACATACACACAAGTCCCCTTTCAGACCTCTACAACATCTTCTACATACACACAAGTCCCCTTTCAGACCTCTGCAACATCTTCTACATTCACACAAGTCCCCTTTCAGACCTCTACAACATCTTCTACATACACACAAGTCCCCTTTCAGACCTCTACAACATCTTCTACATTCACACAAGTCCCCTTTCAGACCTCTACAACATCTTCTACATACACACAAGTCCCCTTTCAGACCTCTACAACATCTTCTACATACACACAAGTCCCCTTTCAGACCTCTACAACATCTTCTACATTCACACAAGTCCCCTTTCAGACCTCTACATCTTCTATATACACACAAGTCCCCTTTCAGACCTCTAGAACATCTTCTACATACACACAAGTCCCCTTTCAGACCTCTACAACATCTTCTACATTCACACAAGTCCCCTTTCAGACCTCTACAACATCTTCTACATACACACAAGTCCCCTTTCAGACCTCTACAACATCTTCTACATACACACAAGTCCCCTTTCAAACCTCTACAACATCTTCTACATACACACAAGTCCCCTTTCAGACCTCTACAACATCTTCTACATTCACACAAGTCCCCTTTCAGACCTCTAGAACATCTTCTACATTCACACAAGTCCCCTTTCAGACCTCTACAACATCTTCTACATTCACACAAGTCCCCTTTCAGACCTCTAGAACATCTTCTACATTCACACAAGTCCCCTTTCAGACCTCTACAACATCTTCTACATACACACAAGTCCCCTTTCAGACCTCTACAACATCTTCTACATACACACAAGTCCCCTTTCAGACCTCTGCAACATCTTCTACATTCACACAAGTCCCCTTTCAGACCTCTACAACATCTTCTACATACACACAAGTCCCCTTTCAGACCTCTACAACATCTTCTACATTCACACAAGTCCCCTTTCAGACCTCTACAACATCTTCTACATTCACACAAGTCCCCTTTCAGACCTCTACAACATCTTCTACATACACACAAGTCCCCTTTCAAACCTCTACAACATCTTCTACATACACACAAGTCCCCTTTCAGATCTCTACAACATCTTCTACATACACACAAGTCCCCTTTCAGACCTCTACAACATCTTCTACATACACACAAGTCCCCTTTCAGACCTCTACAACATCTTCTACATACACACAAGTCCCCTTTCAGACCTCTACAACATCTTCTACATACACACAAGTCCCCTTTCAGACCTCTACAACATCTTCTACATACACACAAGTCCCCTTTCAGACCTCTACAACATCTTCTACATTCACACAAGTCCCCTTTCAGACCTCTAGAACATCTTCTACATACACACAAGTCCCCTTTCAGACCTCTAGAACATCTTCTACATACACACAAGTCCCCTGTCAGACCTCTACAACATCTTCTACATACACACAAGTCCCCTTTCAGACCTCTACAACATCTTCTACATACACACAAGTCCCCTTTCAGACCTCTACAACATCTACATACACACAAGTCCCCTTTCAGACCTCTACAACAACTTCTACATACACACAAGTCCCCTTTCAGACCTCTACAACATCTTCTACATACACACAAGTCCCCTTTCAGACCTCTACAACATCTTCTACATACACACAAGTCCCCTTTCAGACCTCTACAACATCTTCTACATACACACAAGTCCCCTTTCAGACCTCTACAACATCTTCTACATACACACAAGTCCCCTTTCAGACCTCTACAACATCTTCTACATTCACACAAGTCCCCTTTCAGACCTCTACAACATCTTCTACATACACACAAGTCCCCTTTCAGACCTCTACAACATCTTCTACATACACACAAGTCCCCTTTCAGACCTCTACAACATTTTCTACATACACACAAGTCCCCTTTCAAACCTCTACAACATCTTCTAAATACATTCAAACTGTTTTCAGATTGGACTGTGTAGTGGAGCAGTGGTCTCAACTCGAGGACACTACATGCCTGACACTGACCAGGGAAACACAGGAGGGTATGTATATATATATATATATATTTCATCTATGTGGATATATTAGGGTTGTACAGTATACTGGTACTAGTATAGTATCGCAGTACTGATGATCTCCCGCTGGCCCCACTATGGACTGGACTCTCACATTATTAACTAGATCCACTATGGACTGGACTCTCACACTATTTTGTTAGATCCACTATGGACTGGACTCTCACACTATTATATTAGATCCGCTATGGACTGGACTCTCACACTATTATGTTAGATCCACTATGGACTGGACTCTCACACTGTTATATTAGATCCGCTATGGACTGGACTCTCACACTATTATGTTAGATCCACAATGGACTGGACTCTCACACTATTATGTTAGATCCACTATGGACTGGACTCTCACACTATTATGTTAGATCCACAATGGACTGGACTCTCACACTATTATGTTAGATCCACTATGGACTGGACTCTCACACTATTATATTAGATCCGCTATGGACTGGACTCTCACACTATTATGTTAGATCCACTATAGACTGGACTCTCACTATTATGTTAGATCCATTATAGACTGGACTCTCACACTATTATGTTAGATCCACTATGGACTGGACTCTCACACTATTATGTTAGATCCACTATGGACTGGACTCTCACACTATTATGTTAGATCCACTATGGACTGGACTCTCACACTATTATGTTAGATCCACTATGGACTGGACTCTCACACTATTATGTTAGATCCACTATGGACTGGACTCTCACACTATTATGATAGATCCACTATGGACTGGACTGTCACTATTATGTTAGATCCACTATGAACTGGACTCTCACACTATTATGTTAGATCCACTATGGACTGGACTCTCACACTATTATGTTAGATCCACTATGGACTGGACTCTCACACTATTATGTTAGATCCACTATGGACTGGACTCTCGCACTATTATGTTAGATCCACTATGGACTGGACTCTCGCACTATTATGTTAGATCCACTATGGACTGGACTCTCACACTATTATGTTAGATCCACTATGGACTGGACTCTCTCACTATTATGTTAGATCCACTATGGACTGGACTCACACTATTATGTTAGATCCACTATGGACTGGACTCTCACTATTATGTTAGATCCACTATGGACTGCACTCTCACTATTATGTTAGATCCACTATAGACTGGACTCTCACACTATTATGTTAGATCCACTATGGACTGGACTCTCACACTATTATGTTAGATCCACTATGGACTGGACTCTCACTATTATGTTAGATCCACTATGGACTGGACTCTCACACTATTATGTTAGATCCACTATGGACTGGACTCTCACACTATTATGTTAGAAAATAATATGTGTATAAATGACACAATTTGTTACTGCATACGTCAGCAGACTAATTAGGAGTCTTTGTTTGTTTACTTACTACTAAAAGACAAGTTGTCTAGTATGTTCACTATTTTATTTAAGGACTTAACTGCAATAATAAACATATGTTTAATATACCATAAAATTTTTTGTTCAAATAAAGCCGATAATGACATTTTTTGTGCTCCCCTTTATTTAGAAAATTATTGAAAATTATCGAAATACCTTTTGGTACCGGTACCAAAATATTGTTATGGGGACAACCCTAATATATATGTATATTTATTTATTTAATGTCTGCTTTCATACACTCTAAGATGAATTGTAGATTCATAAATCCTCGTTATTGGTGTAAGGTGCCGGAGCCGTAAATGTAGTTCAGCCAGTACCTGTCATTTTATGAAAGTATGTTTTCAGATATCTTTTATTGTCCTTGTACTGTTCAGCAAACCATATAATACTCTTCATCCTTATTTAATAGTTAAACATTCAGCAACTTTATCTTTTTGGCGGGATGGAACCCAACTGTGATATCAAATAATACAAAATATTGGTGCCAATACAATGTCCAAATGCTCACTTCCTACCTGGCAGAGTTTTGACTGCTAGTGTTGTTTGTGGTTGACTTGTTATATTCTGTTGGTAGTACCATTCTGTCAATATGCTCACAATTACTCAGAAAACATTATCATAAGAACTTGTTTGTGTCTCCTTTCAGACCAAGACCTTTGTACTTGCATGTGCAGGCAAAGACTCAGGAGCAGGTCGATAGTAAGTAGCACACATTACCTTTCAGATATGGATTGTAGGGACGCACACAAAAGACGATTCTTGGCCTAAACCCAAAACCAGGAAGCCAAGGCCTAAAAACCGAAATCATTTTATACAATTCTGGTTGCGCGATATAAATAATATCAGTTCTTAATACTATAGGTATATTGTGATAATGCACGTTGACACGTTCTAGATGTGTCTGAACCGTGGCAAACAAATAAACCAGGGCTGTACAGTGCAGGCATTTTACTCCCATTTGCAAATAAAAATAGTGCCAGTATTGGGGGGGGAAAGTAGCACATGTGCAAATAAAGATTTTTAACCTAAATCCATCCAAATTGGATCAAACTAGTGTAAATGTTTGCCCATATGTACGGCATGTTTGAAATCAATTATAGCCATAACCAAATGGACAAGTGATTGACGAGCAAGTGTCACTGATCACGGGGCTCCTAGCTCACACTCAGTCTTCCAACACAGAAGTAACAAGGTCTTAGTTGGAGGAACTGGTCAGGAAAATAAAAACATTTCACCACCTTAAACCTTCATTTTCAAATCACCAAATGTAAATTTCCGCTTTTTGAATAGTTACTTATTGGATTTTATGGGACTTTTATTTACTTTTAATATTTAGAATGTATAAACAATCCATCCGTTGTCATGTCTTTCATAATGATTGTGAACGATAGCCAAAATTCCCAAAAAAAGAGCAGTTCCCCGTTAAACACGTCTTGTTAAAACAGGGCACTTTCACATTTTGTTCTTTTGTGTTTTTGTTAGCTGAAGAATTGAGCATAGCTGAATGTTTTTTAAAGAAGATTGCAGATTATCTTTGACTTTTCTTACATTATTGTCCAGGCTTTTTCTTTTTTCTTATGTCAAATCACCTCTTAAGTTGGGATCTTATTATGTCACACCTACTTGTCTTATTTGTTTCTGGGTCAAACTATATGGGGACATGAGTTTGGATCTCTCTGGCCCATGTTAGCGACAGTGCTAGCACATGTTCTGTGTTTATATGTATGAGTGCACTTGTCTAACTTGTTTGAGTGTTAATGCCATGGGGATATTTAACACATTTCATATTGCTCCTACATTTATTCTGTGCTACAAAAGCACAGCACAGCTACTAATTGTGTATATGTAGTAGCGTCTGTTCTACTAGGGGGAAAGCGAAGCGTACAGCTTTGTGAAAGCTAGCGGCTAACATCCCTCCACAGTGCATAGCCACTTTGAAGTCACTAATCCATGGCAGAAAATGAACTGTTTCTTACGATAACATTATCACTGGAGGACAAGGAACAGATAAATGCCCTACAATACACACCGTAAGAGGATAGGCTAACCGCTAGCTAAAGCGCTTGAATTATTAAGTGCATTATTAATGCATCACTATTTTATTAAGTGAATTATTAATGCATCACTATTTTATTAAGTGAATTATTAATGCATCACTATTTTATTAAGTGAATTATTAATGCATCACTATTTTATTAGGTGAATTATTAATGCATCACTATTAAGTGAATTATTAATGCATCGCCATTTTATTAAGTGAATTATTAATGCATCACTATTTTATTAAGTGAATTATTAATGCATCGCCACTTTATTAAGTGAATTATTAATGCATCACCATTTTTTTAAGTGAATTATTAATGCATCGCCACTTTATTAAGTGAATTATTAATGCATCACTATTTTATTAAGTGAATTATTAATGCATCACTATTTTATTAAGTGAGTTATTAATGCATCACTATTTTATTAAGTGAATTATTAAGGCATCGCCACTTTATTAAGTGAATTATTAATGCATTACTATTTTATTAAGTGAATTATTAATGCATCACTATTTTATTAAGTGAGTTATTAATGCATCACTATTTTATTAAGTGAATTATTAATGCATCACTATTTTATTAAGTGAATTATTAATGCATCACTATTTTATTAAGTGAATTATTAATGCATCGCCACTTTATTAAGTGAATTATTAATGCATTGCTACTTTATTAAGTGCATTATTAATGCATCACTATTTTAATAAGTGCATTTTTAATGCATCACAACTTTATGAAGTGAATTAATGCATTGCTACTTTATTAAGTGCATTATGAATGCATCACATTTTTATTAAGTGCATTATTAATGCATCACTATTTTAATAAGCGCATTATTAATGCATCACAACTTTTAAGTGAATTCTTAATGCGTCACTTTTTTAATAAGTGAATTATTAATGCATTGCTACTTAAGTGAATTATTAATGCATCACTTCTTTATTAAGTGCATTATTAATATGTCTCTACTTTATGAAGTGAATTATTAATGCATTGCTACTTTATTAATTGCACTATTAATGCATCACAACTTTCAAGTGAAGTAATGCATCACAACTTTATGAAGTGCATTATTAATGCATCACTTTTTTTAATAAGTGAATTATTGATGCATCACATTTTTATTAAGTGCATTATTAATGCATCACTATTTTATTACGTTTTATTATTTATTAAGCGGCTGAGATAGGCTCGAGCTTCCCCCCGCGACCCTGAAGGGACAAGCGGTAGAAAATGGATGGATGGATGGAATTATTAATGCATCACAAGTGCATTATGGATGCATTACTACTTAATGAAGCATATTGTAAAGGTAATCCCAGTGTGGATGCGTGATACATAAGTGTTGTGTCACCGTAGAAGCAGTAGCCAGAATAAAAGCGATCATCTCTGAGGATCTGTTGAGGGCAGCAGCAGCCTCAGGAAGCCAACATGTGCCCATCATGCCTCCTCTCACGTTATACCCTCAGCCTCCTCGGCCCGTCGTGCCAACAGCCAGCAGCTCCACGGCAGTCCAAGGACACCGTCCGGCTGCTCCTCACTCAGGGGTAAGTAGACCTCATATTATTGTTGTTGAGGAGGTCAAGAAAGTGAGGCAAGTGAAGACCATGTTGCCTTCACTGATGCTCACCTCCCAGAGCAAACAGCAGAGAGAACATCCTTGGTCTCCACAGAAAGAGTCAAGGATGACTGTGTCTGCTTACACTCTGTCATCATAATCATATCACAGTAAGTCTTATTCTCTCAATCACTGTCCCACAGAACTTTGTGCACACTAAGATCTTTGTGGGCTTAGACCAGTCAGTGCCATCCTTCAACATAAACGAGAAGGTTGAGGGTCCTGGAGGAACATACTTGGGACACATCCAGACAGAAACCAGCGCACGAGTCTTCCTGAGGGGAAAAGGCTCAGGATACATCGAGCAGGCATCCAAAAGAGAATCTTTTGAACCTCTTTATGTTTACATCAGGTAATTTTAATCAGAAATCATCTTTTATCAAATACAGTGGGGCAAAAAAGTATTTAGTCAGCCACCGATTGTACAAGTTCTCCCACTTAAAATGATGACAGAGGTCTGTAATTTTCGTCATATGTACACTTCAACTGTGAGAGACAGAATGTGAAAAACAAATCCAGGAATTCACATTGTAGGAATTTTAAAGAATTTATTTGTAAATCATGGTGGAAAATAAGTATTTGGTCACTTCAAACAAGGAAGATCTCTGGCTCTCACAGACCTGTAACTTCTTCTTTAAGAAGCTCTTCTGTCCTCCACTTGTTACCTGTCTTAATGGCACCTGTTTGAACTTGTTATCTGTATAAAAGACACCTGTCCACAGCCTCAAACAGTCAGACTCCAAACTCCACTATGGCCAAGACCAAAGAGCTGTCGAAGGACACTAGGAAAAGAATTGTAGACCTGCACCAGACTGTGAAGAGTGAATCTACAATAGGCAAGCAGCTTGGTGTGAAAAAATCAACTGTGGGAGCAATTATCAGAAAATGGAAGACATACAAGACCACTGATAATCTCCCTTGATCTGGGGCTCCACGCAAGATCTCATCCCGTGGGGTCAAAATGATCATGAGAACGGTGAGCAAAAATCCCAGAACCACACGGGGGGACCTGGTGAATGACCTGCAGAGAGCTGGGACCAAAGTAACAAAGGTTACCATCAGTAACACACTACGCCGACAGGGAATCAAATCCTGCAGTGCCAGACGTGTCCCCCTGCTTAAGCCAGTGCATGTCCAGGCCCCTCTGAAGTTTGCCAGAGAGCACATGGATGATACAGCAGAGGATTGGGAGAATGTCATGTGGTCAGATGAAACCAAAATATAACTTTTTGGTATAAACTCAACTCGTCGTGTTTGGAGGAAGAAGAATACTGAGTTGCATCCCAAGAACACCATACCTACTGTGAAGCACGGGGGTGGAAACATCATGCTTTGGGGCTGTTTTTCTGCTAAGGGGACAGGCCGACGGATCCGTGTTAAGGAAAGAATGAATGGGGCCATGTATCGTGAGATTTTGAGCCAAAACCTCCTTCCATCAGTGAGAGCTTTGAAGATGAAACGTGGCTGGGTCTTCCAGCATGACAATGATCCCAAACACACCGCCCGGGCAACGAAGGAGTGGCTCCGTAAGAAGCATTTGAAAGTCCTGGAGTGGCCTAGCCAGTCTCCAGACCTCAACCCCATAGAAAATCTGTGGAGGGAGTTGAAAGTCCGTGTTGCTCGGCGACAGCCCCAAAACATCACTGCTCTCGAGAAGATCTGCATGGAGGAATGGGCCAAAATACCAGCTACTGTGTGTGCAAACCTGGTAAAGACCTATAGTAATCGTTTGACCTCTGTAATATAACCTTTGTTGGCAATAACAAAGTATTGAGTTGAATTTTTGTTATTGACCAAATACTTATTTTCCACCATAATTTACAAATAAATTCTTTAAAAATCCTACAATGTGAATTCCTGGATTTTGTTTTCAAATTCTGTCTCTCACAGTTGAAGTGTACCTATGATGAAAATTACAGACCTCTGTCATCATTTTAAGTGGGAGAACTTGCACAATTGGTGGCTGACTAAATACTTTTTTGCCCCACTGTAAGCACACTTTGAATAATGACATACTTAGACTTAAACTTCCTTTTTATTGTTATTCAAATTTGAACTTTACAGCACAGATAAGAACAAAATTTAGTTACATAAGCTCATGGTAGTGCAGGATTGCATAGATTTCTCATTGTCATCCCATTGGGTTGAGTTTTTTCTTGCCCTGATGTGGGATCTGAGCCCAGGATGTCGTTGTGGCTTATGCAGACCTTTGAGACACTCGGGATTTAGGGCTATATACCGTATTTTCCGCACCATAAGGCGCCCTGGGTTATAAGCCGCGCCTTCAATGAACGGCATATTTCAAAACTTTGTCCACCAATAAGCCGCCCCATGTTGTAAGCCGCATCTAACTGCGCTAAATGAATGTCAAAAAAAACAGTCAGATAGGTCAGTCAAACTTTAATAATATATTAAAAACCAGCGTTCTAACAACTCTGTTCACTCCCAAAATGTACGCAAATGTGCAATCACAAACATACGTATATCAACATGGACAGAGCTGCGTGAAAAAAGCCACCCGGCCTCTTCGCGTAAACTTAAACTTACCTTAACCACTCGCTCATCTTTTCTTCATCCGTCCCTTCGAGTTAGCTTTTATGATGACGCCGGCTGGAAAGGTCTCTTTTGGCAAGGTCTTCCTTTTGAATATCACCATGGGTGGAAGTTTCTGGCCATTAGCATGGCAAGCTAGAACCACAGTGAAGGATGACTTCTCATTCCCTGTGGTGCGAATATTCACCGTACGTGCTCCCGTTGTATCCACAGTGCGGTTCACAGGAATATCAGTTGCTGTGAAATCGTAATCCGTGTGCGGATGGAGAGATTGCGTCTTTTCATGAACCGGATCCCGGTCGCTTAGTAGGAGCCATTTTGTGGTCTTTACAGATGTAAACACACAAAGGAAATGAAACGTACGGTGATATCCGCGCGCTTTTTCTTCTTCTACGCGGGCGGGTGGTTGCTTACAGTAGAAGAAGAAGCGCTTCCTGTTCTATGGGGGCGGGTGCTTACCTTGGCGGTTGCTTGCGTAGAAGAAGAAGCGCTTCCTCTTCTACCGGGAAAAAAGATGGCGGCTGTTTACCGAAGTTGCGAGACCGAAACTTTATGAAAATGAATCTTAATATTTATCCATATATAAAGCGCACCGGGTTATAAGGCGCACTGTCAGCTTTTGAGAAAATGTGTGGTTTTTAGGTGCGCCTTATAGTGCGGAAAATACGGTAAGTAAACTTTGATTGATTGATTGGTTTTGCAGTGTAAAATACAAGAGAATGGCACATCCATATTCATATATGTTAAAATAAACAAATGTATTAAGGCAAAACCGATCACAACATGACAAAGTACTCAACAGGCTGCCTAGGACCAGGAAAAGAAAGAAAGACAAAGTCACATGAACAATAAAGAGGGAGAATAAAATATAGCTATAGTTTGTTTCTAAGACTAACTGTGGCTTAAACAAAGCTGTTCCTGTACCCAGATGTTCTGCATCTTGGGACCCTAAGTCTCCGACCAGATGGGAGGAGCTGCAACTCACCATAAAGATGGTGGGAGATTTCTCCTGTAATTGACTTGGCAATCCCCTGTACCTGCCTGGTCTACAAGAACTCACCATAAAGATGGTGGGAGATTTCTGCTGTAATTGACTTGGTAATCTGCTGTACCTACCTGGTCTACAAGAACTCACCATAAAGATGGTGGGAGATTTCTGCTGTAATTGACTTGGCAATCCCCTGTACCTGCCTGGTCTACAAGAACTCACCATAAAGATGGTGGGAGATTTCTGCTGTAATTGACTTGGCAATCCACTGTACCTGCCTGGTCTAGAAGAACTCACCATAAAGATGGTGGGAGATTTCTCCTGTAATTGACTTGGCAATGCCCTGTACCTGCCTGGTCTACAAGAACTCACCATAAAGATGGTGGGAGATTTCTGCTGTAATTGACTTGGTAATCTGCTGTACCTACCTGGTCTACAAGAACTCACCATAAAGATGGTGGGAGATTTCTGCTGTAATTGACTTGGCAATGCCCTGTACCTGCCTGGTCTACAAGAACTCACCATAAAGATGGTGGGAGATTTCTGCTGTAATTGACTTGGCAATCCACTGTACCTGCCTGGTCTAGAAGAACTCACCATAAAGATGGTGGGAGATTTCTCCTGTAATTGACTTGGCAATGCCCTGTACCTGCCTGGTCTACAAGAACTCACCATAAAGATGGTGGGAGATTTCTGCTGTAATTGACTTGGTAATCCCCTGTACCTGCCTGGTCTACAAGAACTCACCATAAAGATGGTGGGAGATTTGTCCTGTGATTGACTTGGCAATGCCCTGTACCTACCTGGTCTACAATAACTCACCATAAAGATGGTGGGAGATTTCTGCTGTAATTGACTTGACAATCCCCTGTACCTGCCTGGTCTACAAGAACCCACCATAAGGGAGATTTGTCCTGTGATTGACTTGGTAATCCCTTGTACCTGCCGAGTGTACAGGGACTCCAAACTCACCAATAAGTCCATTTGACCACTTGACTTAATCTGTTTCCCTCCTTCAGAGGCAGCTCTCCAAACCATGACACCAGACAAAAAGATAAAACCGATTCATTAATAGCCTGATAAAATAATATGCTGGTTTTGTCAACATGAAGGTATGACAATTTCCTTAGACCGTGAAGTGGCCATCACAGTTATTTTTAAAATTCAAAGTATTGTTAATAATGGTCCCAAGATATTTATAGGATTGCCTGCCTTGTAAAATCAATAATCATATCTTGTGTTTTAAGAGTGTTCACTTGTAGATATGAAGCATCACACCACTTGACAACATCATCAATAGGTCCATGTTTGTTCTCATTGGGGACTGTCATCTGAATACTTTAAAATAGTCCCATTTTTTAAAATTACCCTGACACATAGTGTAGAGAATACACTGTTTGATAGAAAACATTCACTCTGACTCTCTGCCTTTTGTTTGTTAAAAAGTCTCAAATGCAGCCCACAAGATTAGAACTTGAGTTCAAATGTTCGAAAAGGCGATGAATGAAAATGTGGAGTTGAATGGTAATACAAGCAGATGAAAAGTCAATGAATAAAAGACACCCATTTCCCTCCAGGTGTTTAAAAAGCAAATAAATCCGAGTCCTCTGCTCCTCTTTTGGCCTATTTATTATTTATTATTTATTATTAATTTAGAAGCAAACTTCAGTGCATCAAGAGCATCCATCCATCCATCCATCTTCTTCCGCTTATCCGAGGTCGGGTCGCGGGGGCAGCAGCCTAAGCAGGGAAGCCCAGACTTCCCTCTCCCCAGCCACTTCGTCCAGCTCCTCCCGGGGGATCCCGAGGCGTTCCCAGGCCAACCGGGAGACATAGTCTTCCCAACGTTTCCTGGGTCTTCCTCGTGGCCTCCTACCGGTCGGACATGCCTGAGGGAGGCGCTCGGGTGGCATCCTGACCAGATGCCCGAACCACCTCATCTGGCTCCTCTCGATGTGGAGGAGCAGCGGCTTTACTTTGAGCTCCCCCCGGATGACAGAGCTTCTCACCCTATCTCTAAGGGAGAGCCCCGCCACCCGGCGGAGGAAACTCATTTCGGCCGCTTGTACCCGTGATCTTGTCCTTTCGGTCATAACCCAAAGCTCATGACCATAGGTGAGGATGGGAACGTAGATCGACCGGTAAATTGAGAGCTTTGCCTTCCGGCTCAGCTCCTTCTTCACCACAACGGATCGATACAGCGTCCGCATTACTGAAGACGCCGCACCGATCCGCCTGTCGATCTCACGATCCACTCTTCCCTCACTCGTGAACAAGATTCCGAGGTACTTGAACTCCTCCACTTGGGGCAAGATCTCCTCCCCAACCCGGAGATGGCACTCCACCCTTTTCCGGGCGAGAACCATGGACTCGGACTTGGAGGTGCTGATTCTCATCCATCACGCATCAAGAGCATGTTCAATTTTTTTTGAAAAGTCTGATGGCACCAGTCTTTCAATAGGCAGAGATGTCAGGGCTATAGGTCTAAATCACTTCAAATGTTAGGACGACCGGGTTTAGGGACTGGGACAATTGTAGCATCTTTCTAAAAATTGCTTAAAAGCAAAGCTAAGTTCTTTGGCACAAAACTTAAGCAGTCGACCACAAATATAATCTAATCCAGTACTCTTTCATGGTCTCATTTATGTTCCAGCCACCCAAATGCAGACGGACTGGAGGCAGCAAAGCGACTGACAGACAATCTGTTGGAAACCGTAAGTAGTGTGAAATGAGAAGTACGGAGGTAGAAGAAGGTGACGCTGTAAGAGAATGTGGTTGTCACTGATGCTCCCCTCCAAGATAGACTGGTAGTGTGAACCATCAGACCTCCAGACACAGGCTCTGAGTGCACTGCACCTACCCACAATGCACTTCCCCCGACACTGGTGCCATTCCTTCATAGGGCTTTTTTCACCCATCAGGTGAGAGCCGAGCACGCCCGCTTGAAGTCGACCTTGACTGCCTCTGGCTCCACACAAGGTGAGTTCCCACTGGATGACTTTGCCTTCCTTTTACACCCCGTCCTGATGTGCGAGTACAGAAAGGATGTTTTTCAGAGGTTCTGTTTTGTGTGAACTCCACCCTGTTATCAGGATTTGGAGGAGTGAGGGAACGAGCAACTGCAAATACAAGCATAGAATGTCATCTTGTCCACACCAAGACATTTTACCATACACACAATTCACCCTTCAGTCCGCTTCAATATTTTACTTTACGGTCCGATAAGGGAAAGGAGAAATGTCCGTGCCTTTTTTACTTGTAGTCAACATTCCCTCTAAGGTGCGCGCCTGTGCAATTGCGCCCTGCTCAAGCGTCCTCTGCGCACGGCAAATCTATGCCACGCACAAAATCAAATAAAAAAATAAGCGCATAACAATTTTCGACACACGGACACGACAGAGAAAACAGTTTTCGTCATCATTGTTCAAATTTTGTAACGTCTGTCGAGGACATGAATTCCATCCATCACTTTACTGAGTAAAACTCTTTATTGTCGGCCATAAACACATCACCAAAACATTAGTAAAAAAAAAGTATATCTAGCAAAACTGGTCATTTTCTGCAGTACAAACCAGACCAAAAGCAACTTTGTTATATCAACAGCAGCCGCTCGCTCTTTCTCACTTGCGCCAACACATGCACATATGGCACTTAGCCAGTGATGCGTTTACAGCCACACAAAAAGTCGGACAACTCCAACACCACACATAAAGTGTAATTCCAGGTCATTACACTATGATTTACCAATCAAATGTGTGCTTATTCTAGTGTCATTTATTAGGAATCTTAATTTATAAATATTAATTATGAAATGCTGTTAGTACCGTATTTTCCGCACCATAAGCCGCCCTGGGTTATAAGCCGCGCCTTCAATGAACGGCATATTTCAAAACTTTGTCCACCTATAAGCCGCCCCGTGTTATAAGCCGCATCTAACTGCGCTAAAGGAATGTCAAAAAAACAGTCAGATAGGTCAGTCAAACTTTAATAATATATTAAAACCCAGCGTGATGTGGGCGCGCATGGAGTCGTATATCAACATGGACGGAGCTGCGTGAAAAAAGCCACCCGGCCTCTTCGCGTAAACTTACCTTAACCACTCGCTCATCTTTTCTTCATCCATCCATCCCTTCGAGTTAGCTTTTATGATGACGCCGGCTGGAAAGGTCTTCCTTTTGAATATCACCATGGGTGGAAGTTTCTGGCCATTAGCATGGCAAGCTAGAACCACAGTGAAGGATGACTTCTCATTCCCTGTGGTGCGAATATTCACCGTACGTGCTCCCGTTGTATCCACAGTGCGGTTCACAGGAATATCAAAAGTCAGTGGAACCTCGTCCATGTTGATAATGTTCTCTGGCCGGATCTTTTTTTCAGCTATCTTGTTTTTACAATATGCACGGAAAGTAGCCAGCTTTTCTTGAAAGTCTTTAGGCAGTTGCTGTGAAATAGTAGTCCGTGTGCGGATGGAGAGATTGCGTCTTTTCATGAACCGGAAACCTGTCGCTTAGTAGGAGCCATTTTGTGGTCTTTACAGATGTAAACACACAAAGGAAATGAAACGTAATATCCGCGCGTTTCTTCTTCTTCTACGCGGGCGGGTGGTTGCTTACAGTAGAAGAAGAAGCGCTTCCTGTTCTATGGGGGCGGGTGCTTACCTTGGCGGTTGCTTGCGTAGAAGAAGAAGCACTTCCTCTTCTACGGGGAAAAAAGATGGCGGCTGTTTACCGTAGTTGCGAGACCGAAACTTTATAAAAATGAATCTTAATATTAATCCATATATAAAGCGCACCGGGTTATAAGCCGCACTGTCAGCTTTTGAGTAAATTTGTGGTTTTTAGGTGCGGCTAATAGTGCGGAAAATACGGTATATTAAATAAATACTAATAAAAATATATTTTTTACAAACAGGAAGTTGCAGGAATGTACACGTGATCCCCTGCTTGCATCTCATTGTGCAACATGTGAATGTTTTAATGGGAACTAAATGCAATGTCTGAAAGGGGTACAAATTATTTCCAAAGCAGGACCTCCACCCAGACAAACAATACAAGTACACAGTTCATGAAAAACAATATTTGTTGTTATTGTCATTGTAAGTGGGCCTAAACACTTACTGTATATTAGAAATGGAAATGACTGCTGTCATTTGATTATAATAATAAGAGAATGTTGTCTGTCTATCTGTGTTGGCCCTGCGATGAGGTGGGGACTTGTCCAGGGTGTACGTCGCCTTCCGCCCGAATGCAGCTGAGATAGGCTCCAGCGCCCCCCGCGACCCCGAAAGGGACAAGCGGTAGAAAATGGATGGATGGATGGAGATGTAACTTATTATTTAGTCATGTTTGGGACAGGTGTGCTGCTGGTGTAGCCACAATGTGCAGGTGTGATGTTGCTCACATGGGCTCCACTCAATGCTCAGGGACTTTTTGCCTTTGCTCACACACATGAAACATTGCTTGTAGTTTATTAAAAGTATCAACATTTAAACTGAAAAGTACAGTTTTTAAATTAAATGTATCTGGTGCAGTGATAACTGCCCCAGTTTCTACTGTGCATACTTGGCACCATTTAATACAAAAACATCAGTTTGTAAAAAATCTAATAAATGCATCTGATAAATCAGCCATCTTGTGTGGTGCATTCTTAGCAACAGAGCAACATCAGGTGCTAGACACTGCTGTCTCTAACTAGGTCAGTCATAGGGAGATGTAGTCTTCCCACATGTCTTTAGTGTCCTAACTAGGTCAGTCATAGTGAGATGTAGTCTTCCCACATGTCTTTATTGTCCTAACTAGGTCAGTCATAGTGAGATGTAGTCTTCCCACATGTCTTTTGTGTCCTAACTAGGTCAGTCATAGTGAGATGTAGTCTTCCCACATGTCTTTATTGTCCTAACTAGGTCAGTCATAGTGAGATGTAGTCTTCCCACATGTCTTTATTGTCCTAACTAGGTCAGTCATAGTGAGATGTAGTCTTCCCACATGTCTTTAGTGTCCTAACTAGGTCAGTCATAGTGAGATGTAGTCTTCCCACATGTCTTTAGTGTCCTAACTAGGTCGGTCACAGTGAGATGTAGTCCTGGTGTTAACGCTACATTGTCTACTTTCCTTTCAGCATATGCAGCTCATGGATTCCCAGCTAATAGCAATTACACTAACCATCCTTCCTGGTTCAACTATCCAGCCAATGGCTACCCTGCGTTCTCGGCCCCTGCTGGTTATTGGAGGAATACAAATGGTCCCTCAAGTCATTCTAACGTGTCATCAAGTCCTCCATCTTCTCAGGCAATGGTTCAGTATCCTCTCTGTCCCCGGAAACCAAACTCTTATCTTGTGGAGGTAATAATAACTATCTGCTTGTCTTGTATGAGTCTCTTCAATGTGTTACAGGGTTTCCACGGGCAATGAAAAAGCAATAAAAGTCATTAAATTGTGAAAATGAAGGCCTAAATGGCGTCATAAATCCTTAAATTTGATGTCCAAAGGCATTAAACACATTTACCACAATTCAGCCAGGGTCCTCCAAACGAAAGTGCAGAGTACAGACTATATACAGGTAAAAGCCAGTAAATTAGAATATTTTGAAAAACTTGATTTATTTCAGGAATTGCATTCAAAAGGTGTAACTTGTACATTATATTTATTCATTGCACACAGACTGATGCATTCAAATGTTTATTTCATTTAATTTAGATGATTTGAAGTGGCAACAAATGAAAATCCAAAATTCCGTGTGTCACAAAATTAGAATATTACTTAAGGCTAATACAAAAAAGGGATTTTTAGAAATGTTGGCCAACTGAAAAGTATGAAAAAGAAAAATATGAGCATGTACAATACTCAATACTTGGTTGGAGCTCCTTTTGCCTCAATTACTGCGTTAATGCGGCGTGGCATGGAGTCGATGAGTTTCTGGCACTGCTCAGGTGTTATGAGAGCCCAGGTTGCTCTGATAGTGGCCTTCAACTCTTCTGCGTTTTTGGGTCTGGCATTCTGCATCTTCCTTTTCACAATACCCCACAGATTTTCTATGGGGCTAAGGTCAGGGGAGTTGGCGGGCCAATTTAGAACAGAAATACCATGGTCCGTAAACCAGGCACGGGTAGATTTTGCGCTGTGTGCAGGCGCCAAGTCCTGTTGGAACTTGAAATCTCCATCTCCATAGAGCAGGTCAGCAGCAGGAAGCATGAAGTGCTCTAAAACTTGCTGGTAGACGGCTGCGTTGACCCTGGATCTCAGGAAACAGAGTGGACCGACACCAGCAGATGACATGGCACCCCAAACCATCACCCAACCATGCAAATTTTGCATTTCCTTTGGAAATCGAGGTCCCAGAGTCTGGAGGAAGACAGGAGAGGCACAGGATCCACGTTGCCTGAAGTCTAGTGTAAAGTTTCCACCATCAGTGATGGTTTGGGGTGCCATGTCATCTGCTGGTGTCGGTCCACTCTGTTTCCTGAGATCCAGGGTCAACGCAGCCGTCTACCAGCAAGTTTTAGAGCACTTCATGCTTCCTGCTGCTGACCTGCTCTATGGAGATGGAGATTTCAAGTTCCAACAGGACTTGGCGCCTGCACACAGCGCAAAATCTACCCGTGCCTGGTTTACGGACCATGGTATTTCTGTTCTAAATTGGCCCGCCAACTCTCCTGACCTTAGCCCCATAGAACATCTGTGGGGTATTGTGAAAAGGAAGATGCAGAATGCCAGACCCAAAAACGCAGAAGAGTTGAAGGCCACTATCAGAGCAACCTCGGCTCTCATAACACCTGAGCAGTGCCAGAAACTCATCGACTCCATGCCACGCCGCATTAACGCAGTAATTGAGGCAAAAGGAGCTCCAACCAAGTATTGAGTATTGTACATGCTCATATTTTTCATTTTCATACTTTTCAGTTGGCCAACATTTCTAAAAATCCCTTTTTTGGATTAGCCTTAAGTAATATTCTAATTTTGTGACACACGGAATTTTGGATTTTCATTTGTTGCCACTTCAAATCATCAAAATTAAATGAAATAAACATTTGAATGCATCAGTCTGTGTGCAATGAATAAATATAATGTACAAGTTACACCTTTTGAATGCAATTACTGAAATAAATCAAGTTTTTCAAAATATTCTAATTTACTGGCTTTTACCTGTATAATAAAGATCTAAAGAGGCTTTAGACCTGCTGATGCTTGCATAAAACCTATTAGTAAAGAATGGTTTGATGTTCAATATGTTCCACAGAATGATGTCATATTGATATGAACCACCATCAAAGCTGCAAAAGAAAATCAGCTAATATTCACTAAATAAACACAGCTGTCTGTTCACTTTATTCCTGCTTAATCATCAAACTCACCTGGCAGAATATGCTCCTAATAGATCTTTCAAAGTGATATCAGCAAGGATGGTGGTCGTAGCAGAAATGACACCTTCAAAGTAAAAGTCTGTTTGTGAACATGAAGAATGATGAGTAAGTGTATCTGTGGCAAAGCAAGAACTAATCATGTTCTTATTGGACTGTCATCTGTTTGAAGGCTGCTCACAGCGGCGATGCAGCAGAACATCAAGATGCTTTACCTTCTCAGCCCCACTCAGGAAGTTCCCTGCAGGATTGCCATGAAAGCAGCAAGAAAGAGGAGGTTAGATGACGACTTTGAAGTAGATCTCATAAATGTAAATACTCAACTTTTATGCTTTGCTTGTTAGCCTTTCAGCAGTCCTCCAGAGGTTCCTGCTCCTCAAGAGTCCACACTGTCACCTTCTGATCTTGTCCAAGACAAAGCAGTGGAAAGGTAGCCTTTATAAACTTCATCTTTTTATTCTTTATAAACTGCATGAATGTTTGTATTCTTCATAAACTGCATGAATGTTTGTATTCTTCATTAACTGCATGAATGTTTGTATTCTTCATTAACTGCATGAATGTTTGTATTCTTCATTAACTGCATGAATGTTTGTATTCTTCATTAACTGCATGAATGTTTGTATTCTTCATTAACTGCATGAATGTTTGTATTCTTCATTAACTGCATGAATGTTTGTATTCTTCATTTACTGCATGAATGTTTGTATCCTTCATTAACTGCATGAATGTTTTTATTCTTCATTAACTGCATGAATGTTTGTATTCTTCATAAACTGCATGAATGTTTGTATTCTTCATTAACTGCATGAATGTTTGTATTCTTCATTAACTGCATGAATGTTTGTATTCTTCATTAACTGCATGAATGTTTGTATTCTTCATTAACTACATGAATGTTTGTATTCTTCATTAACTGCATGAATGTTTGTATTCTTCATTAACTGCATGAATGTTTTTATTCTTCATTAACTGCATGAATGTTTGTATTCTTCATTAACTGCATGAATGTTTGTATTCTTCATTAACTGCATGAATGTTTGTATTCTTCATTAACTGCATGAATGTTTGTATTCTTCATTAACTGCATGAATGTTTGTATTCTTCATTAACTGCATGAATGTTTGTATTCTTCATAAACTGCATGAATGTTTGTATTCTTCATAAACTGCATGAATGTTTGTATTCTTCATTAACTGCATGAATGTTTGTATTCTTCATAAACTGCATGAATGTTTTTATTCTTCATAAACTGCATGAATGTTTGTATTCTTCATTAACTGCATGAATGTTTGTATTCTTCATTAACTGCTTGAATGTTTGTATTCTTCATTAACTGCACAAATGAATATTTGAATATTGTTGTCCCTTCAGGATCCTGATGCCCCCGCCTCCTCCTCCCTTTGCTTCTCTCACCTGCGGCCCACTCAAGCGTCCGAGAGAGGAGCTGAGCCAAGATCCAGTGGGTCCATCATGGGGTACAAAGTAGTTTGATATTCTGGGAGGTGATGCATCTTCATACTGTACTGAGAGGAAGGTGTGTGTTGCATGAAGTCAGATGTCATCCCCTGAGGAGAAGTGGAGCTGTGAGGACGACAGTACTGTTGTCTTGTATACGTCTTTGTTTTTCCCCTCTTCTCTGTCTCCACCACCGTCGTCACGTCATGCTCCCGCTGGGAGACACACTGTAACCTCGACTGTAACACCCGCTGTAACTCTTGCGCACTATAACCGCCGCTGTAAAGCCCACAGTAACACCCACTGTAACCTCGACTGTAAAACAGACTGAAGACTGAAAATTATTCAATAGTCGATTAGATTTATTTATTAACAAAAGTGGGACGCTTGTGGAGAACCAATATGGATTCCGAGCAAATATCTCAACATCAATAGCACTAACCAAAATAACAGAGGAAATTACCAATGCAATAGATGGTAAAGAATGTGCGGCCGCTAGAGATGCGCGGATAGGCAATTATTTCATCCGCAACCGCATCAGAAAGTCGTCAACCATCCGCAATCCACCCGATCTAACATTTGATCAGAACCGCACCCGCCCGTTGTTATATATCTAATATAGACGATGCAAGGCATTAGTGAGGTTATAAAGCTTTTGCCTGTTAAAGGAGACTGATCCAATGCAGCACAGACATTCGCGTGCCACGCTGTCACGACCCAGACGCACACCAGTGCGCAATCATATGGGAGCCGCGCTGAGCGCACCTCCAAGCGCGTCTCGCTGCCGGCGACGGCCGGGTATATGGGCCCGACGCTCCAGCGCCATCCATTTTCAGGGCTAGTTGATTCGGCAGGTGGGTTGTTACACACTCCTTAGCGGGTTCCAACTTCCATGGCCACCGTCCTAGCTGCTATATCAACCAGGGTGAGCCCCACCCCTTTCGTGAGCGCACTGCGCGCGGAGTGACCCCTGTTACGCGCCCCCGGCAACAGGGGTGGCGGGCAGGTAAGCTGCGCGGGCGGAGCGCGCGGAGTGACCCCTGTTACGAGCCCCCGGTCACGGGGGTGGCGGGCAGGTAAGCTGCTTACCTGCTGCGCGTGACGCCGGCCGCGGCGAAGGCGGACGAGGCGGGGTGTCGGTGCGGTGGGCGCGGTGGTGACCCTGGACGTGCGTCGGGCCCTTCTCACGGATCGCCTCAGCTACGGCTCCCGGTGGGGCCCTCTCGGGGGAAGGGGCCTCGGTCCCGGACCCCGGCGAGGCGTCGGGGGCCTTCTCCGCTCCGTAAAAGTGTCCATCTCTTTTTTTTTTTTTCTTCTGTTGTGGCATATGCAGCAGGTGCCTGCTCGTTTTTCGTATGTGGGTAACAACATTTAACTATGTATATATATTTCCCAATTGGTTTAACTGCCACCCGCCTGAATCTATTTAAAATCTAATTTTTTTTAATTTCAACCGCCCGACCCGCGGATAAAATCTAATTTTTTAAAATTTCATCCGCCCGATCCGCGGATAATCCGCGGACTCCGCGGTTGTGCCCGCAAACCGCGCATCTCTAGCGGCCGCAGTATTCATGGACTTAACAAAAGCATTTGACACAATTAATCATGATATTTTAATACGAAAATTAGAACGATATGGCATCAGAGGTTTGGTATTGAATTGGGTAAGAAGTTATTTAACCAACAGGAAGCAATATGTAAAGATGGGTGAAAATATGTCAACACGGCTAGATATATCCTGTGGTGTACCCCAGGGGTCAATACTGGGACCAAGATTGTTCAATCTTTATATAAACGACATTTGTAAGGTTACGAAGGACTTAAAGTTGGTTTTATTTGCAGACGATACAACTGCTTTCTGTTCAGGAGAGAGCACACAGAAGATAATACAAATAATAACAGAAGAAATGAACAAATTAAAAAGATGGTGTGACAAAAACAGACTATCTTTGAATCTCAGTAAAACTAAAATAATGCTATTTGGTAATAGTAGAAAAGAGCATCGTACACAAATACAAATAGACGAAGTAGACATAGAAAGGGTAAAAGAAACTAGATTTTTGGGAGTATTAATAGATGATCAAATGAACTGGAAATCTCATATACAAAACATACAACATAAGGTGGCAAAAAACATTTCAATAATGAATAAAGCAAAATATGTCCTGGGCCAAAAATCACTACATATTCTCTACTGCTCGCCAGAGGTGGGTAGTAACGCGCTACATTTACTCCGTTACATCTACTTGAGTAACTTTTGGGATAAATTGTACTTCTAAGAGTAGTTTTAATGCAACTTACTTTTACTTTTACTTGAGTATATTTATAGAGAAGAAACGCTACTTTTACTCCGCTACTTTTA
The DNA here is from genome assembly GCF_033978685.3 of Nerophis lumbriciformis. NCBI lineage: Eukaryota > Metazoa > Chordata > Actinopteri > Syngnathiformes > Syngnathidae > Nerophis > Nerophis lumbriciformis. Next base: position 28,135,873 of record NC_084562.2, read on the forward strand.
TCTACATTCAGCTCGCTACTCGCTACTAATTTTTATCGATCTGTTAATGCACGCTTTGTTTGTTTTGGTCTGTCAGACAGACCTTCAAAGTGCCTGCCTTACTGGTGACGTTTCACTCCGTTCCACCAATAAAATGCAGTCACTAGTGACGTTTGACTCCGTTCCACCAATCAGATGCAGTCACTGGTGACGTTGGACCAATCAAACAGAGCCAGGCGGTCACATGACCTGACTTAAACAAGTTGAAAAACTTATTGGGGTGTTACCATTTAGTGGTCAATTGTACGGAATATGTACTGTACTGTGCAATCTACTAATACAAGTTTCAATCAATCAATCAAAAGTGTGAAGGAAAAAAGACACTTTTTTATTTCAACCGTACATCCCGTCACAAGCCTAAAGACTGACTGCACAGTTCCTGTCTTCACAATAAAAGTGCCGCTCCATCGCGCCTGCGCTTTCAAAATAAGAGTCTCCGAAAGCCAGCGCAAACAAGCTAGCAAGCTACGGAATTTGCCGCCAATGTATTTCTTGTAAAGTGTGTGAAAACGAATATGGAAGCTGGACAAATAAGATACCAAAAACCAACCACTTATGTGGTATTAGACAGAAAGGAGGAACTTTTTTTCTCCTGCATTTGAAAACGTGGACGTTAAGCACTGCTGTCTGATTACAATCAATGCAAGTCATCAGAATCAGGTAATACACCAACTTATATTCTTGTCAACATGAAAGAAAGGAATCTATATGTGTTAAACATGCATGTATATTCATTAAAACACCTTTAACATGTAAACAAAAACGGCAAAATAAATAAATATAAATTATATACTGTATATATATATGTGTGTGTATATATATATATATATATATATATATATATATATATATATAAATGTGTGTATATATATACACACATGTATATGATATGTGTGTGTATGTTACTCATCAGTTACTCGGTACTTGAGTAGTTTTTTCACAACATACTTGTTACTTTTACTCAAGTAAATATTTGGGTGACTACTCCTTACGTTTACTTGAGTAATAAATCTCTAAAGTAACAGTACTCTTACTTGAGTACAATTTCTGGCTACTCTACCCACCTCTGCTGCTCGCTAGTGTTACCATATCTGAGTTATTGTGCAGAAATATGGGGAAACAACTACAAATGTGCGCTACATTCGCTAACCGTGTTACAAAAAAGATCAGTTAGAATAATACATAATGTTGGATATAGAGAACACACAAACCCTTTATTTATTAAGTCAGAAATATTAAAGTTCGGTGATTTGGTAAAATTGCAAACAGCTAAAATGATGCACAAAGCAAACTATAACCTGCTACCAAAGAATGTACAACAATTCTTCTCAACTAAAGTGGAGAAATATAACCTTAGAGGAAAAAATAATTTAAAACATTTATATGCACGTACAACACTTAGAACTTTTAGCATATCAGTATGTGGAATTAAATGATGGAATGGATTAAGTAAAGAAGTTAAAAATTGTACTGATATGATCCAGTTTAAGAGGTTGTTCAAAATAATAGTGCTTACAGAGTACAAAAAAGAAGAATTATGAGAAATACTTTCAACCTTATTGAAAATAAGATATTCTTCATCTCAGTATGTTAATAATGACTGAATTAATTAATTAATTACATATTACAAAACTGTTGTATACTAATTCATAGATGTTATTTTATTATATAAAAAGGTCAGTAAATGATTCTATATATTTGTAAACGCTTGAAGTGGGAAAGGGGTAGGATTAAATAAGCTTTGCTTCTTCCTACTCTTTTTCGGGCATGGTGTAAAATGAAATGATATGAAATTGTGTGATGTATTATGATGTAAGTGTGTTCATGTTCCAAATAAACTAAAAGAAAGAAAGAAAAGACTAACACCCTCTGTAGCCCTGACTGTAACCCTACTGTAACACCGACTAACCCCCGCTGCAGCACCCACTGTAACCTGGACTGTAAAACAGACTAACACCCTCTGTAGCCCTGACTGTAACACCGACTAACCCCCGCTGTAACCCCTGTTGTAACACCCACTGTGACCCCTGCTGTAACCTCTGCAGGTGTTGCTGAAGACAAGCGGTCCAGGGTGGAGGAGGACACGTCTGGCCTGGTGCCCTATGGAGGAGACTCCTCTGATGAGGAAGAGGAGAAGACGTAAGAGTACTAACTCATGAGGCCTGTCAAGGAACACTTTCATCATCAATGAAATGAACATTTTTCTACCACCACAATAACAATAATAATATTGTTATGTAGGAAATGACCGGAAGAACTCAATCACATCTCAAGTTTTTTTTACACAAGAGAAAAACATGATTTCCCTCAACATTTTTCAACTCAAGAGGAATTTTGACACTTTTTAGGTTTCCTTGGTGGATTTCTCCTTTTTAATGTCTGAATAGAGATGATCATATTTTACAGCAGTTGGCAAAGCAATGTAAAGACTTTTCTTCTCTTGGAAAATGAATGTTGTTCCCATGGAATATTCAATTAAAAAGTCATCAAATCTTTGTGGAGATGCTAATATTGAAGTACATATCTGGGAGCCTCCATTCCATAGATGATGGTCAACTAATACCTAATGTGAAGATGCTAATATTGAAGGACACCTCCATTCCATAGATGATGGTCAACTAATACCTAATGTGAAGATGCTAATATTGAATGACACCTCCATTCCATAGTTGAGGGTCAACTAATACCTAATGTGAAGATGCTAATATTGAAGGACACCTCCATTCCATAGATGATGGTCAACTAATACCTAATGTGAAGATGCTAATATTGAAGGACACCTCCATTCCATAGATGATGGTCAACTAATACCTAATGTGGAGATGCTAATATTGAAGTACATATCTGGGAGCCTCCATTCCATTGATGATGGTCAACTAATACCTAATGTGGAGATGCTAATATTGAAGGACACCTCCATTCATTCCATTGATGATGGTCAACTAATACCTAATGTGGAGATGCTAATATTGAAGGACACCTCCATTCCATAGTTGATGGTCAACTAATACCTAATGTGGAGATGCTAATATTGAAGTACATATCTGGGAGCCTCCATTCCATTGATGATGGTCAACTAATACCTAATGTGGAGATGCTAATATTGAAGGACACCTCCATTCCATTGATGATGGTCAACTAATACCTAATGTGGAGATGCTAATATTGAAGGACATATCTGGGAGCCTCCATTCCATAGATGATGGTCAACTAATACCTAATGTGAAGATGCTAATATTGAAGGACATATCTGGGAGCCTCCATTCCATTGATGATGGTCAACTAATACCTAATGTGGAGATGCTAATATTGAAGGACACCTCCATTCCATAGTTGATGGTCAACTAATACCTAATGTGAAGATGCTAATATTGAAGTACATATCTGGGAGCCTCCATTCCATTGATGATGGTCAACTAATACCTAATGTGGAGATGCTAATATTGAAGGACACCTCCATTCCATAGTTGATGGTCAACTAATACCTAATGTGGAGATGCTAATATTGAAGTACATATCTGGGAGCCTCCATTCCATTGATGATGGTCAACTAATACCTAATGTGGAGATGCTAATATTGAAGGACACCTCCATTCCATTGATGATGGTCAACTAATACCTAATGTGGAGATGCTAATATTGAAGGACACCTCCATTCCATAGTTGATGGTCAACTAATACCTAATGTGGAGATGCTAATATTGAAGTACATATCTGGGAGCCTCCATTCCATAGATGATGGTCAACTAATACCTAATGTGGAGATGCTAATATTGAAGGACACCTCCATTCCATAGATGATGGTCAACTAATACCTAATGTGGAGATGCTAATATTGAATGACACCTCCATTCCATAGATGATGGTCAACTAATACCTAATGTGGAGATGCTAATATTGAAGGACACCTCCATTCCATAGTTGATGGTCAACTAATACCTAATGTGGAGATGCTAATATTGAAGGACACCTCCATTCCATAGATGATGGTCAACTAATACCTAATGTGGAGATGCTAATATTGAATGACACCTCCATTCCATAGTTGATGGTCAACTAATACCTAATGTGGAGATGCTAATATTGAAGTACATATCTGGGAGCCTCCATTCCATAGATAATGGTCAACTAATACCTAATGTGGAGATGCTAATATTGAAAGACATATCTGGGAGCCTCCATTCCATTGATGATGGTCAGAGCTCCTGGGCTGTCTAGGCCAAAACAAGGGTGCACCAAACGCTGGAAGTGACACTGGAAGGTGTGCAGGTGTTGTTTCAAATCCACGTTAAAGAAGCTCAGGGTTCCTCTCTCATAGTCCAAAGCCACACCCACGCGGACTGGGTTCACCGTGATCCTCAGGTCAGGACTCCAGCCATCGTGCAGAAACTCGTACTTGTGCCTGGAACATGGACGACAATATGGGAGATGACTAAAATGGAGGAGAGGATGGGAGATGACTAAAATGGAATGTTGATAACGATCATGTTGTGAGAAACAAAGCACAATACATAAAAAAGTTAAGTTAAAGTAGCAATGATAGTCACACACACACTAGGTGTGGTGGAATTATCCTCTGCATTTGACCCATCACCCTTGATCACCCGCTGGGAGGTGAGGGGAGCAGTGAGCAGCAGTGGTGGCTGCGCCCGGGAATCATTTTTGGTGATTTAACCCCCAATTCCAACCCTTGATGCTGAGTGCCAAGCAGGGAGGTAATGGCTCCCATTTTTATAGTCTTTGGTATGACTCAGCCAGGGTTTGAACTCACAACCTACCCATCTCAGGGCGGACACTCTGAACCACTAGGCCACTGAGCAGGTAAGGACTCTTAATAACGGCTGTGGTGACTGCAGTATTGAGAAAAGGCCACGATGGTGTCACCTGCGTACCTGGATGGAGTGAGGACGTGTCTCATGCACCAGGAGCTGCTGTTTCCTCCCAGGTAGTGACTTCTCTCCGTGTCCTCATACGCCACACCAATACGAAACTCTGTCTCATGGTCCACCGACACTTCCCAGTAATGGCGAGCACGTACTGGGATCAGATCCCCCAGGACCGCCACACAACTGCCACGCAGGAGAAGAGTTATGGAGAAGAAGTCCTTCATGAACTATTGGTGTACCTGGTGAAGTAGTTGTGGTCTAGACCCATAGCACTTATTGGTACTTCTTCATCCCCATAAAATAAGGTCAGACCGTCCTCTGAGAAGGACAAGCAAGGATGGGCCGTGTCCTCCATCAGGTGGAAGAAGGTACCTGTCCATCACAAATAACTGCTACATCAGTCCTAAATGTGATGGAAACATGTTCTTCTCACCAGTCGTGGAGATGGTGATGACATCACTTTTGTCGCTCTGACCGCCAACATTGACGGCCCTCACACACACGCTGTAATGACGGCCATCTTGGAGGGCAACCAGACACTGGCAGGTGGGTATTGCTACCACACACCTGGGAACACCAAGGTCATCAATAATACACTTTTTACCAGCGAGGTAAATAATCAACACACTTTTCACCACCGAGGTAAATAATCAATGCACTTTACAACATTCATTCATCAATACACACATCACCATCAAGGTAAATAATCAATACAGTTTACAACATTCATTCATCAATACACACGTCACCATTCGGGTAAATAATCAATACACTCTCCGACATTCATTCATCAATACACACATCACCATCAAGGTAAATAATCAATACACTTTACAACATTCATTCATCAATACACACGTCACCATCAAGGCAAATAATCAATACACTTTACAACATTCATTCATCAATACACACGTCACCATCAAGGTAAATAATCAATTCACTTTACAACATTCATTCATCAATACACACATCATCATTTGGGTAAATAATCAATACACTTTACAACATTCATTAATCAATACACACGTCAACATCGAGGTAAATAATCAATACACTCTCCAACATTCATTCATCAATACACACGTCACCATCAAGGTAAATAATCAATACACTCTCCAACATTCATTCATCAATACACACATCACCATCAAGGTAAATAATCAATACACTTTACAACATTCATTCATCAATACACACATCACCATCAAGGTAAATAATCAATACACTTTACAACATTCATTCATCAATACACACATCACCATCAAGGTAAATAATCAACACACTCTCCAACGTTCATTCATCAATACACACATCACAATTTGGGTAAATAATCAATACGCTCTCCGACATTCATTCATCAATACACACGTCACCATCAAGGTAAATAATCAATACACTCTCCAACATTCATTCATCAATACACACATCACCATCAAGGTAAATAATCAATACACTCTCCAACATTCATTCATCAATACACACATCACCATCAAGGTAAATAATCAATACACTTAACAACATTCATTCATTAATACACACGTCACCATCAAGGTAAATAATCAATACACTGTCCAACATTCATTCATCAATACACACGTCAACATCGAGGTAAATAATCAATACACTTAACAACATTCATTCATTAATACACACATCACCATCAAGGTAAATAATCAATACACTTTACAACATTCATTAATCAATACACACGTCAACATCGAGGTAAATAATCAATACACTCTCCAACATTCATTCATCAATACACACGTCACCATCAAGGTAAATAATCAATACACTCTCCAACATTCATTCATCAATACACACATCACCATCAAGGTAAATAATCAATAAACTTAACAACATTCATTCATTAATACACACGTCACCATCAAGGTAAATAATCAATACACTTTACAACATTCATTCATCAATACACACATCACCATCAAGGTAAATAATCAATACACTTTACAACATTCATTCATCAATACACACATCACCATCAAGGTAAATAATCAATACACTTTACAACATTAATTAATCAAGACACATTTCACCATACATAATCAATACACATGTCACCATTATGTAATCAATACACTTAACGCATTTCACCATACATACAGTAGTGTATATTGTAATGAAGTACAGTAGTGTATATTGTAATGATGTAGAGTAGTGTATATTGTAATGAAGTACAGTAGTGTATATTGTAATGAAGTACAGTAGTGTATATTGTAATGAAGTAGAGTAGTGTATATTGTAATGATGTACAGTAGTGTATATGGTAATGAAGTAGAGTAGTGTATATGGTAATGAAGTAGTGTGTAGTTACTGTGTGAGGTGGTGGTCAGTGGCATCAAGTGTCAAGTGTTGGAGTTCCAGTGTGTATGAATCGACAGGATCACAGTTTCCTGACTCCCAGCGAATTAGAGCAGCCTCTGTGCAGCTGCAACACTCCTTCAACTTCAGCACTGGAGGTGAAGGAACTGCACACAAGAATAATATCATAAACAATAATCAGTACTCCTGTTACTGTATATACTATAATACTGTACAATAATATCACTAATATAAGCACTCCTTTAGTCTTTCCCCTCCAGTAGTATTATTACAGTACAGTTTGTAGAGTAATATTTGCAGTACAGTAATATTTGTTCTCCAGTAGTAGTAGTATTACAGTACAGTAGAGTAATGTTTGATATCCAGTAGTAGTACAGTAGAGTATTGTTTGATCCCCGGTAGTAGTACAGTAGAGTATTGTTTGATCTCCAGTAGTAGTACAGTAGAGTATTGTTTGATCTCCAGTAGTAGTACAGTAGAGTATTGTTTGATCTCCGGTGGTAGTAGTAGTACAGTAGAGTAGTGTTTGATCTCCAGTAGTAGTACAGTAGAGTATTGTTTGATCCCCGGTAGTAGTACAGTAGAGTATTGTTTGATCTCCAGTAGTAGTACAGTAGAGTATTGTTTGATCTCCAGTAGTAGTACAGTAGAGTATTGTTTGATCTCCAGTAGTAGTACAGTAGAGTAGTGTTTGATCTCCAGTAGTAGTACAGTAGAGTATTGTTTGATCTCAAGTAGTAGTAGTAGTAGTGCAGTAAAGTGTTTGATCTCCAGTAGAGTAAAGATCTGCAGTAGTATTATTATTACAGTAGAGTAATGATCTCAGTAGTAGTAGTATTAGTATTATTCCAGTAGAGTAATAATCTCCAGTAGTAGTAGTATTACAGTAGAGCAATGATCTCCAGGAGTATTATTATTACAGTAATGATCTCAGTAGTAGTATTATTACAGTAATATTTCAGTAGTAGTATAATTATTATTCCATTAGAGTAATAATCTCCAGTAGTAGTATTACAGTAGAGTAATGATCTCCAGGAATATTATTATTGCAGTAATGATCTCAGTCGTAGTATTACAGTAATGATCTCAGTAGTAGTAGTATTACAGTAGAGTAATGATCTCCAGGAGTATTATTATTACAGTAATGATCTCAGTTATAGTATTACAGTAATGATCTCAGTAGTAGTATTATTACAGTAATGATCTCAGTAGTAGTATTACAGTAATGATCTCCAGTAGTAGTATTAATACAGTAGAGTAATGATCTCCAGGAGTATTATTATTACAGTAATGACCTCAGTAGTAGTATTACAGTAATGATCTCAGTAGTAGTATTACAGTAATGATCTCCAGTAGTAGTATTAATACAGTAGAGTAATGATCTCCAGGAGTATTATTATTACAGTAATGATCTCAGTAGTAGAATTACAGTAATGATCTCAGTAGTAGTAGTATTACAGTAATGATCTCAGTAGTAGTATTATTCCAGTAATGATCTCAGTAGTAGTATTATTACAGTAATGATCTAAGTAGTAGTATTATTACAGTAATGATCTCAGTAGTAGTAGTATTACAGTAATGATCTCAGTAGCAGTATTAATACAGTAATGATCTCAGTAGTAGTATTATTACAGTAATGATCTCAGTAGTAGTAGTAGTAGTATTACAGTAATGATCTCAGTAGTAGTATTATTACAGTAATGATCTCAGTAGTAGTATTCCAGTAATGATCTCAGTAGTAGTAGTATTACAGTAATGATCTCAGTAGTAGTAGTATTACAGTAATGATCTCAGTAGTAGTAGTATTACAGTAATATTTCAGTAGTAGTATTATTACAGCAATGATCTCAGTAGTAGTATTATTACAGTAATGATCTCAGTAGTATTATTACAGTAATGATTTCAGTAGTAGTAGTATTAGAGTAATGATCTCAGTAGTAGTAGTATTACAGTAATGATCTCAGTAGTAGTAGTATTACAGTAATGATCTCAGTAGTAGTAGTATTACAGTAATGATCTCAGTAGTAGTATTATTACAGTAATGATCTCAGTAGTGGTATTATTACAGTAATGATCTCAGTAGTAGTATTATTACAGTAATGATCTCAGTAGTAGTAGTAGTAGTAGTAGTAGTATTCCAGTAATGATCTCAGTAGTAGTAGTAGTAGTAGTAGTAGTATTCCAGTAATGATCTCAGTAGTAGTAGTAGTATTATTCCAGTAATGATCTCAGTAGTAGTAGTAGTATTATTCCAGTAATGATCCCAGTAGTAGTAGTAGTATTATTCCAGTAATGATCTCATTAGTAGTAGTAGTAGTAGTAGTAGTATTATTCCAGTAATGATCTCAGTAGTAGTATTATTCCAGTAATGATCTCAGTAGTAGTAGTATTATTCCAGTAATGATCTCAGTAGTAGTAGTATTATTGCAGTAATGATCTCAGTAGTAGTATTATTCCAGTAATGATCTCAGTAGTAGTATTATTCCAGTAATGATCTCAGTAGTATTACCTGTGAGGTAGAGTACCTTGTCGCTGTTAGGGCTGATGCCGGTGGTGTTGGTGGCTGTTATCCACACTTCATACTGAGCTCCAGGCAGCAGGTCTGTCAGAGAGCACTGACTTTCTTTCACTTTCACTTTGTGCACTGAAAGAAGGAATGAAGAAATCAAAGTTCATGATCATTAGTGCATATTTAATCAACTTTCAACAAGTTGTATTTCTAATATTTTACAGAAGGTTAAGAGTTTCATGTCAGGTTCCTTTGGAAGTGAGCACACCTGTCACTCATCTTTGCACTGACCAGGTAGAAGTGAGCACACCTGTCACTCATCTTTGCACTGACCAGGTATCGACTTTGACACACAGTCATGGTGCAGGAAGGACCCGCCTTGGTGTCACGTGACCGCGGGTTGTGATAATAAACTGAGTCCTTGATACCTTAATGATATAATGACACAGTCATGGTGCAGGAAGGACCCGCCTTGGTGTCACGTGACCACGGGTTGTGATAATAAACTGAGTCCTTGCTACCTTGATGATATAATGACACAGTCATGGTGGAGGAAGGACATGTGTGTCTCTTCTTCACCTTCTTCCTGATGGCCAATCAGTTCTTTATTCCACATCCATCTTCTTCTTCTTCTTCTTCTTCACCTTCTTCCTGATGTCCAATCAGTTCTTTATTACACATCCATCTTCTTCTTCTTCTTCTTCTTCTTCTTCTTCCTGATGTCCAATCAGTTCTTTATTCCACATCCATCTTCTTCTTCTTCTTCTTCACCTTCTTCCTGAAGTCCACTCAGTTCTTTATTCCACATCCATCTTCTTCTTCTTCTTCTTCTTCACCTTCTTCCTGAAGTCCACTCAGTTCTTTATTCCACATCCATCTTCTTCACCTTCTTCCTGAAGTCCACTCAGTTCTTTATTCCACATCCATCTTCTTCTTCTTCTTCTTCTTCTTCACCTTCTTCCTGAAGTCCACTCAGTTCTTTATTCCACATCCATCTTCTTCTTCTTCTTCTTCTTCACCTTCTTCCTGAAGTCCACTCAGTTCTTTATTCCACATCCATCTTCTTCTTCTTCTTCTTCACCTTCTTCCTGAAGTCCACTCAGTTCTTTATTCCACATCCATCTTCTTCTTCTTCTTCTTCACCTTCTTCCTGATGGCCAATCAGTTCTTTATTCCACATTCATCTTCTTCTTCTTCACCTTCTTCTTCTTCACCTTCTTCCTGATGTCCAATCAGTTCTTTATTCCACATCCATCTTCTTCTTCTTTTCTTCTTCTTCTTCTTCACCTTCTTCCTGATGTCCAATCAGTTCTTTATTCCACATCCATCTTCTTCTTCTTCTTCTTCTTCACCTTCTTCCTGATGTCCAATCAGTTCTTTATTCCACATCCATCTTCTTCTTCTTCACCTTCTTCCTGATGTCCAATCAGTTCTTTATTCCACCACCATCTTCTTCTTCTTCTTCTTCTTCTTCTTCTTCACCTTCTTCCTGATGTCCAATCAGTTCTTTATTACACATCCATCTTCTTCTTCTTCTTCTTCTTCCTGATGTCCAATCAGTTCTTTATTCCACATCCATCTTCTTCTTCTTCTTCTTTGTCTTCTTCACCTTCTTCCTGATGTCCAATCAGTTCTTTATTCCACATCCATCTTCTTCTTCTTCTTCTTCACCTTCTTCCTGAAGTCCACTCAGTTCTTTATTCCACATCCATCTTCTTCTTCTTCTTCTTCACCTTCTTCCTGATGGCCAATCAGTTCTTTATTCCACATTCATCTTCTTCTTCTTCACCTTCTTCTTCTTCACCTTCTTCCTGATGTCCAATCAGTTCTTTATTCCACATCCATCTTCTTCTTCTTTTCTTCTTCTTCTTCTTCACCTTCTTCCTGATGTCCAATCAGTTCTTTATTCCACATCCATCTTCTTCTTCTTCTTCTTCTTCACCTTCTTCCTGATGTCCAATCAGTTCTTTATTCCACATCCATCTTCTTCTTCTTCACCTTCTTCCTGATGTCCAATCAGTTCTTTATTCCACCACCATCTTCTTCTTCTTCTTCTTCTTCTTCTTCTTCACCTTCTTCCTGATGTCCAATCAGTTCTTTATTACACATCCATCTTCTTCTTCTTCTTCTTCTTCCTGATGTCCAATCAGTTCTTTATTCCACATCCATCTTCTTCTTCTTCTTCTTTGTCTTCTTCACCTTCTTCCTGATGTCCAATCAGTTCTTTATTACACATCCATCTTCTTCTTCTTCTTCTTCACCTTCTTCCTGATGTCCAATCAGTTCTTTATTCCACATCCATCTTCTTCTTCTTCTTCTTCTTCACCTTCTTCCTGATGTCCAATCAGTTCTTTATTCCACATCCATCTTCTTCTTCTTCTTCTTCTTCTTCTTCACCTTCTTCCTGATGTCCAATCAGTTCTTTATTCCACATCCATCTTCTTCTTCTTCTTCTTCTTATTCTTCTTCTTCTTCACCTTCTTCCTGATGTCCAATCAGTTCTTTATTCCACATCCATCTTCTTCTTCTTCTTCTTCTTCTTCTTCCTGATGTCCAACCAGTGGTGGGCAAAAGTGTACGTACACGTGTAAAGAACATCATGTCATGGCTGTCTTGACTTTACAATCATTTCTTATTGTTTTGTGATGTAGTGATTGGAGCACATACTTGTTGCTCACTAAAAACATTCATGAAGTTTGCTTCTTTTATGAATTTATTATGGCTCTACTGAAAATGTGAGGGTCAAAAGTATACATACAGCAATGTTAATATTTGCTTACATGTCCCTTGGCAAGTTTACCTGCAATAAGGCGCTTTTGGTAGCCATCCACAAGCTTCTGCTTGATGATCTCCAGTATTAGTATTATTACAGTAATGATCTCAGTAGTATTATTATTACAGTAATTATCTCAGTAGTAGTAGTATTCCAGTAATGATCTCAGTAGTAGTATTATTACAGTAATGATCTCAGTAGTAGTAGTATTACAGTAATTATCTCAGTAGTAGTATTATTACAGTAATGATCTCAGTAGTAGTATTATTCCAGTAATGATCTCAGTAGTATTATTATTACAGTAATGATCTCAGTAGTAGTATTATTACAGTAATGATCTCAGTAGTGGTAGTATTATTACAGTAATGATCTCAGTATTATTATTATTACAGTAATGATCTCAGTAGTAGTATTATTACAGTAATGATCTCAGTAGTATTATTATTACAGTAATGATCTCAGTAGTAGTATTATTACAGTAATGATCTCAGTAGTAGTATTACAGTAATGATCTCAGTAGTAGTAGTAGTATTAGAGTAATTATCTCAGTAGTAGTATTATTACAGTAATTATCTCAGTAGTAGTAGTATTACAGTAATGATCTCAGTAGTAGTAGTAGTATTACAGTAATGATCTCAGTAGTAGTATTATTACAGTAATGATCTCAGTAGTAGTATTCCAGTAATGATCTCAGTAGTAGTATTATTCCAGTAATGATCTCAGTAGTAGTATTATTACAGTAATGATCTCAGTAGTAGTATTATTACAGTAATGATCTCAGTAGTATTATTATTCCAGTAATGATCTCAGTAGTATTATTATTCCAGTAATGATCTCAGTAGTAGTATTATTATTCCAGTAATGATCTCAGTAGTAGTATTATTACAGTAATGATCTCAGTAGTAGCATTATTACAGTAATGATCTCAGTAGTAGCATTATTACAGTAATGATCTCAGTAGTATTATTATTCCAGTAATGATCTCAGTAGTATTATTATTCCAGTAATGATCTCAGTAGTAGTATTATTCCAGTAATGATCTCAGCAGTAGTATTATTACAGTAATGATCTCAGTAGTAGTATTATTACAGTAATGATCTCAGTAGTATTATTATTCCAGTAATGATCTCAGTAGTATTATTATTACAGTAATGATCTCAGTAGTAGTAGTATTATTACAGTAATTATCTCAGTAGTAGTATTATTATTACTACAGTATTTATCTCAGTAGTATTATTATTCCAGTAATGATCTCAGTAGTAGTATTATTCCAGTAATGATCTCAGTAGTAGTATTATTCCAGTAATGATCTCAGTAGTAGTATTATTACAGTAATTATCTCTGTAGTAGTATTATTACAGTAATGATCTCAGTAGTAGCATTATTACAGTAATGATCTCAGTAGTAGTAGTATTACAGTAATGATCTCAGTAGTAGTATTATTCCAGTAATGATCTCAGTAGTAGTATTATTACAGTAATGATCTCAGTAGTAGTATTATTACAGTAATGATCTCAGTAGTAGTATTATTACAGTAATGATCTCAGTAGTAGTATTATTACAGTAATGATCTCAGTAGTATTATTCCAGTAATGATCTCAGTAGTAGTGGTAGTAGTAGAGCAGACATGCAGGTGTGTTACCTGGTGGTGCAGCAGTAGGTGTGTGGTGCAGCACAGGTGTGTAGTACAGCTCATAGAAGTCCACCGTGTCATCAGAGAAGAGAGTCCAGCACACACGCAGAGATGTGTGTGTGGCCGAGTTGACCACTTGAGGGTTAATGACTGGAGCTGAGGGAGCTGAGGACACAACATCATATCAAGAAGTCATCATCTACCTGCAACAATGTTGATGGACTCCATCATGCTATCATCTACCTGCAACAATGTTGATGGACTCCATCATGCTATCATCTACCTGCAACAACGTTGATGGACTCCATCATGCTATCATATACCTGCAACAATGTTGATGGACTCCATCATGCCATCATCTACCTGCAACAATGTTGATGGACTCCATCATGCTATCATATACCTGCAACAATGTTGATGGACTCCATCATGCTATCATCTACCTGCAACAATGTTGATGGACTCCATCATGCTATCATCTACCTGCAACAATGTTGATGGACTCCATCATGCCATCATCTACCTGCAACAATGTTGATGGACTCCATCATGCTATCATATACCTGCAACAATGTTGATGGACTCCATCATGCCATCATCTACCTGCAACAATGTTGATGGACTCCATCATGCTATCATCTACCTGCAACAATGTTGATGGACTCCATCATGCTATCATATACCTGCAACAATGTTGATGGACTCCATCATGCCATCATCTACCTGCAACAATGTTGATGGACTCCATCATGCTATCATATACCTGCAACAATGTTGATGGACTCCATCATGCTATCATCTACCTGCAACAATGTTGATGGACTCCATCATGCCATCATCTACCTGCAACAATGTTGATGGACTCCATCATGCTATCATATACCTGCAACAATGTTGATGGACTCCATCATGCCATCATCTACCTGCAACAATGTTGATGGACTCCATCATGCTATCATCTACCTGCAACAATGTTGATGGACTCCATCATGCTATCATATACCTGCAACAATGTTGATGGACTCCATCATGCTATCATATACCTGCAACAATGTTGATGGACTCTATCATGCTATCATATACCTTCAACAATGTTGACGGACTCTATCATGCTATCATATACCTTCAACAATGTTGACGGACTCCATCATGCTATCATCTACCTTCATGCTATCATCTACCTGCAACAATGTTGATGGACTCCATCATGCTATCATCTACCTGCAACAATGTTGAAGGAGTCCATCATGCTATCATCTACCTGCAACAATGTTGATGGACTCCATCATGCCATCATCTACCTGCAACAATGTTGATGGACTCCATCATGCCGTCATCTACCTGCAACAATGTTGATGGACTCCATCATGCCATCATCTACCTGCAACAATGTTGATGGACTCCATCATGCTGTCATCTACCTGCAACAATGTTGATGGACTCCATCATGCTATCATCTACCTGCAACAATGTTGATGGACTCCATCATGCTTGTGACGTCCGACAGGTCAGCAAGAGGCGTGTCAAAGTCCAGACGTGTGGACAAGGTGAGGTCCATCTCTTCTTTGGCAAAGTCCTCCATTCTTAGGAGGAGCAGGAAGTGAGGACTTGATCATGAATCACATGCTGCAACAGCACTTGTTTACCTTTTAATGGTGGCAACCACAACCTGTCATGGGAAGGGGAGATAGAGTAGTCAGTGTGCAGCTTACATGTAACAATAAGTCAACACAAACATGCTGCTGAGGACTTTTTCTAGTGGGCGTGTCCAAATGTTGGGTTAGACTACATTTCCTAGTGGGCGTGTCCAAATGTTGGGTTAGACTACATTTCCTAGTGGGCGTGTCCAAATGTTGGGTTAGACTACATTTCCTAGTGGGCGTGTCCAAATGTGTTTGAGTACATTTCCTAGTGGGCGTATCCAAAGAAGAGTACATTTCCTAGTGGGCGTGTCCAAATGTGTTTGAGTACATTTCCTAGTGGGCGTGTCCAAAGAAGAGTACATTTCCTAGTGGGCGTGTCCAAATGTTGGGTTAGACTACATTTCCTTGTGGGCGTGTCCAAATGTTGGGTTAGACTACATTTCCTAGTGGGCGTGTCCAAAGAAGAGTACATTTCCTAGTGGGCGTGTCCAAATGTTGGGTTAGACTACATTTCCTAGTGGGCGTGTCCAAATGTTGGGTTAGACTACATTTCCTAGTGGGCGTGTCCAAATGTGTTTGAGTACATTTCCTAGTGGGCGTGTCCAAATGTGTTTGAGTACATTTCCTAGTGGGCGTGTCCAAATGTGTTTGAGTACATTTCCTAGTGGGCGTGTCCAAATGTGTTTGAGTACATTTCCTAGTAGGCGTGTCCAAATGTTGGGTTAGACTACATTTCCTAGTGGGCGTGTCCAAATGTGTTTGAGTACATTTCCTAGTGGGCGTATCCAAAGAAGAGTACATTTCCTAGTGGGCGTGTCCAAATGTTGGGTTAGACTACATTTCCTAGTGGGCGTGTCCAAATGTTGGGTTAGACTACATTTCCTAGTGGGCGTGTCCAAATGTTGGGTTAGACTACATTTCCTAGTGGGCGTGTCCAAATGTGTTTGAGTACATTTCCTAGTGGGCGTATCCGAAGAAGAGTACATTTACTAGTGGGCGTGTCCAAAGGTGTTGAGTATATTTCCTAGTGTTGTTAGACTACATTTCCTAGTGGGCGTGTCCAAAGGTGTTAATACACTTCCTAGTGGGCGTGTCCAAAGGTGTTAGTACACTTTCTGGTGGGCGTGTCCAAAAGTGTTAGTACATTTCCTAGTGGGCGTGTCCAAAGGTGTTACAGTACATTCCCTAGTGGGCGTGTCCAAAGGTGTTACAGTACATTCCCTAGTGGGCGTGTCCAAAGGTGTTACAGTACATTCCCTAGTGGGCGTGTCCAAAGGTGTTACAGTACATTCCCTAGTGGGCGTGTCCAAAGGTGTTACAGTACATTCCCTAGTGGGCGTGTCCAAAGGTGTTACAGTACATTCCCTAGTGGGCGTGTCCAAAGGTGTTATAGTACATTCCCTAGTGGGCGTGTCCAAAGGTGTTATAATATATTCCCTAGTGGGCGTGTCCAAAGGTGTTACAGTACATTCCCTAGTGGGCGTGTCCAAAGGTGTTACAGTACATTCCCTAGTGGGCATGTCCAAAGGTGTTACAGTACATTCCCTAGTGGGCGTGTCCAAAGGTGTTACAGTACATTCCCTAGTGGGCGTGTCCAAAGGTGTTATAGTACATTCCCTAGTGGGCGTGTCCAAAGGTGTTATAATATATTCCCTAGTGGGCGTGTCCAAAGGTGTTACAGTACATTCCCTAGTGGGCGTGTCCAAAGGTGTTACAGTACATTCCCTAGTGGGCGTGTCCAAAGGTGTTACAGTACATTCCCTAGTGGGCGTGTCCAAAGGTGTTATAGTACATTCCCTAGTGGGCGTGTCCAAAGGTGTTATAATATATTCCCTAGTGGGCGTGTCCAAAGGTGTTACAGTACATTCCCTAGTGGGCGTGTCCAAAGGTGTTACAGTACATTCCCTAGTGGGCGTGTCCAAAGGTGTTACAGTACATTCCCTAGTGGGCGTGTCCAAAGGTGTTATAGTACATTCCCTAGTGGGCGTGTCCAAAGGTGTTATAATATATTCCCTAGTGGGCGTGTCCAAAGGTGTTACAGTACATTCCCTAGTGGGCGTGTCCAAAGGTGTTACAGTACATTCCCTAGTGGGCATGTCCAAAGGTGTTACAGTACATTCCCTAGTGGGCGTGTCCAAAGGTGTTACAGTACATTCCCTAGTGGGCGTGTCCAAAGGTGTTATAGTACATTCCCTAGTGGGCGTGTCCAAAGGTGTTATAATATATTCCCTAGTGGGCGTGTCCAAAGGTGTTACAGTACATTCCCTAGTGGGCGTGTCCAAAGGTGTTACAGTACATTCCCTAGTGGGCGTGTCCAAAGGTGTTACAGTACATTCCCTAGTGGGCGTGTCCAAAGGTGTTATAGTACATTCCCTAGTGGGCGTGTCCAAAGGTGTTATAATATATTCCCTAGTGGGCGTGTCCAAAGGTGTTACAGTACATTCCCTAGTGGGCGTGTCCAAAGGTGTTACAGTACATTCCCTAGTGGGCGTGTCCAAAGGTGTTACAGTACAATTATGTGTGGGCGTGTCCAAAGGTGTTGGTACAATTCTTAGTAGGCGTGTCCTAACACAATCATGGACATCATGGATGTTTTGAGGGTTGATTAGTAGAAGATGTAGTTGAGAGGATGTTGAGTACCTTGAGAAAAAGCCTGATATCGTGGCTGCGGTAAACCTCCTTGGCTTCCTCAATGAGCTCCTTGGAGGCGTCCAGATGTTCCCCACAAGCAAGCAGCTGAGTGTACAAACTCTGCAACTTGTTCTTCTTCTGCTCCTCCAGTCCTGCAGCAGCATCATCATGACCCTGGGACAAGGTGTGCAGCACCTGGTTGTAGTGATGCTCCAAGTGCTGCTCACGACGCCCAAAGTTCTCCTGCTCACACACCAGCACTTACTCATCAACTACACACATTAATCACATCATAGTAACATTCACACACTTATTATCTCTGTCATTAATGACATAACATTCACACACTTATTTGTGTCATTAATGACATAACATTCACACACTTATTATTGGTGTCATTAGTGACATAATAACATTCACCCACTTATGTGTGTCATTAATGACAACATTCACACACACTTATTATTGGTGTCATTAATTACATAATAATAACATTCACACACTTATTATTGGTGTCATTAATTACATAATAATAACATTCACACACTTATTATTGTTGTCATTAATGACATAACATTCACACACTTATTAGTATTGTCTTCATTAATTACATAACATTCACAGTTATTTGTCATTAATGACATAATAACAACTTATAATATTATTATAAACGGCTAAAAGTCATATAATGTCTTCCTTGACGTGATGTTAGCTGTTAGCAGTCACACAAAGGTTGTTGTTGTTTTACTGCAATCACATGTTGTAGTTTGTGTTGATTGTTTCCTTCTGACTCACATTGTACTTCCACAGTCACATTGTACCTCCACAGTCACATTGTACCTCCACAGTCACATTGTACCTCCACAGTCACATTGTACCTCCACAGTCACATTGTACCTCCACAGTCACATTGTACCTCCACAGTCACATTGTACTTCCACAGTCACATTGTACCTCCACAGTCAGTCACATTGTACTTCCACAGTCACATTGTACCTCCACAGTCACATTGTACCTCCACAGTCAGTCACATTGTACCTCCAGTCAGTCACATTGTACCTCCACAGTCAGTCACATTGTACCTCCACAGTCAGTCACATTGTACCTCCACAGTCAGTCACATTGTACCTCCACAGTCAGTCACATTGTACCTCCTGTACTTCCAGTCACATTGTACCTCCACAGTCACATTGTACCTCCACAGTCAGTCACATTCTACCTCCACAGTCAGTCACATTGTACCTCCACAGTCAGTCACATTGCACCTCCACAGTCAGTCACATTGTACCTCCACAGTCAGTCACATTGTACCTCCACAGTCAGTCACATTGTACCTCCACAGTCACATTGTACCTCCACAGTCACATTGTATCTCCACAGTCACATTGTACCTCCACAGTCAGTCACATTGTACCTCCACAGTCAGTCACATTGTACCTCCACAGTCAGTCACATTGTACCTCCACAGTCACATTGTACCTCCACAGTCACATTGTACTTCCAGTCACATTGTACCTCCACAGTCACATTGTACCTCCACAGTCAGTCACATTCTACCTCCACAGTCAGTCACATTGTACCTCCACAGTCAGTCACATTGTACCTCCACAGTCAGTCACATTGCACCTCCACAGTCAGTCACATTGTACCTCCACAGTCACATTGTACCTCCACAGTCAGTCACATTGTACCTCCACAGTCAGTCACATTGTACCTCCACAGTCACATTGTACCTCCACAGTCACATTGTACCTCCACAGTCAGGAAGATTTCCTCCAAGTGTCCTGCAAATTTTTCCATCTCGCCCACTTTTTCTTCTAACTGATGTCTTCTGATGGCCATCTCACTCTAGAGTTGGGAAATAAACCAAGCTTGTTAACACCAATAGTCACATTTTAATGTTGTGTATCACAATAGTCACATTTTAATGTTGTGTATCACAATAATCACATTCTAATGTTGTGTATCACAATAGTTACATTTTAATGTTGTATCACACAAGTCACATTTTAATGTTGTGTATCACAATAGTCACATTTTAATGTTGTGTATCACAATGGTCACATTTTAATGTTGTGTATCACAATAGTCACATTTTAATGTTGTGTATCACAATAGTCACATTTTAATGTTGTGTATCACAATAGTCACATTTTAATGTTGTGTATCACAATAGTCACATTTTAATGTTGTGTATCACAATAATCACATTCTAATGTTGTGTATCACAATAGTTACATTTTAATGTTGTATCACACAAGTCACATTTTAATGTTGTGTATCACAATAGTCACATTTTAATGTTGTGTATCACAATGGTCACATTTTAATGTTGTGTATCACAATAGTCACATTTTAATGTTGTGTATCACAATAGTCACATTTTAATGTTGTGTATCACAATAGTCACATTCTAATGTGTATCACAATAGTCACATTCTAATGTTGTGTATCACAATAGTCACATTCTAATGTTGTGTATCACAATAGTCACATTCTAATGTTGTGTATCACAATAGTCACATTCTAATGTGTATCACAATAGTCATATGTTAATGTTGTGTATCACAATAGTCACAGTCTAATGTTGTGTATCACAATAGTCACATTCTAATGTTGTGTATCACAATAGTCATATGTTAATGTTGTGTATCACAATAGTCACATTCTAATGTTGTGTATCACAATAGTCATATGTTAATGTTGTGTATCACAATAGTCACATATTTCTAACAGAAACGTGGTTGAAATCATCCGTTCCGGACGAGGCAGTTAGCATCGAGGGGCTAACTATGTTTCGGTCGGACAGGAGTAGATCTCTCACTGGTAAATCCAGAGATGTGTTTGCATATACGTCAATAATGGGAAGATAGTTTCACGTCACTGCTCTCCTGATGTTGAACTATTAACTATAAAATGCAGGCCATTTTATTTACCCAGGGAATCCAGTGCTATGATCTTCACAGCAGTGTACATTCCCCCAGTGCTAACACCAAAGAAGCTTTGAATGCTTTGTACTGCTCCATCAATGAACTGCAAACTACACATCCAGAGGGAGTTTTCATTGTGGCAGGGGATTTTAATCAAGCTAACATGAAAACAGTTTTCCCTCATTTCCATCAATATGTGAATTTTGCAACCAGGGGTGGAAGCAAGCTGGACTTGGTTTATAGTAATATTAAACAGGCGTATAAAGCTGCACCACGCCCCCACCTCGGCTCCTCAGGCCATCTATCTGTGATGCTAATTCCTGCATACAAGCCCCTGCTGATCAGGAAGCAAGCTACAGTGAAGCAGGGGAGGACCTAGGACCTGGCCAGAGGGAGCAGTGTCAGCATTACAAGACTGCTTCCAAACCACAGACTGGGACATGTTCAAAGCAGCCGCCACCGAAAATCACCACACATGTGTGGAGGAGTATGCAGAGTCTGTGTCCGCATACATTCAGAAGTGCATGGAGGATGTCGGTGTGATCAAGAACATCCCCACACGGGCCAAAGAGAAACCCTGAATGAACAGTGAGGTACGTGCAATGCTAAAGGCTCGGAACAAGGCTTTCAAGTCTGGCGACATGGTGGCATTAAAATCTGTCAGAGCTAACTTGAACCGTGCCATTAAGGTTGCAAAGCGTGCTCAGTCAGAAAGTGCAGGACTTCTTCGAGAACACTAGACAAATGTGGCAGGGCATACAGGTCATCACGGACTATAAAGCTGCCCCCTGTCCCTGTGACAACAGTATCAACTTCCTAGATGACCTTAACAACTACTTTGCAAAGTTTGAGGCACTTAACACCACTCCGGTGAGAAAATCCATCCCTCGCCCTGATGAGCAGCCGCTCAACCTGGATATAGCGGATGTCCGGAATACCCTGAAGAGAGTGAACCCCCGGAAAGCACCGGGACCTGATGACATTCCGGACAAGGTGCTTAAGGGATGTGCAGACCAGCTGGCTGGGGTTCTCACAGACATCTTCAACATCTCGCTGACCCAGGCTGTGGTACCATCATGTTTTAATACGGCCACAATCATTCCAGTGCCAAAAAACCCCACAATCTCCTCCCTCAATGATTACCGCCCCGTTGCACTCACCCCCATCATAATGAAGTGCTTGGAGAGGCTGGTAAAGGAATATATTGTCTCCAGACTTCCCCCCACATTTGACCCATACCAGTTTGCTTATCGCCCTAACCGCTCCACAGAGGACGCCATCTCCTCTGCACTCCACCTGAGCTTAGAACATCTGGAAGGAAAGGACACACACGTGCGGATGTTGTTCCTGGACTTCAGCTCAGCATTCAACACCATCATCCCGCAGCACTTGGTGAGCAAACTGACCCCCCTTGCATTCAGTACCCCCCTTTGCAACTGGCTGATTGACTTCCTCACAGACAGACCCCAATCTGTGAGAGTGGGCAACAACACCTCCAGTGCCATCTCCCTGAGCACCGGCTCCCCCCAGGGCTGCGTCCTGAGTCCACTGCTGTTCACGTTGATGACTCATGACTGCTGCGCCAGGTCCACTACTAACCACATTGTGAAGTACACAACAGTAGTGGGCCTCATCCGTGACAACAACCACATGGACTACAGGGAGGAGGTGAAACATCTGGTTGACTGGTGCAGAACCAACAACCTGGTCCTGAATGTCAACAAGACCAAGGAGATCATGGTTGACTTCAGGAAGCACCAGTCCAGCCACGCTCCACTCTACATCAACGGCACAGCGGTGGAGATAGTAAGCAGCACCAAGTTCCTGGGGGTGCAGATAACTGACAATATAACCTGGTCTCTACACACCGGAGCTCTTGTAAAAAGAGCTCAGCAGCGCATGCATTTTTTGCGTGGGATGAAAAGAGCACAGCTCTCTCAGCACATTCTACAGAGGCACTATAGAGACCACCTGCATCTCTGTCTGGACTGGAGCCTGCAATGCCTCAGACTGGAAATCTCTCCAGAGAGTGGTGAGGACGGCGGAAAAGATCATCAGGACTCCTCTTCCTCCTATCCAGGAGATGGCAAAAAGCCGCTGCCTGACCAGGGCTCAGAAAATCTGCAAAGACTCCTCCCTGCTGTTTTCACTGCTGGACTCTAGAAAGAGGTTCCGCAGCCTCCGAAGCAGAACCTCCAGGTTCTGTAACAGCTTCTTCCCTCAAGCCGTAAGACTCTTGAACGCATCATAATTAAATGATCCCCTCAACTCCCCCCAAAATGGATTAACTCGCTGGAATAAAAAAGACAATATAACATACATCCATAAACGTGGACGCATGTGGAAAAAGTGCAATATATTTATCTGTACAGTAATCTATTTATTTATTTATATATATTTATATATATATATTTATTTTATATATATATTTATATATTATTTATATATATTTATTTATTTATATATGCACCTTATTGCTTTTTTATCCTGCACTACCATGAGCTTATGTAACGAAATGTCGTTCTTATCTGTGCTGTAAAGTTCAAATTTGAATGACAATAAAAAGTAAGTCTAAGTCTAATAGTCACATTTTAATGTTGTGTATAACAATAGTCACATTCTAATGTTGTGTATCACAATAGTCACATTCTAATGTTGTTTATCACAATAGTCACATTCTAATGTTGTGTATCACAATAGTCATATGTTAATGTTGTGTATCACAATAGTCACATTCTAATGTTGTGTATCACAATAGTCACATTCTAATGTTGTGTATCACGATAGTCATATGTTAATGTTCTGTCTCACAATAGTCACATTCTAATGTTGTGTATCACAATAGTCATGTTAATGTTGTGTATCACAATAGTCATATGTTAATGTTGTGTATCACGATAGTCATATGTTAATGTTCTGTCTCACAATAGTCACATTCTAATGTTGTGTATCACAATAGTCATGTTAATGTTGTGTATCACAATAGTCATATGTTAATGTTGTGTATCACAATAGTCACATTTGAGGTGTGTTCCTAATAAAGTGTCCCCAGTGAAAGAGAAATAAAAGTAATTACTTCCATGTCAGATGAATCTTCACTCTGTTTTGTATAGTTGTGTTGCATTTCTTCTTCTCTACAACCACACACATCCACGTGGACAACATCATCATCATGGACATCATCATCATGGACATCATCATCATGGGCAACATCATCATCATGGACAACGTCATCATGGACATCGTCATCATAGACATCATCATCATGGACAACATCATCATGGACATCACCATGGACGACATAATCATAGACAACATAATCATCATGGACAACGTCATCATGGACATCACCATGGACGACATAATCATAGACAACATAATCATCATGGACAACATCATCATGGACATCATCATCATCATCATGGACAACATCATCATGGACATCATCATCATCATCATGTCCAACATCATCATCATGGACAACGTCATCATCATGGACATCATCATCATGGACAACATCATCATCATGGACATCATCATCATGGGCAACATCATCATCATGGACAACATCATCATGGACATCACCATGGACGACATAATCATAGACAACATAGTCATCATGGACAACGTCATCATGGAAAACATCATCATGGACATCACCATGGACGACATAATCATAGACAACATAATCATCATGGACAACATCATCATCATGGACAACATAATCATCATGGACATCATCATCATGGACAACATCATCATGGACATCACCATGGACGACATAATCATAGACAACATAGTCATCATGGACAACGTCATCATGGACAACATCATCATGGACATCACCATGGACGACATAATCATAGACAACATAATCATCATGGACAACGTCATCATGGACAACATCATCATGGACGACATCATCATCATGGACATCATCATCATCATGTCCAACATCATCATCATCATGGACAACGTCATCATCATGGACAACGTTATCATCATGGACAACATCATCATCATGAACAACGTCATCATCATGAACAACGTCATCATCATGGACAACATAGTAATCATAGACAACATAATAATCATGGACAACATCATCATCATGGACAACATAATAATCATAGACAACATCATCATGGACAACATCATCATCATAGACAACATCAACATAGACAACATCATCATGGACAACATCATCATCATGGACAGCATCATAACAACTTAATCATGGACAACATCATCATGGACAACATCATCATCATGGACAGCAACATCATGGACAACATAATCATGGACATCATCATCATGGACAACATCATCAACATAGACAACATCATCATCATGGACAACATAATCATGGACAATATAATAATCATAGACAACATAATCATCATGGACAACATAATCATGGACAATATTCATGGACAACATAATCATCATGGACAACAATAATCATTGACAATATAATCATCATGGACAACATAATCATCATGGACAACATAATCATGGACAACATAATCATCATAGACAACATAACAATTATCATGGACAACATAATCATCATGGACAACATAATCATGGACAACATAATAATCATAGACAACATAATCATCATGGACAACATAATCATCATAGACAACATAATCATGGACAACATAGTCATGGACAACATAAACATCATGGACAACATCATCATGGACAACATAATCATCATGGACAACATAATCATGGACAACATAATAATCATAGACAACATAATAATCATAGACAACATAATCATCATAGACAACATAATAATCATAGACAACATAATCATCATGGACAACATAATCATGGACAACATAGTCATGGACAACATAATCATCATAGACAACATAACAATCATCATGGACAACATAAACATCATGGACAACATCATCATGGACAACATAATCATCATGGACAACATAATCATGGACAACATAATAATCATAGACAACATAATCATCATAGACAACATAATCATGGACAATATAATACTCATAGACAACATAATCATCATGGACAATATTCATGGACAACATCATCATCATGGACAACAATAATCATTGACAATATAATAATCATGGACAACATAATCATCATGGACAACATAATCATGGACAACATAGTCATGGACAACATAATCATCATAGACAACATAACAATCATCATGGACAACATAATCATGGACAACATAATCATCATGGACAACATAATCATCATGGACAACATAATCATCATAGACAACATCATCATGGACAACATAATAATCATAGACAACATAATCATCATGGACAACATAATCATCATGGACAACATCATCATGGACAACATAATCATAGACAACATAATCATCATGGACAACATAATCATGGACAACATAATCATCATGGACAACATAATCATCATAGACAACATAATCATGGACAACATAATAGTAATGATGATTATAAAGGTAAGAAGAAGAGTGAATGAATGAATGAGACTTTCATTAGTAGATTGCACAGTACAGTACATATTCTATTTTATTAGTAGATTGCACAGTACAGTACATATTCTATTTTATTAGTAGATTGTACAGTACAGTACATATTCCCTACAATTGACCACTAAATGGTAACACCCCAATAAGTTTTTGCACTTCTTTAAGTCGGGGTCCACTTAATCAATTCATGGTAGAGAGAGTTGTGTTTACCTGATGAAGTTTGCAGAGCAGCAAGTTGATGATTATAAAGGTAAGAAGAGAGAGTTGTGTTTACCTGATGAAGTTTACAGAGCAGCAAGTTGATGATTATAAAGGTAAGAAGAGAGAGTTGTGTTTACCTGATGAAGTTTACAGAGCAGCAAGTTGATGATTATAAAGGTAAGAAGAGAGAGTTGTGTTTACCTGATGAAGTTTGCAGAGCAGCAAGTTGATGATTATAAAGGTAAGAAGAAGAGAGTTGTGTTTACCTGATGAAGTTTGCAGAGCAGCAAGTTGAGTGAATGTGAGCAGCAGAGGACAGAAATAGAAGCTGGTCACGTGACAACATGCCAGCGACACAAATAAACACCAACTTGATGCTGAAATAGGAGATGTAAATATTGTTTCAGGCTGTAAATGCTTCACTTCGGACATATTTCTGACATTTATGACTCAGAGAGCACAATGGGAGATGTAAATATTGTTTCAGGCTGTAAATGCTTCACTTCGGACATATTTCCGACATTTATGACTCAGAGAGCAAAATGGGAGATGTAAATATTGTTTCAGGCTGTAAATGCTTCATTTCCGACATTTATGACTCAAAGAGCAAAGTTGACGGCAACTATTGAGAGGATGGTGCCTTCACAAGGCTCCACAAGGGCTTCATGTGCTGATTGTTGTTGTAAATGTGCATCTTATGCATATGAACAGCTAATAAAGAAATCAGATGCCGGAAACAACCTAATGAAATATTTGTATTAGCAGCCTGAGCATTCATTAACAACGACTCAAGTGCTGGTTGCAGAATATCCGACATTATGCGTTGGCCCTGAACACACCTGCGTCAGAGCAATGGCGGCCGTGGTGAAGACAGGAGCGGAATATCCGACTAGTACTATTACTAGTAGTCACATAAGTACCAGTAGTCAAATAATTACTAGTACTAATACTAGTAGAGAAAACTGAACACTTAAATAGTTTTTACCAGCGTTTCTTACGGTTTGTTGTGCTGGTTGCAGAATATCCGACATTATGTCTTGGCTCCTGAACGCAGCCTTCGTCAGAGCAATGCCGGTGTTGTGCCGGAAAACAGGAGCGGAATATCCGACTATTACTAGTAGTCACATAAGTACTAGTAATATTACTAGTAGTCAAATAATTACTAGTACTAATATAGTAGAGAAAACGGAACACTTTTGAATAGTTTTTACCTGCGTTTCTTACGGTTTGTTGTGCCGGTTGCAGAATATCCCACATTATGCGTTGGCCCGTGAACGCAGCCTGCGTCAGAGCCATGGCGGCCGAGGTGAAGAAGACGTCAGCATCTCAGGTGATGAACGAGGCGGACTGTGAGCGTGCAGACAGTTTAGAAGGTTGGGTGGCGGTGAAAAGCAACATATTCGAGGACGCCGAGGCCTTCAAGTTAGGTTTTATCGTCCAGTGGAACGTCATCGAGAGTAAGTTCGCGGTCACGTGTCACAACAGAACTTTACAAAGGCGCCAAAAAGGCAAAGAAGAAGAAGAAGAAGATAAAGATGTTCCAACAACAACAAGTTGGGCTGCACTTTTGTCCGTCAGCGACTTGAAGTTGATCCACCATCAGCTGACTGGTGTCGGCGACGTGTTGGCCTCGTGCTTCCCGGACTTGTCGCACTTGAAAGCCGCCAACATTTGGGACGTCCTGGCCTCTGCCAGCACTTTGGATGAACAGGAAGTGGACGTTTGTTGCCGGAAGTTGGAGAAGTACTTCGCCGCCGCCATTGACGTGTGCGGCACTGAGATCGTGCTCGACACGCTCTTCTCCCACGACGCGCGTGACGTAGAGGACTACTTTGACAACATGCACGAGTTCAAGAGCAAGACTTTGCATGACGAAATGTCCCGGGTCAAAGGTCACCTGCGTCAGGTAACTGCTGAGTCAGCGTCGTCGTTAGCATCATTAGCGGTGACGTCATCGACATTAGTGTCATTGACGTTAGCATCATGTATGATGTATCTATATGTATACATACATATATATGT